>NW_027203171.1:1997500-2445661 GCF_024711535.1 Dipodomys merriami
CCCTATGAGACCTGTGAGAGGGACTTCCAAGTCTCAGACCCCTACCACATGGAAGGACCGAGGGCTGGGGAAGTAACCTACTCTGAGACCTCCTCTAGAAAGGAAGGGCCACCCAAGAGCCCTGGAAAGGAAGGGCCACCCAAGAGCCCACAGGCATTCACTTCCCTAAGCGTATCCAGTCAATGTGGCAGCATGGGGTAACAGGCCCTTGGAATGGTATCCATGGGAAGTTAAGGATCTTAAAGAGCTCCGCCAGGCAGTGGCAGAGGATGGCCCAAACTCTCCCTGGGCCACAGCACATACAGGAGAAAGGACTATACATTCGCAAGCACATTTTCTTCAATGCTTTACCACCTTGGGTCTACTAGCACAAGTTAAAACCCATAATGGACCCTGTTCTGTCAGTAAAGCAATGTCAGAGTTTTTTGACAAATGGCAAATTAATCATAGTACAGGAATTCCCTATAATCCCCAAGGCCAAGCAATCATAAAAAGAAATCAACAATGTCTTAAGACACAATTAAAACAAAAAGGGGGAGTTACCCCCTATATACAGTTAACATTTTCAATTTTTCAAAAGGGACAACTGACTGTGGACAACTAAACCCTAAGCCCCGAGTGAAAGTCAGGTGGAAGGACCCCCTGACACAACAATGGAGAGGACCTGACCCCCTAGTTACCATGGACAGGGGATTTGGATGCATTTTTCCCATAGAGGAAACAGCCCCCATTTGGATTCCTGCTAGGAACCTTAGGTTTTTACCCATTTCCTCTATACAGGAGGATGCCTAAAGATAAACTAAACATCCTCAAGGGCAACCAGCCCTTGAGAAGCTCTTGTGTTCTTTAACAATTGCAGATGGTGATACTCTAGCTGATGGCTGTCCTGACCCTCCCAGTCCAGGCAATGGCTACGGAATCCACATCAACCTCAACGGGTGACCTGGGCAGTGATCAGCACTGGCAATGCAGAAATCATCAATAGCATCACAAGAAAAGCTGCCCCTTCGACCTGGTGGCCTGAACTTCATTTTGATCACCACCCTATGTCATTACGTATGGACTGTTTAAAACATATTTTTGTAGGAGCTATCTATTTTAATGTTACCTGCTCTAATTGTTCTTTTACTAATTGCTTGTACAGCCACCTTTTGTTATGTGTCCTGTAAATATGTCTAAAACCTGCTCTAGAACAAGCCCCATCTCTGGAATCTTAAAGTGGCAAAGACTGCTATCCCATCCCTAAGGTTAAAGGGCTAATGACATTGCTTGACCTGGGAATGCTTTTGCTGATGCTTTTTCTATGTCTTCCTTGCATTATACGTGCACTGCAAAACTCTTATGAGCCAGCCAGTTACATAAAATCAAGCTCCAAGTGAATAAATTTCCCCGAGAGTAACCGCAGCCAGAGATGGGTAAGAGGGGATGCCAGTCTGACAAACCTAAGACAGGGCCTTCAGCTTTGTTCTGAAGAAGTTCCCGATGACGGGTAAGACAGACAAGGCGATCTACCCAACCTAAGACAGGCGAGTTCGCTTCTTCAAACAGAGACGGGGTGTTGGGAGCTGGCAGTAAAGTTTAAAGGTCATCTTGACCTCTGTGCTCGCTTGAAGGCACATACAAAGAACTGGCTTACTTGAAAGACAGCAGGTGCCCAGGATTGCTTTGCTATGTCTGCATAGTTTGTTTTAAATTTTACTATTTGGGACATTTCAAACTCTAACTGTGGTGGGGCTGATGTTTATTATTGTGCTAGGTGGGGATCAGAGATAACTAGGAAGGGCTCTTCATACTTGCCTCCAACCCCATGCGTGGCCAAATGTAATCCTGTTAAAATAACTTTTACAGAGGAGCAGAAAAGGATAACTATCTGGGAGGTGGATCTGCCATTAAAACAAAAAGGGTGAATATGTGGGGAAATCTGTGGGGAACACAAGTAGCAAAGATGGCCCTGAGAGGAAGTTGAGTGGGCAGAAATGGATTTGTTTAGGTTCAGTGTGTAAACAACTCATGGAAGTTTAGGTGCCTGATAAGGTATGGCCTTTCAGTGATTGGTTGGTTCCATTTCCTCCCCTCCCACACAGTCTTTTGCTTTAAAAAGGGGATGCTCCCTGTTAATAAACGAGTTCCTGCTTGACTTGACTCTCTGCTGCGTCTGATTGTCTCCTGGGCTAAGGGAGGCTGGGGAACGTGCCAGCGGCCGCACTTACCTCTCCTCGGACCCCGTCCGTCCAAAGACGAACGAAGACCCAACACTCTGGTACATAGTAAAGTAAGCAAGTCCAAAATTATTCATTAGAGATGATTTGAAAGTCATTTTTTTGGATCTTAATATGCTTTACTCAACCAAACCAAAGGATTTAAAATAACTAATATTTTTAAGTTAATGGACACAAATGTGCACGAAAATTCTAGAAATAAAATGATCACTCATGAAACTGTACTGATACTTCAAAGAATGCTTTCCAGTTAGAGGAATCATCTTCACACATTTTCACACAATGTGTATCTGCCTGGTAACAGAACCCCAAACTAGATTAAGGCATCTAATAGCTGTCTAATTTTTGTTGTCTTTTGGCAATATTGCTTTCTTATCATATTGATTAGTATGAATTCTGTAACCATTATAAAATCACATTTGTAATAAAAGTTATTAGGTGGGACCTTCATGGATAAGGTGGTGTGGGGTTTGTGGTGGAGCCCTGTCTGGTTCAAGGGAGGAGTTGGTATTGTCACAGCCTCTGTGGTAGAGCAGGGCGGGGCTTTGAGTGTGAAAGCCAGTCTGTGCAGGGCTTTGAGACAGCAGGGAGGGGACAGGAAAGACTAGACTTGTTAGGAGCAGTCTCTTGTGGAGTAGGTGGGACTTTAGCATGGAGACTGGCAGGTGGATGGGGATTCAGTGGAAGAAGGCAGGGTCACTGGGGAAGAGGCTGTTTGGGGCAGAGATTTGAAAGGGAAGAACAAGGCTACAAAGGAGGAATTTACTTAGAGGAGGGGTTGTGATGTAGCACTGTGAGCTCTGGTGGGATATGTAGGGTGAGGTTTCCCATAAGGCAGGGAAGAGAATGAAGGCAAGAGAATGACTGAAGATGGGGATTGTGGTGCAGGAATGTGGAGCTTTGAGGGAGAGGCTTTTCAGGGTCTGTGAGACCGCATAGCGGTACTGGGAAGAAGTGGGCCAGGAACGGGCGTGGTTTCTGGTGGAGAATGGCAGGCCTTTGGGAAGTGTGTTAGGGTGGAGGTCGGGTTTCTGGCAGAGCAAGATATAGTAATAATGTATGGAGGAATTTTTTCAGGACCAGAGCTTTGTGATAGCAGGGATAGGATCCAGTGGACTAGACACTTAGGACAGGGTTTCTGGTGTAGCCAGTCACCACTTCGAAAAGGGGAGTAAGGTTGGGTGGGGATTTCAGTGTTGCAAAGCAGGACATTAGACTTTGGACAGGGTTTCCAGTGGGGCAAGGCAACCTTCAAAAAGGGACTATGATGGAAAAGGGATTTACAGTTGAGCGTGGTGAGGCTTCCAGAGGGAGGCCAACAGATACAATGGTTTGCAGTGGAGCAATATGAGTGTCGAGAGATGGGATAGTGTGTTGGGTGTTGTCTAGTGGGGGTTTTCTAGAGCAGGTCAGGGCTTGGAGCCATGGGATTAATTGGAAGATGGACTTTGAGAAGGAGTGGACGGTCTACAAAGGTGTAGGGTAATTATGAACAGGGTAACTGGTTGAGTAGAATGTGGATCTGCAGGAGGATCCAATAAGGGGAGGATTCATCTCAGAAACAATACAGCCATTGAGAGAGTAGATATGGAGGCAGAGCAGCCTGTGGTGAAGCAGGGCTGTCTTTCCAGGCAGGAGATGGTCTGTGTGAGAAGCTTCTGGTTAACCAAGGCAGGCTACAAGGGCAGTTATAGAAAGGTGGAGGGTTTTTGGTTTTGCATGAATGGCTTTGTGGGAAGAGGCAGGTTCAGGACTGGGTTTAAGACATTAGGCCTCTTAGAAGTAGACTAGTTATGGATGGAGTTTCTGATGAAACCAGGAGGGGTCGAGGGAGAAGTCTGCATGGGAGTGGGGTATGAAAGGGACGATAGGAGCTTGGAGGTAATTGAATATGGGAGCAATGGGACAATGAGGGGATAGAATAGTTAGGGACAGGGTATCTGGTGGATGAAGTTAGGATTAGAGGGAGGAGCCTGATGTAGGCGGGGTTCTTGGTGCAGCAAGGCCGATCATAGGAAGAGATGTGGATGTGGCCTGGTTTCTGGTGGTGCAGAACAGGGATTCCAGGAAGGGGTGGAGTGGAAGAAGGCTTTCCCTATAGCAGAGGAGGATTTTCAGGAAGGATTCTGGTTGTAGTCATGACTTTGAAAGATTATAGCAAGACTACCACGGGATAGGTTAGTTAAGGTTGGGCTTTTTAAGGAAGAGGCTGGCTGCAAGTAGGTTTCCAGTGGATCCAGTCAAGTTTTATGGGAATGGGAGATAGGAAAGGGACAAGACAATGAAGAGTGGGGCTACAAAAAATAAACAATTACTCTAATAGGAACAACATTTTCAGTCAGTGTAGAATTATATTACTCTTATATATGTGACAGATATTGGAGAAAGTAAGCAAGTAATAATTCCTAGTGAAATTTTTCTTTATTCCAGTTGAGTGAAAATAAAACCACAGGTCAAATCAGGCTCAGAGTCCCACAGTAGACTAAGACACATGAAGCACTGGACTTGATTCCCCACCACAACCTTTAAGGACTACAAATAAAAAATATAAAATATCTCACTTGGTCATAATGGACACTCTATTATCTTAAAATTGTGAATGAATAGAACTTTTACTCTGACCGATTAAGAAATCCTAAAACTAAGTGATAATGTTTCAGCTTTATATAATATTGGGAAATATACGAAAATAATTAGGAAAATATAAAATTGTACTCAGAATGTTTGTTGTCCAGCATCAATTTTAATCTAAAAGAATTAAAAACCAGAAAATTGGCATGCAGTGAGATTGCAGCATGGTTTTTTTTCAGTCATCAAAATGGTGACATAAGGAATGTGTCTTCATCATTGGTTGCATCGATGTTAAAACATATCTAAAAATGTGAAGCACTACACAGACACTGAAGAAACTCAGAAGGATCTGTGAAATGAGGTTGGAATAAAATTAATGACTAATTACAGTAGGAATTGACCTTCACTAGGCCCATAAATATTTTCCAGAAGAAAAGACTACATTGAAAAATAAACAGTGAAAAGGAAGCAGGCAGGCAGACCTTGAAGTAAACATTATCCAATGAACTACATCTATTGAAGCATGATTGCAATAATCTTTTACCTAAGTTACAGTACTGACCTATGTTCTTCCCTTATGCCACATAACAAAGCCACGAAGACGCAGTAATAATTTTCAAGACACTAGACTTTATAGAAGGAATTCAATGAATGTATTTCTAGAAAGTAAAGGTAGATGTCTGAGATAAAGAGTAAAGCAAATATCCCCAATTTTTAGCCCTTCGAGGTGAGAGGGGTACAAGCCGAAGCACAAGGAGAATGAACAGAAGTACAGTAATGCATACCAGTAGTTCCCAAGATGCAATGATGAATGTAACAGGGGAGGAAATCAACATGAGCATCACAGGAATTAGCACTGGAGAGTAGAGAGAAGAACAGTGAAAATCCATGGAGAATTAGAAAGGATGCCCTAGCATATTTGGCAGAAGTGTGTATTGCATGGCATTGAGGTATAAAATATGTGTAGGTATTATAGGAAACTATTTGTGCTCATATGGTGCCTCAAGTAGTGATAAACTTATGATTTACAGCACATTGAATAATCATGAAGGTCTTGTTTCAGTAGTGCAGAGTTAAACATTGATAAATAGTTTTTAAACACATAACACCCTATAAAACCAAGACAAGAAGATTCAAATTATATATAAGTGACTTGACTGCAACAATGGAGTTCAAAAAATCAAATCACATAATGTGGATGCAAAAGATTACATTATTAAGGTAATCTTTAAACAACACACATTTTACGTGAATAGTCCTGATTATAAATTATTTGTTTTCCATACAGATTTTGGATGAACAAAAACAACAAAAACAAAACCAAACCAAACAAAGCAAATGACACTTGGCAATAGAGCTAGATGCCAGAATCTCATCTCATGAGACTAAGATTGGAAGAACATGGTTCACAGATGGCTGAGGTAGCAATCCATGAGACATTTATGTTCAATTCTTCAATCAAACACAGAGTGAAACCTTGGTGAAAATAATACAGATTCAGTCAGTCATGAGTGAAAAAAACATGCAAGATCTTGAGGCTCCGAGTCAAGTTTCATTACTGCAAACACACACACACACACACACACACACACACACACACACACACACAGCGAATATTAAGAGTGTAAGAAAATGAACCTATCTGCCAGGACTATCCTAAGCATATATTAATTAATAAAAATGAGGGAAACCATAGAGCCTATGTTTCTTTGTGTCTGGCTTCCTTCACATAATGATTTTTTTCCAAGTCTTTCCATTTTCTTAAGAAAGGGGCTGTGCCATTCTTTCTGATAGAAGCATGAAATTCCATTGTGTGTGTGTGTGTGTGTGTATATATATATATATATATATATATATATATATATATATATATATATATATATATATATATATATATATATATATATACACCACATTTTCCTGATCCATTCATGTATTGAAGGTATTGAGGGGCATCTGGACTGGTTGCATATCTTAGATATTGTAATAATGCTGCAAAAAACATACCTGTGCTTGTAGTTTTAGTGTTTTATTTTTTGGAGTCTGGTCATGGGGCATGAACTATGGGCATGGACGCTGTCCTTTAGCTCTTCAGCTCAAGTTTAGCACTCTACCACTTGAGCCACAGCGCCACTTCTGGCATTTTTCTTTTTGCTTATGTGGTACTGAAGAATCGAACCCAGGGCTTCTTGCATGCAAAGCAAATACTACCAATGTGCCACCTTCCCAGCCCGAGCAAGATATTTTAACTTATTTTCTACAAGTAAATTAATATTAAGCAAAGCTAATTAAAATAAAATAAAATAAAATAAAATAAAATAAAATAAAATAATAATAAAATAATTCTCTTCAGAGGATGAGTATAGTACTCTTGGATATCTTGGAGGAAAAGACTTTAGACTCATTACAACTGATGACTTTCATTGAAATTACAGGCTAAACTTCCTTCTTCATGAAACAAAACTTCAGTTCTTTCATATTAGAATTACAAAAATCAGAATACCTGCATGATGATTTGTTATTCTCTGCTATTTTCAATTCCATTTTTCATCCATTAAGTATCTAGAGATAATTTTGACAAATGCCCATGAGTGGGATTGCTGGCTCCAGAGCTATGTACATTTGACCATACAAAATGATGCTAATTGAAATGAACTCCAAGACATGGAAACAAGTACTTTTTTTCAGATATCAACCTTGATGTCGGAAAGTAGTGTATCTAGATCTTATTTTATTTTGTCTTTGATTTATCCCTGGACATCTCTGTCTTGATTCTGGTACCTTCCATTTTGTATATACATGTTCTGATTTGGAGAAGGAAGGGGAAATAACATAATGATGAAAGAAGTGATCCATTGCAACCATGATATTCACAATACTATACTGGCAATGAACTTTACAACTTTGGGGTAGGGGGGTAAGTGTGGGGGTGGGAAAGGATAGGAGAACAATGGTGTGGGTAACAATATTCAACATGGAATGTACCTTACTCATGTAACTGTAACCACTGTGTACAGTACCTTTTAATAAAATACAATTTAAAAAAGTGAACCTACCCTAGGAAAAAAATAGCCTTTCAAAATAACCCATCTGTAATAGTACTTGTGAGGGATTCTAGAGTCAAACTGTTATACCTGGAAAGGGATATATTGGGAAGCCATCTCAAACGGCAATCAAAAGGCTGAGAGCTGTGCTCTGGAAAGGTCAAACAGTTAAGGGAAGACAGGGGTATGGGTTATTAACTCAAAAGTATTTAAGTTAGAGCTGTTGTACATTAAAAGTTTAAGAATTTGGAGACAAGATGGATGTCTGTGCTATGGTTGTAATGACTATTGTTCCCTTCTGCTCCCTAAAAATAAGGGATTCAATTATCACTATGTATACAAACAATACCTCAGTTAATACTTGTAACCACAAGCTAGATTGATGCCTTAGTTTGTGGACATACCTGTAGCCACTCACTACCTCACCCCTGTAGTAGAATGAATATAAAGCATGTTAAGCAGGATTTGAGGATCCAGAAGATAGCAATAAGGCTTTGGGTCCTCTGGTGTCTCTTTCCTATCACTTCCTGTGATTTCTCAGTTCTTTGGCAAGGTATCCCATCATCTTTGCTGTTCTATGTTTGTGGTTAGTGACAGTACTGATATTTTGAACACCTCAAAACAAACGATGGAAAAACACTTCCTCAAAGAAAATTTACAAGTCTATAGGAGCACCTGAAAAGGTACCAAACATCAGCAGTCTCCCTATGATCCTCTAGCAAGAAAGTATAATTCAGGAATATCTTAACTTCTGATAATATAAGCGATAGACAATTGTACCATTTTTACATTTGGTATTTGATACTGCATAAATTTTCAGAAATGCATATACATTGTGAAATAATGTTATTTTTTATTTTGGGGAGGTTTTTAAATTTTTTATTTATTTTTTATTGTGAAAATAATATACAGATAGGTTACAATTACATGGGCAAGGTAATGAGTACATTTCTTTTTTTCTTTTTTTATTTTTTATTTTTTTATTTTTTATTTTTTTATTTTATTGTGAAATTACTGTACAGAGGGGTTACAATTACATGGGCAAGAGAGTGAGTACATTTCTTATCAAGCATTGTATTTATTTCATAGTTCACAAACCTCGTCACTGGAGTAATGAGCCTAATGTCTTATCTCAGTTGCCTGATTCCGACTTAGATGAGTGTGAATTGCATAATTATGAACATTTCTCCATGAAACTTAACAGAATGAAATTTGAGGGTCAGGCCACTTCATACCTCTAAAGATTTTACATATATTACAGTAATACACACCTAAAAGGCTCAGTACTCACAGCAAATTGGTGTGTTATAATTGTCTTCAGATCAGAAATACTCTAGAATTTAAAGTAGAATGATGGGCTGTACATTTTCAATACAAGAGTGATGATCACCCCCTGCAATTATTCTCAGTGGAAAATCCTTCCTATACATTTTATTGACTTAGCTTCTACTCTGTGCTATACCATTATCAGGGAGGGTCACACTGTATCGAGCTACAATAGTGCAGCAACCTTAGCTGCCTTTGAGTTTTACCTCTAATCTTAATACCAAGGTAAGTTCCGCAACTACAATCACATCATTAGTGGACACCTGAACTTTCCAAGCTTGTTTAAAAATTCAGCTATCATTTCTCATTGCCAGTGTTAAAGATCTCATTCCATTAGATTTATTGTGTTTCTTCTTGTATTTCCAACACTGCCTTAGATGTTGGTTTTTGATATAGAGCTTTTAGTTTGCATTTGATTTATGGAAGTGTTAGTGATGCCAGTTGAACTGCATATATTATAATGTACGTAATTTGATGTTTTGACATATGAATTTAATTTTGGCAATTGAGGAAGTCAATCCACATCACTCACAAAAGTTTCTTTATATGTACTGGTATTGCTTTATTGTGAAATTCCTAAAAGCCAGTCATTGGAGCACATGTCCTAATCCCATCACTTCTGTAACTGAGACGAGGCTTGAAAGGTCCAGACGACTTGGCACTTCATAGTGAGAAGGTTTCTACAATGAAGGATGAGAGAATAGAAAAAAGAGCAAATGAATCTTCCAACTGTTTTGTTACATGTTCTTTATACACTTAGCCATTAAGACACCATAATAGTATTTTTATGACTTCTTACCTACTCTTTTCCTGTTCTGAGATGTTTTATTTATGGATCTCTAAGAAATCATATAAGAATCACATAATAAATATATAAATCATATAAGAAATCTTAATAAATGTTTTGTTAAGGATATATAACCTAAAAGGAATAATTATAGGATAGTACTAAGGACATAAAATGTAATGCACACTTAAAATTGTCTCTTTATTTAAAACCTCAGCAGTTGTAGTTTATTTATTCTGATAACAAAGATTATAAACTAAGTTAAAATAGTATTCCAAATGGAACACAGAACTAGAAAAATTAAGGGTAGCACAAAAAAATGCTACTGATACCACTAATAGAGTAAGAATAAAATTTAGGCAAAACTTCAGAGTAAAAGCCACAGGACAGCCCCAACATTACTTTCATTGTTTCATATGAAGAAAAGACTTTTTTTTAGTAAAGACATATTTTCACAGATATTAGTATCAATTGGGCATATATGTCTTAAGGCCTTCAGGAAGGATGCTGGGACCATGTTGATGGAAGTTGACTTCTCTGGGACCTAGTACAAATGTGCAGACACCATTCCAAGAACTGCACATGCATTAGGGTAATTTTAGTGCTCATGATAGTTCTTCCATTTAGGAAATGAATTATTTTATGAAAAACAGAAGTAGGAAAGAAGGCCAAACAAATTTCCCAAGTACCTAATACTGATCAGCTGTCGACCCATAATTCAAATCCAGGTTTCCACCAGGCATATCTGAGGATATTCTGTAAGTTTCATATTCATTACCTTTCAAGATGTATGGAGCAGATGAACCTACATTATCTTCCTAATTATGGTTATAATGTGTAGTGACCGCCTACTCGACCAGCGAGGAAAAACGACCACCACTCCAGGAGTCTTCTCAGATCACGCTTTATTGGAGAGCCTTTTAGTTGTAGGAGAGCTTGGGCGCGAGAGAGCGTGCACCCGAAATACAGCCGCTTATATAGGGAATTCGAACACGGGTCTTTTCTATTGTTGGTCGCCTGCCTTTTACCGTCACCAGGTGTAACCTTGTCCCTTCTGGTTTGGGCTCGAAGGCGACAGACCAACCATAGGCAGACCACGCATCCTCCCAAGCAGCAGGCTAAAAACATTCCGACTCCCACCCGCTCTTTGACAAAGGACACCGCAGAGGCAATCCAGTCAGTAAATTGTAACAGCCCACAGCATCATTGGTTTAGCTATCACAGGGATTGCTATTAGCACTGTTGCTAACAGCAGGAAGATCAGCTGTATCAGGAGAAGAGTGGATGGCATCTTCAAGATGGGGTTCTTCTGCAGTCTCCACTGGCCTGGTCAGTCTCGTTGGCACCCAGTGAGGTACTTCTTGACTCTGTGGAAAAACACAAACAGCTCCCCTGGATCTCGTTATTACCGGATCTGGTCCATACCATTTATTATTAATAACATCCTTCCACATAACCATGTCTTTAGTATCCATGGAGTCTCTTGTCATATGCCGATCTGCGGCAGACTGATCGTTGTCATTTAGAATTAAAAAATTAAGGGTAAAGAGCGCAAGAGAAAGTCTTTCCCTGGGGGACGCGGACTCAGCAACTCCCCCTTTTTGTTTTTGAAGCATTTCTTTTATGCTTCTATTAGCTCTTTCCACTATACCTTGTCCTTGAGGATTGTAGGGCAATCCGGTGGTGTGGGCAACCTGCATTTGTGCGCAAAAGGCGCGAAAACCATGGGAAGTATAAGCAGGGCCATTATCCGTCTTGAGTCTAAGGGGCTTTCCCCAAGCTGCCCAAGCTTCTAAGCAGTGTATTCTGACGTGAGACACCTTTTCTCCTGCCAAAGGTGTGGCATGAATGACACCGGAAAAGGTGTCCACAGACACATGTAAATATTTCAACTTACCAAATTCCGTCAGATGAGTAACATCCATTTGCCATAGGGCATTTGGTCTCAACCCCCTGGGGTTTACCCCCACATGGGGAGGATGAAGAAAGGTAACACAAGATTTACAGGCTTTAACAATATCTCTTGCCACATGCTTGGACAAATTATATCTTTTCCTAAGGGTATTAGCAGGTACATGATACAATCTATGAAATCTTTTGCCAATTCTACAGGATCAGCAGCAACCAGAGCCATAGCCCGAGTTGCCTGGTCCACCAAATCATTACACTTTGCCATTGGGCCCGGCAACATAGAGTGGGCACGAATATGTCCAATATAAAAAGGATGTTTTCTGTTTAAGATAAGGGATTGAATCTGTAACAAAACATTAGAAATTGTACTGGCCTGCTTAACTGAAGCAGCAACTTCAAGAGAAGCAACGGCATTTACAACATATAATGAATCAGAAAATAAGTTAAAAGGTTGATCAAATCTTTTAAAAACTTCAAGCACAATTAAACATTCAACAGCCTGTGGGACATTCGGCCGAAAATTAAAGACTACCGGCTGTTTGTGTCCTTGAACAAAAAAGGCACCTTGTCCAGATTTTGATCCATCCGTAAAGATGGTTAGAGTATCAGCCAAGGGCTCCTTTGAAGTGACAACAGGAAAATACACTAAATTTTTGTTAACTATGGCAAGCAGAGGATGCTTAGGATAATGATTATCAATTACATTTGGAAATGAGCAAACAAGAATTGCCCACATATCCATTGTGGCTGCTAAAATTTCAACTTGCTCACGGGTGTATGGAATAATTAATTTATCTGGAATTTTTGCAAAGTGCATTAAACAATACTTCATACCCAAAATTGCCTGTTTAGCCACTAATTCAGGAAAATATTGAACAGTTTTTGCTCCCACAGAATTGCCGTGGAGCCACAATAAGGGGCCATTTTGCCAAAGAACCCCCGTGGGATAATTTTTTGTTTTTAATATACATAAATCGATAGGTAATTTTAAATCAACCCGTGAAAGTTGAGCCCTAGACAAAGCTGCCTCAACCTTTTGTAGGGAATTTAGTGCTAAAGGTGTCAGGGATCTAGAGGAGGTGACTTCAGGGTCGCCCTCCAAAATAGCAAATAAAGGTAACAACTCTGACCGAGGGAGATTAAGAAACCCCCTTATCCAATTAATATCTCCTGCCAATTGCTGAAAATCATTAAGTGTTTTAAGATGACCAGTTCGAATGGAAAGTTTTTGTGGTTTAATCTCAGTAGGGGAAACAATGGTTCCCAGAAATTGAACAACACTAGTCTGCTGAACCTTCTCAGGGGCAATAATTAATCCTTTATTAGCTAAGGTCTCCGTTACCTGCCCAAACACTTTATGAAGAGTCTCTACCGAGGGAGCAGCCAACAAGATATCATCCATATAATGGACAATCCGTACTTTTGGAAATTTTTCCCTAACAGGGGTTAATGCAGCCCCCACGAACAATTGACAAATTGTTGGGCTATTAGCCATCCCTTGGGGGAGAACTTTCCACTGATAGCGAGCATCCGGGGTTTCATGATTAACCGAGGGCAAAGTAAAGGCAAAGCGCTCCCTATCCTTTTCATAAAGAGGTATGGAAAAAAAGCAATCCTTAATGTCTAAGGCCAGAATAGGCCACTCCCTAGGTAACGCAGACAGCAGTGGAAGTCCCCTTTGGATGGGTCCCATAATTTGCATCTGGGCATTTACTGCTCTAAGGTCATGTAATAATCTCCATTTTCCGGAGGCCTTTTTGATAACAAAAATTGGGGTATTCCAAGATGACACTGAAGGCTCAACATGCCCCAGCTGCAGCTGTTCCTGGACAAGAGTTTGAGCCGCTTCCAATTTTTCTCGAGAGAGGGGCCACTGAGGAACCCACACCGCCTTTTGCGTTAACCAAGGTATGGGTACCACACCTTCAGTGGAAGCTTTGTTTTCAGAGGCCCCTAAGAAAAACCCAAACCCTTCCTGTCCTGTTTAGGAAGTGGCTCTATCAGCTCCTTGCGTCCTTGGAGACGCCGACCAAGCCCCAAGGCTGGCACAAATCCTTGCTGTTTCATCATATTCTGACTGGCCTCAGAATAATCATTAGTTAAAGTTAACTTTAGCTGTTGCTGCACATCTCTTCCCCAAAGATTGACAGGGACGTCTACCACAAATGGCTGCATTTTTCCAACTTGGCCTTCGTCTGTTCTCCAAGTCAATTCTTTTGCACTTAACTGTGGGGCATCAGCATAGCCCAGCCCTTGCAAGGTCTGGGAGGATTTCTGAGTTGGCCATTGCTTTGGCCACTCCCCTCTTTGGATGATGCTTCGATCTGCCCCTGTATCCACCAGTCCCTCAAATCTTTTCCCTTCTACTTGGAGAGATAACATGGGTCTTTGGTCTAAAGTTATGGACAGGCATGTAAGGTCGACTCCAGTGGAGCCTAGCCCTTTATCTCCTCTCTCTATCTCCTTAGCAGGGAAGTTGCCATGAAGAGAAGGCAAAAGCAGGAGCTGTGCAATTCTATCCCCGGGAGAAATGGACACCACTCCATGGGGGACATGGCAGAGGACCTTGATAGTCCCCGTATAGTCAGGGTCAATTACTCCCGGGAAAATTATTAATCCTCTCATTGTGGAGGAGGAGCGTCCTAAAACTATTCCTACAGTGCCTTCATCTAGGGGTGCTGTCATGTCTGTCTCCACAATCTGGACTCCCATCTGCAGTGTTAATACCCGTCCGGAGGTGGCACAGAGGTCCAACCCTGCGGAGCCTGAGGTTGCTCTTCTTGGCTGGGGGGTTGTAGCAGGTGCTGTCCGGGAGCCAGAGTCTGAAATGCCCCATAAACTTTCGGGCCCTGGGGACGAGGGCCCTTCTCTCCGTTTTTTGGCTCCTGTTCCGAATTAGTGTTTGGAGTAATTTGGGGGATAAAATGTCCATTGATGTCTCTTACTGACCTGCATTCGTTGACCCAATGCTTTCCCTTTTTACAACGATGACACACTCCTGGAGTCCTTGGCGGCCTGGGTATGTTTTGTGCAGAACCACCATTTTGTGGGCATTGCTGTCTAAAATGTCCCAACTGACCACACCGGAAACACCCTTTTCCTTTACTATCTTTTGCGGCCCCGGCAGCCGACAAGACAGCAGCTGCCAGCCCCGCATTGGTCTGCGGGCCACCTACTTCTCTGCAGGCTTTTAACCAAGCTTCTAGGCTTTGGGTTCTTACTGGGGTAATTGCCCTCTGACATTCCTTGGTGCTTTGTTCAAAAATGATTTGTTGTACAAATGGCATGGCTGTTTCCAGATTTCCTAACACCCGCTCGGCTGTCTCTAGCATACGGGCAACAAAATCAGAAAATGGCTCATTAGGGGCCTGCATGATTTTTGTTAGATTGCCAGCCACCTCTCCCTTGTTTGGGAGGGCTCGCCAGGACATGTAAAAAACCTCGTTTACCTGGCGGTATACTTCAAAGGGATATCCTGTCTGGTCTACCGAGTAGATTCCCTGCCCGAGAAGCATGTCTACGGTCCAGTCCGGGTGCCCGTCACGGACATTTTGTCTGTATTGGGCTTGAGCCTTGTCTTGAACAATAGACCGGAGATCGAGGTACTGCCCATGATTAAGGCAGGTACGGGCTACCTCAAACCAGTCCGTGGGCGTCATGGCATTGAAGGTCAGTCTTCGGAGCAAGGCAGTGGTATAATTAGCCGTCACTCCATAAGTACGGACTGCCTCAACTAAATCCTTAAGCTGGGAGTAGGAAACCGGCTCAAAATTTCTTTCAGCAGTAATCGGATTTTCAAAAACTGGGAAAGCAGCTGCCAGCTGCGACCAGGTATTTTCTTTAATAAAGTGACTCTTCCCTGCCAGCGGGCACAGCGGGGGGGCCGACGGGTGAGGGCCAGCTCTGTTTCCTCTCCCTGGCTGTTGCGGTACTCCCACCCCTAGGGGGCGCCACCCTCCATATTTGTCTGCCACGTGCTCCGCCGCAGCCTCTTCTAACTCTTCACTATCAGCTGGATCGAGCTGCTCTCCCTCCTCCTCTAACATTTCTTCCTCTGAGTCACTCACAAGATTACTATATTCTTGGTCCCGCCCTTCCACGTGTAGGGCTGAGAACCGGTTTGCTTTTAAAGAAGGGCACGGAGGTCTCCTTGAGACCCCCTCCCTAAAACCCTTCTCCTTTTGTGAGGGCTGCAGCCCCTCTCGCTTCAATTCTTTAGGATCCTTCTGTCTTTTTTCCCTTTTTCTTTTAGGCCTCTTTTCCTCCCCATTACTGTATACTGACTCTGATAGACTATCCTGATGCTGCGTTAGTACTTTGCTTCCTTCCTTGATTAAATCAAACCCTCCCTCCTCGAGGCAAGTGCGCACCATCAAAAAGACAAGCCACAAGGGAAGAAGCAATGCAAGCAACCAATAAATATCTAAATCTACAGTGAACAGCATACCGGGGGATATTTACCAACGTCTCCTCTCCGCGTGTTGAGTTCTGGCTCCAATTCGGCCTCTCGCGCGGGTCCTGTCCCAGGTTCGTTCCCGGGTTTCAGCACCAGTTGTAGTGACCGCCTACTCGACCAGCGAGGAAAAACGACCACCACTCCAGGAGTCTTCTCAGATCACGCTTTATTGGAGAGCCTTTTAGTTGTAGGAGAGCTTGGGCGTGAGAGAGCGTGCACCCGAAATACAGCCACTTATATAGGGAATTCGAACACGGGTCTTTTCTATTGTTGGTCGCCTGCCTTTTACCGTCACCAGGTGTCATGGGATTGGCTGGGGACACTACCTTGCTCGCGCACGCGCACAGCCCAGGCGTCCCGCCAAGCACAGTCTGGAGTGGTAATCCTCAAAACTGCAAGGGAGTGGGCGGAGTCTCGCCTCGGCTCCCTACAATAATGGCAATAACATTGCTACAAAATATACATATTTTTAAATGAAAAGGGTGTGCCTAATGACATTCTAGGTGATCTTTACACCAAATAAAGCCTAAGCAAAAAAGAAAAGTAAGGGGCTGGGAGGTGGCTCAGTGCTAGAGCGCTTGCCTTCAATGCATGAGGTCCTGGGTTCATTTCCTCAGCACCACATAAGCAAAAAGAAAAAAGCTGGAAGTGGCGCTGTGGCTCAAGTGGTAGAGCACTAGCCTTGAGCTGAAGAGCTGAGGGACAGCACCAATGCCCAGAGTTCAGGCCCATGACTGGACCCGTCCTCCCAAAAACAGAAAAATAAAAGAACCTAGGCCCCAAATTTAAGTCATAGTACTGGCACTCATATACCATATATGTATATATATATATATATATATATATATATATATCTATATATATATATATATATATATATATATATATATGTGTGTGTATGTATGTATATATATGTATGTATATATATGTATGTATATATATATATAGTTCCTAAAATGTATAGTGAGTTAATTTGTCGAAACCTGGTCATAGATTAAATATGAGGTGTGAAAAATTACATAAGTCTGAAATGACTCCAAGGTATTTTGAAAAGATAGCTGGAAGATTTATCACTTAATTAAATAGTAATGAGGGATTGGTTTGTAGATAGAGATCAAAGCTCACTTTGGGATCTTTTGAGTTTGCTAAAATCAGTAGTTAGGAGTTGTCAGTAGACAGGATGCTATTAAGGACTTTAATTAAAGAAAACAGAACTGGAGAAAAAATACAGAAATAATTACTGTACTCAGTGGTAACAACCATGTGAAGGAATATTACAGAGCTAAGTCCTGGGATACACAAATATGTAAAACATGACAAATGAAAAAAACAGTAATGAGTATGTAATGCAGACTTATATGGGTAGGTATTTTTAATGTTTAAGGGCTATGAAGTGATTGTGTGATGACCTAAAATTTAAGAAATTGGTAAGGTCAACTATCCTTTGGGTCAACCATAGCTGATAGTTTAAGTGAAACGGGGCCACAATAGTGTGTCTTGATTTACCAAAGTGAAAATAGGCTAATATTTGGAAAGCCACTTTTTGGACATGTGGTTGGAGTGGCAATTACTGCAGTTTGTTCAACTGTCAATAGAAAACTACAGGTTTAGCACAATGATAGAAATCTTTCAGGGATCTGGTAGATTTAACCTCTGTCTTTCTGTCTTCAATTTCCCTTTTATTCTGAGAGCTAAAATATCAATACTGGAAGCCTGTCTACATTGTGCCTTTGGCAATTAACAGATAGTCAGTCTATCACATGCCCAAATAAAAGAGAATGGGAACAGGTCTACATTGAGCACTCACAGTAGACGGATCTCTGGACTTTCTCAGGAAGAGCCTTATGCCATTGTGGAATGGATAGGGCTGAATACTATGCAAAATAGACACCATAGATTGAAAGTATTCTGCTAAGTGGACACTTGAGATATCGGATGTTTTAACTGCATTTTATTGATTTTTATGAATCAGTTAATCAGATTCTTCATAACATATGATGTTACTAGACTGTAAAATGCATGCTTATTGCATTTCCTTTGTATAACATATAGTATGTTTTGAAATTTGGTATAAAACATTCGTCTTTTCATTTATTTATTTTTAATATGGATTACTCTATTTCTCAAGAGTAGAGAAATGCCCTGGAACTTTGTAATTTGATGTCATATATAATTTATTTTTTTAATTCTTATTTATTGTATATTGCAGCACCGGCTATATGTAATTTAAACTGTAGTTTTCTTCAAGTGTATCATCCTACATTGAAGTTTTTTTTTCTTACAAGCTTTCTAATAAATATGTAATCTATTCAATTTTGAAAAGTACTGCTGTACCTCCCACTTATTTGTGGCATTTCTGAAATCCAAGTTCCTCTATGTTTCAGGGTGGATACTTTTGCCTGTAACAGTTTTGTTATTGAATACATAGCATCTGGCTACTTAGGGAACAAAGGATGTGAAGCTACAGTATACCGATAAAGAACGTCCAGGTCAATTGAAGGGCAACTCATATACTCTCTGTGTTGGTGAATAGGAGCAAGAAAAGAAATTCTTATACATGAAGGTGACTGGGAGTGTGTGCACATAAGTATTCACTTACTTATCTGTTGTTATAGCTTTACATATTCACTATTATTAAACGATTTGTTATATATATTTAAATATATATATATATGATCTATTTCATATACATACATATATATATATATGTATATGTATATATATATATGATCACAATTTCCAAAATCCAGAGAACCACATCCATGGGCATCGCTTTCCTATGTTGTTCTCTGGGTAATAAGAATGAAACCTGGTATTGTACTGTGGTAGAGAAATAACTCAGAGATTCAATCATTTTTCTTTCAATATGTTGCCTGTTCCTACATCTAAAATTAGGAAGTCTGTTAATACATAATACATGATATGATATATTTAATATATAATACAATGTATAATATATTCTATATTATAATATATTATATCATAACTGACAGTATTATATATTTATAAGGAAAAATACAACAAACCTATCAATGTCCATACTTTCCTAGCCATGATTAGGTTCAGTAGAGTTAGGTGCATTATATCTCAACAGGAAAAGTGTACTGAAGTTCTGATGACCTTCAGCTAGATAAGGAGAATTTCTGTAAAAGGAGCCTCTCTTCAATTATGAGAAAAGATAAGTTTGGAAGTTTTTTCTTTTGTTTTATTTTTTTGTTTTTATTTAGGCCGGACAATGGGCCTGAACTCTGGGCCTGAGCACTGTCCCTCACCTCTTCAATTCAAGGCTAGTTCTCTACCACTCGAGCCATAGCAGCATTTCTGTCTTTTTCTGCTTATGTGGCACTGAAAAATCGAACCCACGGTCTCATGCATGCAAGGCAAGCACTCTACCACTGATCCATATTCCCAGTCTATGTTTAGAAGTTTTTGAGAAGAGGAATTTGGCATTTGCTTTGCATCCTTGATTAGTAAAAAATAGATATCATTTTGCTCCAAATTTTGTCTCCTTTTATGATCGCTAAACAGTTACACATGATCATCATTCCATCGCATATCTTTAAGTCGTTTTATTTCTTTTATCGTTATTGTTTCTTGTTGTTTTGCTGATCCTAAAGCTTGCACTCAGGGCCTAGGCATTGTCCCTGAGCTCAAGGTTCATGCTCTACCACTTGAACCACAGCACCACTTCTGGGTTTTTCTGCCTGGGCTTGCTTTGAATCATAATATTCAGATCTCAGCCTCCCGGGTAGCTAGGATTAGAGGTGTGAGCCACCAGTGCCCAGAAAGTCACTCTCTTTTAGATATTATTCTAAAAGCCTCCTATCCAAGGTCACTCCTAAGATAGTAAATGGACCTATGCCAATAGTACCTTCATACTCTCATCTCCTGTTATGGCTATGGGGTATCTTTCCATTTTATCCTGAACCTACTTCACTGTTCTCTTCCTAATCCGTGATTCTAGATGTATTACTAATAATTACCTAATTTTGTTGCTATAAACCCTAAATTACTTACCTATTAATTTAATTTAATTTTTTCAATATGTTTGTTGTACTGTACAAATCTGAGCTTATATTCACCTCTTGAATCTACCACTTGGCATGACCATAGCCTGGGCCTATTCTACCTTAAATGCAAGAGGTTAGCCGAAGAACAGCCTATAGTATTACTGCCTAGGAGTCAGGACAGGTAGCTGAGTGCCTGAAAGAAGCAATGCATTCCTGACATGAGAAGGGGTGAGAGAGACAACAGCCTAGAGAGCAAACTGGCAGTCACAACATTTAAGTACTTCTTCTTTGGGGAAACTGACCTCCTGCAAAGTGGCAGTGAGATAACTTACCTAGTGAATTTTTTTATGAAGGAAGTTTTCATGTCTCACTACATAACTCCCTTGTAATCAAAGAGAGGGTCATTCTTTTGTTTCCTCCTTAGGCCCAGTCTCAGTTTATCTCCATCTTAGACTTTGCTCAGGCTCTATTCCAACCAGAAGGTCCTGGATGAGGAGGAAAGTGTGATCTCTTGGTTTCTGACTGGCCCTTTGGGTCCTGAGGCCACTTTTAGTTTTCAACCTGTTCCTTCTGACAATGGGAAAGCTCATTCTCTGAATTGTGCCCTAGTATGAAACCTCTTCAGAGAAAGTCAAGGAATGACAGATTCTGCCTGAGGGAGTGAGTTTCTCCATTTCCAAAGAGGTCAATTAATATCAGATTGTGAGACCCATGTGGAAGTTCTTTACCAGATCCTCCAAGCTGGAGTGGATGTTAGCTCAGATTCCAAGCCATCCTCATATTTCTCCAGCTCTTTCTCATGAACCAAAAGGTTACAGGTGTTTAGTTTAGAAACAAGGAGAAATGAGAGTAGCAGAAGAACCATTGTCAGTGTGAGGAATTAGAAACTTTTGGTGAAAAAAAAAGGCTCAGAAAATCTAGAATCAGGGAGCTGGGAAGGTGGCTGAGTGGTAGGGAGCTTGCCTTGCATGCCTGAGCCCCTGGGTTTGATTCCTCAGCACCACATAAGCAAAAAGAAAAACGCTGGAAATGGCACTGTGGCTCAAATGGTAGAGCACTAGCCTTGAGCTGAAAAGCTGAGGGACAGCGCCCAGACCCAGAGTTCAGGCCCCACAACCGGACCTCCCCCCCCCCCAAAAAAAAGAAAATCTAGTATCACTCACATCATTTGGGAATCACATCATAAGATTAGGGAATAAAAGTAAAAAATTACTACCTAAATTACTAACTCCACTACTCTACATTACAAGTGTTCTGTCAAAAGTTAGCTGTCCTAGCTCTATTTTGATCAGGAAAACGGAGCACATTCTTTCCTCACAAAGTTCTACTGAGTATCTTTATCCATATCCCAGGTTGTTCTTACTCTCTACTTCTCTGTTACTTTCCTTTGCTGGATTCAATCAATGAAACTTGAAAGTGGTAGCATCTTCAGACATGTAATTACACTTTCTTCTAATCCATTTGTTATAAAGTAAAACAAATTATGGGGAAACGTATATCTATGGTACATTTTCTTCTATGGCATATTTATTTGATGTTATTAAGTATTATTTTAATAGTTTCATTGTTAAAACTTGAGGAAAATGTTTTACTATTAGCAGTAATTAGTTTCACATGTTTTTGTATTTTTCCATGTATGTGTATTTGTTCAACTTCTAACAGCATTTTTTTCCCTAACCTTTGCCTTCTTAAAATTGGTTCAAATTATAAACTATATATGATGGTCCTCTATGTGTTCATTGATATATTTAAATTTTGATCTAATATCCACATATTATAGGATATCTTCAACCTATTGTAACTGGTCTGAAAATCAATATGGACATTCCTCATTAAAGCAGAAACACCATTCCACAAAACGTAATGAAAGTAGGATTAGGTATATATTCAAAATATTTAGCAATGATACAGTAGAAACATTCACTTCTCATATACCAGAACATGTTCACAGCTATGAATAGCACATTTTCTTCATTCCCTCTTTCTGGTGCATCTAGGTTGATTACACAGCTTGGTTGCTGTGAATATTGCTGCCATGAACATGGATGTTCATGTTGATTTATATTCCTTCAATATGTATCCAAATGCGGTAAAGGACATCAACATATCTGTCTTTTTGATATTGTGTAAACTTCCGTTAAGATATTCCTATGGTTTGCACTAGTTTACAATGCCACAAAACCAAATATAGTTCCTGATTTATTTCAACCTATCCAGCATTTTATTTATTTGAGTGGTGATAGCTATTCTGGTGTGTAAGATAGGATCTCAGTGACTTTCCTCTTTATTTTCCTTCTTATTTTCTATTTGGATATGAATCTCAAACATTTCATTTATTTATTAAAGACTTACATTTGTACTTCATTCCTAATTAGTGTCTTTCTTTTTCTTTTGGTATTTGATCGATTTTTAAGATTTATAACATTTGATTTTTTCCCATTACAAATACTCATTTTAGTAAAAAGATTTTTTTTCATTACAGTTGTGCACAATTAACTAAAAACAACAGATTGTACGTTTTTATCACTGGATGTTTTTGTTTGTATTTACAGCCAGGAAATTGTTTCAATAAAGATGCTGAACTTCCTTCACTGATATACTGAAAGTATAGTATCTCATATTGGCCTAAACTAATCTCAGAATTAACAGGCACAGCCTGGGCCACCATAGTCTGGTCTAAGTAAAACCACTAACACAGCACAAACTGCATTTAAAGAGAGCAAAGTGCTTCATAAAAGTTAAAAGAAAGACATCACCTTCATGAAGCAAATATTAAAGTTCATAAGCAGACCTTTAGGAATCTGAATATCAAGAAGATCAAAGGATAAAAGTATTTACAAGGACAACTTTAGAACTCAAATTTGGGGAGGTGGGACTAACAATAGATACCAAAACTCAATGCTGAAGGGCAAGAGTATTTCACCCCAAACCTCAGCTGGGTCTGACTCTCTCACACAACACACACACACACACACACACACACACACACACACACACACACACACACACACACACACACACACACACACACCCCTAGTGAGAAGTCTTTGCCAAAGTACAGGCATTCTAGACTTAGACTCCGAATACTCTGAAAGTATCCATTGTGAAGACCTCTACTGAAAGTACCCATTGTAAGTAGACTTTTACTGAAAGTTAGAACTCAGGTTCCTGGAAAAAACGTGAAATGTCACAATAACGTTCTGCCCATAACTCCCCTAGCAATAGCCATCAGCGGATGACAGGAAGTACCTAAAGCTACAGATTTTTTTTTAATCTTTTAATTTTTTTTTTACTTTTTAATTGTGAAAACATTGTACAGAGGGGTTACAATTACATGGGAAAGATAATGAGTACATTTCTTATCAAGCATTGTAGCCTCCTCCTTTGTTTCAACCTCCCATCACTTCCCATCCTCCCCCCACACTCATCGAATCCTCCCCTCCTTCCCCCCCACCAAAGTTGTAAAGTTCGTTTTTCCCCATAAGAACTTGTACATCTCATTGTTGCAATGGGTCCACCTGTATCCCTATTTAACGATTTTGTTTTTTTTTTTCCTTCTCCTCCACAAATTATTGTTTATTGCTTAGCCTGCACTAGATAGCCAATAAGATTGTTATAAGATTACCCAGTTAACTGAAGGGTCGGGGCTCTCAATTCTGACCCACTGCAATGGTGACAGTTGTGAGTCCAGGCTCGAGCTTGCAATAAATGACTCTAATGTGGTCACATGAGACTGGCTTCGTGGTGGTCTTTGGGGATCGTTATCTAAGCACAAGACTAGTGTACACAGAGAACCCCAGGGGCAGCTGTACTGGGACAATGAAGCTTTTTTCCTCTTCTTTTTAGATAATCAATCACGATGTTGCAGTTGGCTCCACAGCTGCTCCACACCTGAGCAGGAGGAAGTAAAGGATGCCTTAGACTGCAGGACAGCTTTGTGTACCCCTGGATTTCTGTGTAAGAATGCAGTTTGTGATCCTCTAGGCAGGAGTCACCAAGCTGAAATGGGGGTATGCTTTGCCTGGAGGATGGCACCCTGTGAGCCCTGCATTCATGGTGAAGCAGCCTGGAAAGCCCTGTGAACATCTCTGGGATGGCCTCTCAGTGGCTTGGAGAAGTTGACTCCTGTAGTTGGACATGGCAGGAGGCAGGAGGAGAGCAGGAATCCAGAAGATGGGAGAGGCACAGAAGCAAATGCACCTCTCCATTGAGACTCCTCGGCCATTCTAAGGAGGTTCACAACCCACACGTGGCAGCCACTGCACAGGTCCGCAAAGGCCCTACTTGTCTGGAGCAGTGCCTGATCCTGATCCAGAGCTGGAACTTCCCAAGTGGCCCTGAGCTTGGTTGGGCTGGAGCAGATCCTACCAGCCATGCTTCCTCTGCCCTTCTGTGTATAGCCTCCTAGCAACTGCCCAGGCTACAGCACCCACAACAGGCCACCTCATTGGGGCAGGCTGAGGCTGTGCTGACAATTCCTGGTGTCTGCTTCAAGGCAAGATCCAGACCTAGCCCACAGCAGAGCTGGCCCTCACTTCCAAGGGCATCGAAGGAGACATGACAACCACAGGCCCAACCTTGCTGTCCTCACTGCCCCTAGAGTTTACCTATAAGTCCCTGCCTTTGTTCTTGAAATTCTTCAGGCATTGGTTGTCTTATTTTTCATTATCTATTTGGGTGGGACTGGATACTTCTTCCTCTCCTCACCAAACAAACAGGCCCTAGCAAATTCACCCCAAATTCTACACCTCACAGACACTCCCCAGAACCCATCTGCCTTTAGGGCTGCTGTTGCATGATCTGTTAGCCAACTGCCTCTTCCTCCCTTCACAGCCTCTGTCAGGGCCTCCCCACCATCCTTTCCCCACCGCTCTTAGCCCCAACCAAAGCTCGGCCTCCCCTGTGGCCTCTTCCCTCTCCACACAGACCCCATTCCCAAGCCCAGCAGGGCCACTGCTCTAGGGAAAAGAACTGTGGGCCTGGCACAGCAGAATCAAAGGTGTCACAGTGTGAAGCCTGCTGAGAATTGGAGGCAGCATAGGTCTCTGATAACTGTCTTTCACTTCACTTACACATGTATTAATGAATTAATTTGGTATTTAATATTGGACCTCAGAACTTCTTATTAAGCTTTTGCAGAATAGCTAGTAGAATTATAGTCCCAAATTCGTATTGTCTCTTGTTTAATTCTTCCGAGATTCAGAGATATTTTAAGTAGATATAACCATCAGAAATTCTCATTTACATGACAGAGTGTTATTCAGAAAATATTTGCTTATGCATCTATTATCAATTATTTCCAAGACTAGAAACTTTTAAAGTTCCAAATATTATAGGAAGATCTTTGATTCATGTTGAATGGATGTGAGTAGGTTGAGCTGTTGCATACATTCGTGTGTGTGTGTGTGTGTGTGTGTGTGTGCGCGCGCGCGCGCACGCACACGCGTGCACGCGTGTGTATGGGGCTTATATGTATCATTGAAATCAAGGACAAGGAACTTTTTTCCTTTTTCTCAGATATGCATTATGGTGTTTCTTTGTTGGTGGTAAGCTCTGATTTCTTGCTTTTGCCTGATGTGCACATTCCAGCTCAATTTTTCAATTAAACCTTCTTATTTAATATTGAGCATATAGTGCTCTGATATTGCTTTGTCTTTAATTTGTCATCTAGGATCTTCTTTTCCTCTTTAACTATTAACATTCAATATAAATTTTACCTCCTGACTGTTTTTCCCCTTTAATTTTCATCTTGAAATAAGAATTATAAGTCCTTTGATCTCTGTATTAATGAAAAAAACCATTTTGAATTTTCTGTTTAATGTAATAATACGTGGACACATTTGTTAGCAACAAGATCTTAAAATTTATTTTGTAGTTTTAGTTTTAAAAACCCTCCTCCATGTTTTTAGTATGGGGAGACAAACACTTCCTAGTATCAATGATAACAGTTTTATTCATTAAAATATCAGATAATTCATAATTTTGAATATGTCTAGTGGCAAATGAATACATTTGCTCAATAGATTTGCTTGATAGACCTGTGCACAAACATACCACTCATAAGGGCTGAGAAGGTTGATCAGTTGTAGACAGATTACCTTGAATGCACAAGACCCTGGGTTTGATTCCTCAGCACCACCTAAGCAGAAAAAGGTAGAAGTGGTACTGTGGCTCAAGTGGTAGAGCACTAGACTTGAGCTGAAGTGTTGAGGGATGGCAACCAGGCCCAGAGTTCAGCACCAGCCACAAATTAAATCAATAAATAAATCTTATACTCAAGTACATAAATTTCAAAGATTTATTATCATTTTAGTTAGGGGCAGGGTGCCTAGATATAGCAGACCTTTGTCACAAAGCTTTAAGGAGGATTCAACACCTGACAAGTACTAAAAACAAAAAGTAAAACTTTAGCTCTGACAACAACATATAGAATCGCCACTCAAAGAGAAAGAGGTACTAAGAATGAAATACTTTTTATAACATTTCTTAAGAGATTCTGGTTCTACATTAATTATCATATAATGTGACCTTCAAAAACTCCAGGTGAACCTGAGTCTTAAGGACCTCTACAAAAACTGGAATAGAGAATCATCAACCTGGATTTTTCAAATGGTTTTTGTTAAGGTAGTGTACATACAGATCACCATTTAATAAGTCGCTAATGAGTTCACTTCTTGTTGACAATCCCATCACTTTGTTCTCTCTCTGATTTTCCATCCTGTCCCTGTCCACAAGTTTAGCTCATTGTGAATATAATATCTACAGAGTGCAACTGCTGCATTGGTTTCCCTGTTCTCCTTGAATTTCTGTGGCTCCTTCAATGTCCATAAAAGGATAAACAAGAACAGAAATATCCCTGTTGTTTCCAATTCCTGGAATTCATTTCAATATAAATACCAGTAGTTTTATGAGAGTGTCAGACTCTGTCCACACATCCTGAACACTTATACTTCCTGCACCTAGTCATAACTCCCACTGGATTCATAGGTCCACAAAGTAATTCTTTTCATTTTCCACACAGGAAGAACCTGAGTGTCAGAAAGATTAAGTAACTTACTGGAAATACTGGGCTGAGCATAGTGGCTCAGATCTGAAGATCATAGTTTGAAACTAACTCAGGTTGACATATCCATTACATGTTTATCTCCAGTTTGAGGCAAGCTGGACATCAAAGTATCCCATCCTAGCTACAAGAGTCTGGATATCCCGAGCTACAAAGAGAAGTTGGAAGAGCATCAGCAAATGCTCTTGCCCTATTCTAGAGAGTGGCTTGATGCCAGCTTAGGGTATAACTTCACCATTGAAGGGGAGTAAAACAGGAGTGGTTATTAAAAAAGCACTGGTCTGAAGCCACAAAATAAGGACCCCAGTCTGTGTGGACGAAAATGTCTCTAGCATGAGGTTCTTTTTAAATTAACAGGCACGATTTTCGATTTTTGCAGAGTGGGATGGTGTATAGTTTCAGGCAATGTCTACTATGTAAGGTAATCCAGTCTGCTCTTTCACATGTTACCCAATAGCCAGGTTTCAACACAAATGACCTCAATGAGATTGTTAAAATTATACTGTGACTTTTACCTCTAATGAATCAAAATTCTGGCAAATGATTTCTGACTTCCAGATATTCACACAACATTTCTCATGATTTTTCTACTAGTTTTGTCTTTATTATTGATGTTTATACTACTTTTTTGTTGTTTTATTTTGTGTATATACCATTTTTAGGGCTTGAACTCAATGTTTAATGGTCTCTGTTGTATTTTTTGCTCATGGCTTATGACACGCCATTCCTTGAGCCACATCATCACCTTCTGCTTCCTGCTGGATAATTGGAGTTAAGTTTTCACATTTTTGTCTGTTTGGACTGGTATTGAACTAAAATATTCAGGTCTTAGCATCCTGAGTTTCTATGATTCTACACATGAAAAGCTAACACCAAACTTTCCTATACTGTTATTTTAATTATGTGTTAGAAGAAAGTGGAAGTATATTTGTGCTGTGTGCAATTTTCAAATACAAGTTTGAATCAATTTGATATAATATAATTATTATCAATTTTAAGTTAAATCAAAGAATATTACACATTCCAAAGAAATATAATTGAAAAAGTGCATAATCATTTTCTTTAAACATGTAATGGAACTATGAATTTCTCTCACTTTACAATTCATGTTTGATATAACTTTAATTAGCAGACTACCATGAGTAAAAGTAAATATATTAATTTTATACTACAAGAAGCAAAGTTATTATAGTTAAGAATAGATATTTCATCATAGCCAGAAGATAAGTTTTTGAGCATTCTCACTATAAAGAAGTGTTACATGCAGAATTTAATGGATATGATGTAGATTGATCATTAAACAACATATAAATGAATGGGATTACCACTCCATACTTCATAATGTGTAAAAAATAATTATATAGCTAGGCGCCAATGGCTCATGCTTGTAACCCTAGCTACTAAGGAGGCTGACAAGTGAGAATCATATTTATTTTTTATTTTTTATTTTTTATTGTGAGCATACTGTACAGAGGGCTTATAATTACATGGGCAAGATAATGAGTACATTTCTTATCAAGCATTGCAGCCTCCTCCTTTGTTTACCCTTCACATCCCTTTCCAGCCTCCCCCGCCCCAACACCCAATCCTCCCCCTCCACCAAAGTGGTAAAGTTCGTTTTCGACATGACAACTTGTACTTCTCATTGTTGTCACGGGTCCACCTGTATCCTTAAATGACTTGTTTTTCCCCTTCTCCTCCACAAATTATACCGACATCAAATATAGTGAAAGAAGGGGTTTTATTGTGGGGGAGGGACATACAAAGCAACAAAGAAATAATCTTATAAATGTGTTAGAAACAAATGCATGAAAGAAAAAAAAATACATAATCTAGACACCACGGTTGTTACATTTTTCCTGTCTCTCCACATGTGACCACTTAATTAATTTTTAGTTCATTCATTCATTCATTCTTTCATTCATTAGTTTGGTGCTAATACTAGAGCTTGAACTCAGGGCCTGGCTCTGTCCCAGAATTTGTTATTTTTTTCTGTTTTAGTTTTCTCAAGGCTAGCATTTTACTGCTTATACTACAGGGCCATTTCTAGATTTTGTTGGTTACTTTCAAACGATATTCTAATGGACGTTTTTTGTCTGGTTTCAAAGCACAATCATCAGAATTCATCTTTCTGATAAGGTAGGATTAAAGACCTGAGCCACCTGTGTGGCTCCTACTTTTTCCTCTACTTATGTAATGCACATACTTAGATATTAATTTAAAACTGAGAACATAGAAGCAAGATGTACAGTGATGATATTATCCTATCAGAAATTCAAGTTAGTAATGTAAATTTCTTCTTAAGATCATACACAAAAAATACTTAAGAAGAAATCTGATGATGATGATGATGATGTGTGTGTGTGTGTGTGTGTGTGTGCTGTTGCAATATGTTCCACAAATAAGCACTGTGCAGGGGTGTCCAGCCATTCATAGTTATGTCATGAATATCTGCCTTGAGATACCAACTCATGGACATAGTCTAGGTGTCCACTCTAGGCTTCCCGATGAAGAGGGTATACTCATCCTCATCCCTAGTATTCATATGATTGGCCTTTTTGGAAAGTAGTCTCTGCACTGTAGTAAGCTGCAAGGCAAGCACACTACCACTGAGCCACCTTCCCAGCCCAAGGATTAAGATTCTTCTCTTTATGTAGGCAACTAAAAACGTATTTACTAATTTCTATATATAAATATTATTTCCGTCTCTTTTAAAAAATAAAAAAATTGTTTGCTCTGTAAATTGATTAGAAGCATGGATTTTGTGGCTAGTTAGGTCATTGCACATCTGTATCTCTTTTCCTCTTTCTCTTTCATGGTTCTCATAGACAATATGGTTGCTCATAATTATCCTAATTTATTTTGCTTTTATATTTTTTGGTTGCACCACACAAATAGAAAAATCCAGAAGTGTTTCTGTGGCTCAAGTGGTAGAGTGCTTGCCTTGATTTGAAGAGCTAAAGGACAGTGCCCAGGCCCAGAGTTCAGGTCACACAACTAATTTAATAAAAAAAAATCTAAATACTTGATAATTCTGCTAACAGATCTGACTGAAATCAGGTGAATTACACTTTTCCTGTACAATGAAGGAATAGGTCCAGGCTAGGAAATCAACTAGAGAAGGCAGGCATATTGTATCTGTGACAAAACTTTGTGGAAAATGGAATCGCGGATTACTTACTGGTGATTCACTTGCAGTTGAACCATGATTCTGAACTATTCCTTCTGATTGTGAACTATTGTTTTGATCATTATATTCTCCAAGAAGAAAAAGTGAAATTTAATTGATAGCAAAGGGCTACTAATACATTTTGACTTCTCATTAAGCATCTTCAATCATCAAAATCACCTGAAGACAATAGATAGGCCTATTTGTAGATGAAAACAAGTGTATTTTAGAAAAACAAGAATTGGGGATTTCTGGGAAGATGGTGGAAGATAAGCTGGATTCTAAGTAAGCTCTCGCATAGAAAGCAGTTTTAGAGTTCCAGTGAACAGTCCTAAGCCAGAGAATTACACAAAGTGTGCCATCACAGGAGAGAGAGCTAGGCCAGAGAGGGGAAACCCAGGCAAGGAGACACTTCTGAGCTCTTGCCAGCAGCCACCGGGGGGGGGGCGGCAGCTCTGGCGATGGCGGGGAAGCACAAGAGCCTACCTAAGCCACAGAAAGTACAGGACGAAGGAGCCAGACACAGCAGGTGAGCAGATTCTACTCTACACCAGCAAGAACCAACAAAGAGCAGACATCTTCATCCTGCAGTTTGCAGACCAGAGAAGACCCAAGAACCAAGACTCAGCGTGAGTAGAAGCCTGACATCCTCACTCCTCAGGAAAGAGAGGAGGGAAGGCCACCCCCTCCAGCACCAGAGATCTACATCTTGGATACCTACAAAGCTCAGAGGAGCTGTTAGCTCCAACTCAGGCCTTGGAATAAAATGAGTCATTTAGCAGGTCACAAGAACTAACGGCAGCATGACCTGCCAGACTCAGCTCCACCCAGGGAAAAGTCACCCAGCTTGGGCGCCAGCCCTTGGAGTGGTTTTCTCCACTGGTTAATCAGAGCCAGAGGCTGCCCCTCCCTCTAGCAGCCTGGACAGTCAATTGAAATTCATTAAACAGAAGCCCTGAGAATGGCTCCAGGCTGGGCTCTGTGAGTTTTCACAAACTAGCCCCCGGGAAAAGCTACTGTTTGTTGAAAGGCCTCAACTCTACCCAGAACCTAGCCTCAGCACTGCATCCCCCTCTTTTCTGATACTCAAAGCAGATCTGCCTCCCAATGAACCAGCCTGGGAAGAGGATCGCCAAATCCTGGGTAAAGCAGAGCATTTTTCTGCCTGTTCGAACAAACAGACTTAAGAAACCAACCAAGCCACAGGACCACAAGCAGACCAGAGACTCCAACAAGAGGCTGGTTATGGACACAAGGGAGATACAGGACTTTTCCCACTACTCCAAAAAAAAAAAAATCAAAGAACTATTTTTTCTTTCTTCTTCTTCTTTTTTTCATTTTTTATTTTTGGTACCTTCTATAAAATTTTTTTTTGTCTAAAACTTTTTTTTAAATCTTCAATCTTTACCTTTTTTGAAAAAAAATTGTTTTCCAGAAACATTTTTTTCCTCTTATAATTTTTATTTTACGAATAAGTGAGTGTGCGTTTTTCTTTCTTTTTTGGTTTTCTTTCTCTTTTTTTGTCTTTTTTAATTATCTTTTTGTTTTTTCCTTAGCTCTACTGAACTTCTCATCTTTTTCTTCTTCCTTTCTTATCCTCTTCACCTCTCTTCTCTTTCGTTCTTCTTTTTTTTAATTTAATTTTATTTTATTTGAGAACATACTGTACAGAGGGGCTACAATTACATGAGCAGGATAATGCATACATTTCTTACCAAGCATTGCAGCCTCCTCCTTTGTTTACCCTTCACCTCCCTTCCCAGCCTCCCCCTTTCCCCCACCCAATTATACCCCCCTCCCCCCCCCCACACCGACATTGTAAGGCTGGTTTTGACATGACATTTTGTACTTCTCATTGTTGCAACAGGTCCACCTGAATCCTTAAACGACTTGTTTGTCCCCATCTCCTCCACATGTTATACTGACATCAAATATAGTGAAAGCGGGGGTTACACTGTGGGGGAGGGACATACAAAGCAAAAAAGAAATAATCTTATAAATGCGTTAGAAACAAATGCATGAAAGAAACGAAAACATTAAAATACATATTTAAGGGTTCATTTTCATAACATCACATTATCTGACATTCTTGTCCTGCACATCCTCAGATAAACCCGTAGTTGACTATTAGACCCTACCCACATTGTGTACACACTTAATCCAAAAATTTATTACTCAAGTCAAAACCTCTAAGACTTAAATTCCTTAATAGCAGTACTACGTCTTTATTCCTATATAATATTTTAAGCATTTTTCTTTTTAAGTTTTTCACATCTCTTTTATATCCCTCCCATTCTCTCAAAAAATTCTCGTTCTTATCTAAATAGATTGTTATGGTTCACATAATTTTATTAATTTTTACATTTCTATTTTTTCTGGTCTTTTCTTTTCCCTTTCCCTTTCTTCTTTTATTCTCTCTCTCTACTTTCATCCTACCCAACCTATTTCCTGCTTTCAGGTTAGGACTTAGTTAAGTCTCCCTGAGCCTCCCCACATCAATCTATTTCTATTTTTTACCCACATCTCTCCCTAACCCTAATAATTTCTGGTCTTCCAAATTCTTCTTTGCAGTTTGTAGCCCATTAATGTATACTTGTTTGATGGTGAATAGATGTATATGTTGAACTAGATTGTATCTGTAGACTATTGACTATGCAAATTCAGACTTGGGTTGATGCTTGCCTTAAGATAGTGTTCTAGCACAAAACTGGTGCTATTTTCATCTCAAATGGGCAGAGTAAGCCAGAAAAACACAAGAAAAATGGCAAATCCGGGTATCTCAATTCCCAATCTTGATAATCGGGGGACAGAACACATAATGAATAATCCGGAGGAGAATTTCCAAATAGCTCTACAAACACTGCTGGCAAACATGATAAATGGAAAGATTGAAAGCATACAAAGGACTCTGTATGAGCGTGTAGGGGGAGAGAGTAGGCAATCCAAAAGTTTATACAAGAATATCATAAGCGTGAGGAAGCTACTCAAAAACTGATATAGGATTTGCGTGAGCAGCTTGAGAACACTCAAATAGAAAGGCAGGAACAGCGTTAGCAGGCTGAGAACACTCAAAGAGAACTACAGGAGTCCCACGAACGGAAGGAAGCTAAAAAAAGAGTAATACATGAATTGAGAGAGCAGGAAGAGAATACACAAAGATCACTAAAGTCATTCATGGAATCCATTACCAAAGAGCTGAATTAAGTCAGGGATACCACAAAGGGAATGCTGAATGGAAACCAACAGAAGGAATGGGAGTCCAAGGAAACCATAACCAATCAACTAACTGATCTGAGAATAAACACTGAACATCAAATTAAGGAGGTAAAGAAGTTCATAAAAGATCTAAAATAAAGCTTCAACAAAGAATTTGAAGCCATCAAAGCTGACCAATTAGAAGGAAAAGAAATAAAAAACAAAGTAGAAAGTCTTGACAGCAGGTTAGACCATGCAGAAGATCGAATCTCAGGGATTGAAGACAGCCTAGATATTATAGAGAAAGAACATACAACTATCCAAGACAAGTCCAAGAAATATGATAGATCTATTCAACACTTGGAAGACACCATCAGAAGGCCTAATCTAAGGATGATGTCTGTAGAGGAGCACCTAGAAACAGAAGTTAATGGCCTAGAAAATTTGTTTAACAGGATCCTAGCAGAGAACTTCCCAAACGTGCAAAAAGATAGGCCTATTCAGATACAAGAAGCTTTTAGAACTCCAAACAGACCAGACCAGAATAGGACATCCCACTGTCTCATTATAATCCACAGGATCAACACAGACCAAGGAAAAGATCCTTAAAGCTGTCAAGGAGAAAAGATTAATCACCTATAAAGGGAAACCAATTAGAATCACCTCAGATTTCTCAGCAGAGACAATCAAAGCAAGAAGAGCCTAAAAACAAACAACTATCAACCAAGAATACTGCACCCAGCTAAACTCTCCTTCATAACTGAAGGCCAAATAAAAACCTTCCATAACAAAGAAAAATTGGCACAATACATCTCCACCAAAAGATTCTTAAAAATGTCCTTCACATAGAAAACCAACAAGACCACAAAAAAGGCCAAGAAACTGCACCCAAACTGAGAATCCAAGAACCATAGGAAGAACCCAGTTTTTGCAGCCCCCAAGAAGGTAGATAACATGGGAGGAACTCCCAAATACCTCTCAGTCCTTTCTCTTAAGGTTAACGGACTGAACTCTCCAATTAAGCGACACACACTGTCTAGTTGGATTAAAAAACAAGATCCTTCTATCTACTGCCTTCAGGAATCAAATCTTGCCCGTAAAAACAAACACATTTTCAATGTTAAAGGTTAGAACAAAATCTACCAAGCAAACAACCCCTATAAACAGGCGGGAGTTGCAATTCTAATATCAGATAAAATAGACTTCAAATTAAAATTATTGAGAAGAGATAAAGAAGGTCGCTACATACTAATTAAGGGATCTCTCCTTCAAGATGATATCTATTCACCAAACAATGGAGCACCCACATTTATCCAAGAAACACTACTTTCCTTCAAATCACATATAAATCCAAAGACATTAATTGTTGGGGATTTTCACACACCACTCTCCCCACTAGATAGATCAATTCGGTAAAAACTCAACAGAGAAACCACAGAGCTAAACAGCTGCATATATCAATTAGATTTAACAGATATGTACCGAATATTTCACCCAGCAGCATCAGAATACACGTTTTTCTCACCAGCACAAGAAACATTTTCCAAAATAGACCACATTTTAGGCCACAAAGAAGACTTGTATAAACTCAGAAACATTGAATTTATACCTTGCATTTTCTCTGACCACAAGGGAATAAAATTAGAACTCGACACCAAAAGCCACCAACGAAAGTCCGGTATCACATGGAGACTGAACAACACACTACTGAATCACGAGTGGGTCATGGAAGAGATTAGAAAGGAAATTCAAATATTCATGCTATTCAACAAAAATGAACACACAAATAACCAGCTCCTCTGGGACACAGCAGTTCTCAGAGGCTATTTTATAGCTCTGAGCTCAGCAAGATAAACCCCAATCCAGTAGACGGAAAGAAATAATTAAAATTCAATCAGAATTAAATGAATTAGAATCCAAAAAAACTGCAGAATAAATCAATGAAACAAAGAGTTGGTTCTTTGAAAAAATTAACAAAATTGACAGTACCTTAGCAAATCTATCAAAAAAAAGAAGGGAACACACCCAAATAAATAAACTCGGAGATGAGAATGGAAACATCACCACGGAAACAACCAAGATTCAGAAGATTATAAGGGAATATTTCTCAAAACTTTATGCTAATAAATTTGAGAACTTGACAGAAATGGACCTTTTCCTAGAAAATATTGACATGACAAAACTAAACGAAGATGAATTAAACAAGCTTAACAGGCCCATATCAAGCATTGAAATAGAAACATCAATAAGAGACCTCCCAGATAAGAAAAGTCCAGGACCAGATGGTTTTACAGCAGAATTCTACAAGGCCTTCAAAGCAGAGCTCACATCAATTCTCCTCCAACTCTTCAATGAAATTGAAAGAGAAAGTTCAATACCGAACACATTCTATGAATCCATCATAACCCTCATCCCAAAACCAGGCAGGGACTCATCAAAGTAAGAGAACTATAGACCCATTTCTTTGATGAACATTGATGCAAAACTTCTCAACAAAATTTTGGCCAACCAACTTCAACAATTCATCCAAAAAATCAAACACCACGATCAAACAGGATTCATTTCAGGGATGCAAAGCTGGTTCAATATACGTAAATCAATTAATATTATTCATCACATCAACAGGGGCAAGAGAAAGTACCACATGGTTATCTCAATAGATGCAGAAAAAGTATTCGACAACACCCCTTTATGATGAAGGTTTTGGAAAAATTAGGAATCCATGGAACATCCTCAATACAATAAATACTGTATATGACAAACCTACAGCCAGCATTATACTTAATGGTGAAAAACTAAAGCCATTTCCTCTTAACTCAGGAACAAGACAAGGATGTCCACTCTCTCCACTTCTCTTCAATCTAGTATTAGAATGCCTAGCTACAGCAATAAGAAAAGATGCAGACATAAAGGAGATCCATATAGGGAAAGAAGAAACCAAACTCTCCCTCTTTGCAGATGACATGATCTAGTATTTAATGAATCCCATAGACTCAACTCCCAAATTACTCAAGCTGATTCAAAACTTTGGCAAAGTAGCAGGTTATAAAATTAACCCTCAAAAATCAATGGCTTTCCTATATGCCAACAATGAGAAAAGTGTGTCTGAAATTAGGAAAGCAACTCCATTTTTAATAGCCCCACAAAAAATAAAATACCTAGGAATTAACTTTACCAAAGAAGTGAAGAACTCTATGATGAAAACTTTAAAATCTTGAAAAAGGAAATCAACACAGAACTAAAAAACGGCAAAACCTCCCATGCTCCTGGATTAGAAAGATTTACATCGTGAAAATGGCAATACTTCCCAAGGCTATCTACAAATTCAACGCGATACCTATCAAAATTCCAACCTCATTCTTCAAGGAAATAGAAGAGGCAATCCAAAAATTCATATGGAACAATAAAAGAACCTGAATAGCAAAAACGCTCCTCAACGGAAAGAACACTGCTGGCGGAATATCAATACCAAATTTCAAACTCTACTATAAAGCCATAGTAATCAAAACAGCTTGGTATTGGCTTACGAACAGACCTCAGGACCAATGGAATAGAATTGAAAACCCAGAAATGACCCTACAGACCTATCACCATCTAATCTTCGATAAGGGAGCTAAAACAATAGAATGGAAGAAAGACAGCCTCTTCAGTAAATGGTGCTGGCAAAATTGGTTAACTACTTGTAGAAAAATAAAGCTAGATCCTTATATATCACCCTGCACCAGAATCAACTCCAAATGGAAGAAAGACCTCGAAGTCAAAGCAGGGGAATAGGAGAAACCCTATGTTTCCTTGGCTCAATCCGAAATTTTCTGAATAGAGACCCCGAAACACAACAAATCAAAGAAAGGTTGGACAAATGGCATTGCATAAAGTTGCAGAGCTTCTGCATGGCAAAGGACATAGCTAGCAAGATCAATAGAAAGCCCACGGATTGGGAGAAGATCTTCACTAGCCATACAACAGACAAGGGTCTTATATCTAAAATATACTTGGAACTCAAAAAATTAAATCCCCCAACAACAAATCCTCAAAGAAACAACTGCCTAATATATAAGTGGGCGAAAGACTTAAAGAGAAACTTCTCCGAATAAGAAAGAAGGATGGCCAATAGACACATGAAGAAATGCTCAACATACCTACCCATAAAAGAAATGCAAATCAAAACAATATTGAGATAACACCTCACTCCAGTTAGAATGGCAAAAATCAAGAACTCTAACAACAACAGATGCTGGAGGGGATGTGTACAGAAGGGAACGTTACTTCATTGTTGGTGGGAATGTAAACTTGTTCAACCACTTTGGAAAGCAATATGGAGGTTCCTGAAAAGACTTCACATAGAGCTCCCCTATGACCCAGCAATCCCACTTTTGGGCATTTACCCAAATGTTTACAAACAAGACCACACTAAAGCTACCAGCACAACTATGTTTATTGCAACATTATTTACCATAGCTAAGATATGGAACCAACCCAGATGTTCCTCAGTAGATGAATGGATCAAGAAAATGTGGTGTATATACACAATGGAATTCTATGCCTCCATCAGAAAGAATGACATTTCCCCATTTGTTAGGAAATGGAAAGACTTGCAAATATTTATATTAAGTGAAGTAAGCCAAGCCCAATGAATCATAGGCCCCACGGTTTCCCTTATTTTCAATATCTAGTATATGTATGAGTCAATCAGAGAAGGTCGGATAAGGTGATATTAGGAAAATGAACCTTTAGACATGTATTTAAAAGTTTTTTTTTCTTTCATGCAGTTGTTTCTAACACATATAAAAGATTATTTCTTTGTTGCTTTGTATGTTCCTCCACCACAGGATAACCCCTGCTTTCAGTGTATTTGATGTTGGTATAATTTGAAGAGGGGATGGGGAAAAACAATTCGTTTAAATAAGGATACAGATGGATCCGTTGCAACAATGAGAAGTACAAGTTGTCATGTCGAAAACGAACTTTACAACTTTGGTGTGCGGGTAGGTTTGGGTGGGAAGTAGGGGGAGGCTGGGAAGGGTTGTGAAGGGTAAACAAAGGAGGAGGCTACAATGCTTGATAAGAAATATAGTCATTATCTTGCCCATGTAATTTTAACCCTTCTGTACAGTATGTTCACAATAAAAATTAAAAAAAATTCAGAATGGTATAGCTATTAAAAAAAAACAACAAGAATTTAGGTAGTCATACAAAGGACTTCTATTTTACTACTGCATTATACATTTTTTCTAATGTTGGATACCAACTTTACAAAGCTATTAGAAAGCTCTTAAAGCCTTTATATTGAATAGTGATTTCTTTTACACTATAACATGGTATTTCCCAAATCATTGACATAGAAGTCATTGTTTCCTATTTTCTCATTCCTAGAATAAGCTGCACATGAAGACCCCACTGGTCCTCATTTTCAGTCTGTACTTTTGAATACTGAGGAAAATCATTTCTCTGCTCTCTATCAATTCTCTACTATCCAGTTAGAATAATTCAAAATAGTAAAAATGGAAAAAGAGAAATTAAATCATGGTGAAAAAACATATGCAGGAAATTCACCAGATTTTTCTGACCAGTTCAACCATTGTGAAATCTTGGTGAAATACATGGACATCTCATTCCCACTTGCACTCAAAATCTCTGGTTAGGCAATTCTGACGAAGACCAGGAACAAGATGAAAAAGTGAGAAATGGTATCAATTGCAAGAAAAAAATGGAGTAGGATCCAAGCAAATTTATTATTTGGGATGCTGAAATTAATCGGCTTACTATGGCTTGTAGACTACTTTCCAAAAAGGCCACCCAGATGAATACTAGGGATGAAGATGAGTATACCCCTCTTCATTGGGAAGCCTAGAGTGGCCACTTAGACTTTGTCCATGAGTTGGTAGCTCAAGGCAGATATTCATGCAATAACTCTGAATGGCTCACAACCCTGCACAGTGCTTATATGTGCAATAATACTAGAGTGGCTTCTTTCTTAATTCATCATGATGCAGATACCAATACCCAAACTAAAGGCCTCTTGATTGCCTTGCATCTTGCTGCTGGGAATAGAAATAGAAAAGATACTCTGTTGAACCATTATATCAAACCAGGTCTGAAGATCAACTTGGATGAAACTGCATTTAATATTGCCACAAAAGGATAAGTATGTATCACTACCACTTTGAAGTTGTGGAAGGCTGTACAAATTGTTCTCCTAAGTTGTAATGGTTTGGTTAAGTTTCTTAAATTTCAAAAATGCCAGTCCATCCTTTGTGTCCCTTAAATTTTTTTTCACAATACAAAGCAACAGCAATATCTTACTTTAAAAATTCATGGATTCCATGGTATTCTTTCAAGAGAATTGCCTGACTTTTATGTCAAAATGTATTAAAGAGTTGTTTGTATACATCTATAATGATTTCTGCAGTTTGTGATTTTTTAAAATCAGAAATAATTTTAACTTCTCTGTTGAAATGAATAGTATAGAAACTAAAGTTTTCCTTGTAGTTTTCTGAAAAAAAGTATGTCTGTGTTTGTATAATATCCATAATCTATTTCATTCGCTCCTAGATATAATACTTGGAATTCTACATTGTTATATAATGTATAGGTTCATTAATAAATGTGTCCTTTTAGACTGCATTCCATATAGAAGAAGTTTAAGATTTCTTTTTTTCCTAGGTCCTTATATTATTTTATTTCCTTGGGATAAAATTACAATGTTATCTAATTTCAAGTTTTGTAAAGGTTATGCTATGTAAAGGCCTTTCTAAGGTGAAGAATTAATACACTGATGTGAATCTAACCTTTAATTCTATAAATTACATGTATTGTTACACTTGTTTTTTGGTAATTAACTTTTTAATAACTGTTTTTCATTTCTTGCATCAGAAGAAAGAAAAAATATGGAATACTTCACAAATTTTCATATCATCTTTGTGCATGTGCCATGTTAATCTCTGTATTGAAATTTGGGTAGACCTGCTTCTGAAGCATGTACTACCCTCTAAATTTAAGTACTTAATGATGCAATCTTTATACAGGCATCTATCCATGGTTCCCTATTTGTAACAAGGAACCCTTATTGTTCCTAAAAATGCTATTGATCTTATTTCTCTAAAATTCTGTGTATAGTGGAAAATACATATCGTTTGGTCGATTACTCACATTTACAATTTTTTGTCAATGTCTATTTTGTCATTTTCATTTTAAATTTAATCATACTTTGAAACCTTTTCAGCTAAGTCCAAAGGTGATGGCTTTTCAAGTACTTATTTATCAACTCAGTTAGCTTTGTAGAGCTAATGGATTCAAAGTAAGACTTGCTTAAGAGCTACTTCTAAACTACTGCAGCTTAAAATTTCCCAAATGAGGTCTTGCTGGGACAAATGTTTACCTGAACCTTTACCCTTCTTCCATGTAGGAACAGACCAACCAGAATATCTTACCCTGTCAGCATAGATTGTCTTACTGGAACAAAACTAATCTTAGTTACAAGGAATCATAGAGAGATGAACAGTTCAGACAGAATTTTTCAGAATGGAAGATATTTTATCAAAATATAAGTGTTTATTATACTTATCATTTCAAAAGTAGCTAAAGCCAAGAAGGTGAAAAAATTGTTCATATGCATGATTACCTACTGTTCTAGCCTGTGCATCATCCAATCTGGCAGGAATTTACACTACTGATTTTCTATCACCAAATATTTCCATAGCTCCTGAAGAAGGCCATATGTTTCTCCTTGATATTAGGCCTGAAATTGGTAATGTTTTAATCATAGTGTTTCTTCTTGCCTCTAGGCTGTAAATCTACAAATGGTAAAGCTTTAAGTCTAACTCTACCAAAAACTGAGGTAGAGATAATGGAATAATACTTTAAAACAGAGTTGCTGGGGCTGGGAAGGTGGCTCAGTGGTAGAGCACTTGGTTTGCATGCTTGAGGCCCTGGGTTGGATTCCTCAGCACCACATAAGAAAAAAGCCGGAAGTGGCGCTGTGGCTCAAGTGGTAGAGTGCTAGCCTTGAGCTTAAGAGCTGAGGGACAGCACCCAGGCCCAGAATTCAGGCCCCACGACCGGACCCAAAAAACCCCCCCCAAAACAGAGTTGCTTTTGATTCCCTAACCACAACACAATAATGCAAAACAATTTTTATTTTATATGTACTTATATATTTTATATTTATATGTGCTGATTTTAAATTTTACACAGAGAATCTTTCTAGAAAATAATTGAAGACTCATCTCAATTTCTCATTTCCTCCATTATTTCTGGACCCCAATTCCTTACAAGAATTAGCAGAAATCAATTGTGAAATGCAAGGCAACTTAAAATGAAAGATGAGATCACAAATCTGAGAGAAAGTACTGTAATTCAAACTTTCAATTTACTGATGACCAGCCCATATGAGTGAACAAAATCACAAATGAACAAGATTATTTTTAGTACCCCTCTCCTAATGATTAATGAAAGATTTCAGTGCAGCCAAAAAAATAGTTTCTGTAGGGCTGGGAAGGTGGCTCAGTGGTAGAGCACTTGCCTTGCATGCCTGAGGCCCTGGGTTTGATTCCTCAGCACCACATAAGCAAAAAGAAAAAAAGCCGGAAGTGGGGCTGTGGCTCAAGTGGTAGAGCTCTAGCCTTGAGCTGAAGAGCTGAGGGACAGTGCCCAGGCCTAAAGATCAGTCCCCACGACTGGACTCCCCCCAAAAAATAGTTTCTGTAATGATAGATCCATAATTGGTCTACCAAGGCAAGGAATACTTGATTTAGAGGTCAAATATCATTTAGAAAAACATTAACTGTGAAGATCCTTAGTGCTTCAATACACTGGTATTTCAGTAAACTAGGTTCTGTAGTATAAAAAATGTTGTCATTCTCAAACCAATGATAACATACATTTAATCTCCTGAAAGTATATTCATTTTCAACTAAACTATTTAAAATCACAATTGCCAAAATAACCCTTGACAAGTAGATGATAGTGACATTACAATGTTTTCAAGTGTAGGGAGCAAGTTAAAAGAGTTGATTTACGTACCCAGCACTAATACCAAACAAGTTAAACCATTCTTTAAAGTGTAGAAATAGTACCCCTCACAATTTGTGTTGTTTAGTGGGTGCCTTCCAGAAATGTGTTAAATAGATCAGCCTCCCATATTTCAAACCCAAATATTAGATAACAAAGTAAATTTCATCAAATAAGAAGGTACATTTTAAAAAGTCACTAATAACTGCCCTATCATGTGTTGTTTTATGTTTTCCCAATCTGTCTAACATAGTAAGAAATATGATTTTAAATCTTGAATATGGGTACTGATGAGAGATGTGACAAACATAAAATCTGTCTTCTATTTCTGTCATATTCCTCTAAGAAGTAAATTTTAGTTTTCTTCTTTTCCAAAACTTATAGGTAGTAGAAAAAATTATCCTATGCAAAATAAAATAATCACACACCATTGTCCAAAGCTATTTATAAAAAAAAAAACTGGTAGTTAGGAATAAATTCTAAGCCATTTTTAAACTTTCTTATTGGTTAAAGATTAATCTTCCAAATGAATGAGAATAAAATCATGTCTAAGTGCTTAACATCTCCAGTCTTGCAAATTGTTATTGCAGATGAATGAATTATGGAAATATAAGCTGACAACAGTTCAAGTGTATGTGGGAGTGAAACTCCATGGAATGTATATAAACCTTTCAAAGTATTAACAGGCAGTTTAACAGAATGACTATCAGGAAATGGAAACCAGAGAGGAACAATAGTCAAGAAATAGAATGAATGAAAAATGGAACAAGGGGCAAGTACAGCTAGAATACGCAATGTACATATGTAATAAAGGAAGTGGTAAATCTGAACTAAATCTTGGAGAAAGGGTTGCTTGAGATTTATAGAAGGAGTGACTCTGATCCAGGAGCATTAGACAATTAGATGGACATATTTAATTGTAAAACACTTGCACAACCTTTTGAAATTCACTTAAAAACAACAATAAAACACACAAAAATCACAACCAAACAGCCATCTCTAGAGCGTATGAATATGCCCTCTCAAAATTTTAAGCAGTTAATGAAGGGCGGTCTTTGGAAAAGCAAAGAAAGCTGTTCAAAGAGGGACGTTTGGGGTAGGGGAGAATTTTGAACAGACTTAAAAAGATTGTCTAAGGTTATAAATCACCTATATCTACTGCAAATATTTTCTTCTGTGAGTGCTCTTTGTCTGAACTGGATACTCCAGTCCTGAGGCACACTTGATAGCTTGTGAAGAAAGAATGGAAGAAGCAAGATCAAGAACCTATTACTCCACTGGAGAGAAAATAGTACTCTATGTTTTCTCTCAATCTCTTCACTACTCCATTTTCATACTTTTAATAAAGTCATGTGATTTTGAAATTTCTTTCCTTCTTGGTTCTCACAAAATAATTGTTCAAAATAATTCATTAAATATTATTTGCCATTATTTTCTATCATGCTCTTTACTTGTTCAAGCGAGTCCATTAAACTTCCCCTTTTCATTTGGTTGCCACGAAAATCCAACAACTATGTTAATGAGGACCAACACTAATGCAAAACTTTGTCTCCAAAAATCCAGTCCAAGAACCTATAATCACAACTATTTGGCTATAATTTTTTTTCTTTTTTCTTTTACCTTGAAATTTTCTTGTGTCTAAAGTGCCCACAAAAATAATTACTCCACCACTTTTTGGTTCAATCACTTCTAACCTCAACGATATATTTTGCTAACAAGATATTTAGAGGAAACCTAAGAATACTCCACTATTATCTTCTCTCTTAAGACTTTTATCTTCTCTCTTAAGACTCTCCTTAGATACCATATCAGGAACAGTGAAGTTATTCTTTGCAAAATTATTTAAATAGATTATTTTCCTCTTGGTCTTGTATTTGCTCAACATGATGTATGGAGAAGAATAGAGTTAAATCACCGATTCCTTGGATGACATTGTCTGTTACAAAGGCAATATTTCTATGTCCTACTTTTATGTCCTCCTCTTAGCTCTTGCTTGATTTCCAATCAATCACAACTTCTTGGCTTCAAGTCTAGTGAAGCTGAAGGACTATAAGACGTCCCCCACTGCTACATCTTCATGGTTTCTCTTTGAAAACTCTTTTATTTGGAGGTGGAATTTATTGTCATGTCTTCGTTCAATTTGTTCTTCATTACACTGAGCCAAATAGGCTCTGTAAAATCACTTAAGGTAGCAAAAACATTAAGACAATCTATATCAAAAAGTTTTAGTCTCCTCCACTGCTGACACCAAAATGCTTAGCTAGGGTATGTAGTAACGTGTTTTCTTACCTTTTCAATTTGCTCAATTATTTTCTGATCCCCAAACTTTTTGGCTTATGTAATAAAAGAAATCTTCACTATCTCATGTTAATAAGGATATTATTTTTTAAGCTACTATGAAATGTGAAATCATTGGTTTGAAGTATCCAATCAGATTTTTTTCTGTGTTTCAGTGCTTCACGTGCAAAGACATTGTGGAAAGTATTTAAAAAGAAAAGTGTAAACTCAATATGTTCTTTCATTGTGAAGGGCACTTTCTTCCTAAATATTTTGACTCAAATTATCTTTTTAAGAGAATTACTGTTTAGTAATTAAAGGTCAGTTCACAAATTGTGATGTCTTATTTAAAATAAAAACTTTGAATTTAAATTCCATTACAACCTTGTTTCACGCAGTAAGAGTATATTTCCTGGGTAAGGACAATTCTCATGGGAACCTACAGGATTTACAGCAAGGTTTGTGAGGTTTGTTTGTTTACTGTGAAAATGAGCCATCTTACCCACATTGCTCCTTCTCAGCTATGTCTCCATGAATTTCTTTGCATGAAAGCTTATTTTCTCAGGCAATTTTAAATTTTCTTAATAGGCTAAGTTAAAATTTTGAACAATTAAAATTCACCTGTCATAATTTTAAAACTATTTTGAAATTCCTTTATCAGAATTTCGAATTTACCAATGCTAATTCCACCTTTACCATCAAAAACAGTTAACATGTTGTTTTCATGATATAGTATCCATGAAACTATTATTTTCCAGTGACTTTGTTAGGCATATATATGAACATGATGCTGAGCAAAATGAACTCTAAGATATGGAAAGAGATATTTATTTGCAGTTGTTGTTTTTAATGTACTATGTGATTTCTATTTTCCTTGGGTTTTCCCCTATGGTTTATCTCCTACTGTGTTTCATTTTGGTACCCTGTGTATTGTGTATACATTTACCTTAATTAGGGAAGGGAAGAGGAACAACAAAATGGCGAGACAAAGGACAAAAGGCAAACCAATGCAATAGCAATACTCAGAAGACAATATGTTGGAAATGTACATTACAACTTGTGAGGGGTTTTGGGGTGAATGAAAACTGTGAGTAAAATGAGAGAGAGGATAATAAGTTTGAAAAGTTATGTATTCACTGCCTTACAATTGCTAACGCAGTGCACATCACTTTTACATTAAAATTAAATTTAAAATATAAGCTGCATGAAATAAAATTTCACTGTATTGGTATAGTAAATATTGTTCTTTATGTAGTAACTTTAAAAAAATCAGTACTGTTTGGCATCTAATTTGAATGAATTACCCCTTCTTTATGGGAGGGCCATCAACTTGAAAGTTATCCAACTAGACAATTTTTTCACAATATACTTGCCAATATTTTCAAAAAAGAATTAACTAGTACTTTCTCATACCAAAACCGAAAACCGTTTAATTCTATGGAAACCCAAAACTTTTAAAAGTAAATAAGTTGTTAAGAGGACAGAATATGTATGTTCTACAAAATTCCTATGACTAATAACTACTCACTTTCAAATTCTGAACATTCCATACCTGAGAGATTCAAAATAGTACCTGTTCCCATGTTATGTAATTCTGCAATAGATGCATTTTCCAATGGGGTGTTACAGATTGAGAAGTGAACAGAAAAATAGCCACATTCTGGTATAGGATAAAACTGTAAAGCATCGGTTATAATTAATTCTTCAAGAGTAAGCAATTGTTTATCAGATTAAGCTATTGTTTCTATGACCATCAATCCCAAAATTTATGCCATAAAGTCATCCTAGACCAACAGTTTCCAACTTGTAGGGTGCACCTCAAAATTCTCTTAATTCACATCACAAATAGCTTATCTCTATTGGGAAAAAATACTACACCTCTGCTAATGTGATACCCTCCGTGTTCTGGAAAGAACACCACAATAAACTGGGTTGCATCATTTTTCCTCCACTGGTATTCTTGCAAATATTTATATTTATACTTTTTTTAACTATCATAGATATTCAGTACGCTAAGATCAGAAGATTACAGTTCAAAGCCCACCCAGGCAGGAAAGTTCCCTAGATTCCTATCTCCAATAAACTTCTCAGCAAAAGCCAGACACAAGTGGTACTGAGGTTGAAGTAGTAAGGCACAAGCCTCTACAACTGAGCCACATTCCCAGCCCCTGCTTGGTTTATTTAATCTAGATACAGATTAGCAATTCTGAACTTCTCCCGTGATATTATCCACTGGACTTCTCAGACTGTTTATGTACTATTTTCAAAGATGTTCTAACATTTGACACAGGGTATGAACATTTTCAATGCATCTGCCGGGTCTCTGATTCATTCCTCCATAGATCCAATCCCTTTAATATTGATTACTTGACTCTCTTACTATCTCTGGTCTTTACCTATGTAATATTCTCAAACTTTTTTGAAGAAAGTTCATTTGAGGATTTTCTCATTTTAAAAATTATTACTTGATTCTAGTTTTACTCAGGACATCTTTTCTATTGTTTTCTAACTTTTCTACATATTCTGAGAGTTGCTTCAGAAGCACATATAAGTTCCTCTGTGCTTATGTGTATGTTTATATGTATGTTTGCAAAAGCCTCAAGCTCTTATTCATCATTCTTTCTCATGACTGTTATTCCATCACCTGAGCCATTTTTCCAATCCAGCTTTTGGCTGGTTAATTATAGATAGTGTCTCAAACACTGTTCTGCCCAGGCTGGATGCAAACTGAACTTCCCAGACTCCTTTACATTCTTAGGTTTCATTTATCCAGTAGAATCAACTTTTAAACTACAAACATTTTTTGAGTGTAATGTCTAAGCTGTAGTCCAGATTTTTAACTCAAGATTTCATATAAAGATAGATGAATATACAAATTACATATGCTGAGTGTACACTGTTAGAAATGTGATCCTAAGCTGGGTGGTGTTGAGATCTGAGGATTGGGGTTCAAAGCCAGCCCCAGTAGGAAAGTCCCGGAGACTCTTTTCTCCAATTTACTGCAAGAAAATTGGAAGCGGCACTGTGGCTCAAGTGGTAGAGCATTAGCCTTGAGCGGAATAGCAGAGGGACAGTGCCCAGGCCCAGAGTTCCAGTGCCAAGACCACCACCAACAAAAATATATAAGTAAAGGAAAGAAAAAAAGGTGATCTTATCCACCAGTTCATGGCTAGTATAATCCCTGCTCTCTCAAGATGGACTTTTTTTTTCAAATTAAGACCATGCTTTTATATCTGACTTGCATTTGAAACATAATTATTCTTCCATTCTACTTTCTACAAAGTTGTGTCATTAGCAAGCGTGATTTAGAATCTACTTCGTGTTCCACATAAGCGTAATACTTTCTCTATGTCACTTTCATAAATCTACATACTGGACTTGGCTTTATTGTTTCAACGTGGTCTTATTTGTAGAGTCTTCTGTAGTGTATTGAACCCTTATACTTAAACACAGAATTTCTCTTTCTCTTATTATTCCTATAGTTAACATGAGTTAACAAATTCATGTACACTTGGGAAATAATGTGCAGCACATACACTCACAAAAAAAATGATCTGAGAACCTTCTCCCCTTTAAAATTCGCCTTAATTTAAGGAGAATCTACAAATTTTGAACTCAATATACTCATGGATAATGTATTTATAAGAAATATAAATTTCATATTTTCTCTTTACTAAGTTGTCTGTGAAACACGTGTTAACACAGGTCCAAAGGTGTCCTTGTGTTATTTCGGTGAAGCCAGAAAACATTCATTATACCTCAAGCAGCACCATAGATTGTTCCTGAACGTAACTGTTACTGGATGTGGAAACTGATCCCAGGAGAGGAATGGAACATAGAAATTTGACAAAGTTAAAATTAACTTGTGATTTCCTTTTTACTGTAAAAGAAGAGAATCCGAAGGCTTGAAGGAAACTCTGTCCCTGACTTTTTCTAGTGTGTTTTTACTCATATATAACTTTTCTGTAAACTTCTATTTGAGAGAATTACAAAAAGATATAATGTGCCATTTGATGGCTCGCATAGAACAAAAGGAAATAACGTTGTTTTAAATATGATCTACTGCAGGGGCTGGGAAGGTGGCTCAGTGGTAGAGCACTTGCCTTGCTTGCCTGAGGCCCTAGGTTAGATTCCTCAGCACCACATAAGCAAAAATAAGCCAGAAGTGGTGCTGTGGCTCAATTGGTAGATCACTAGCCTTGAGTTGAAGAGCTGAGGTAAAGCACCCACGCCCAGAGTTCAGGGCCACGACTGGACCCCCCCTCCAAAAAAAATTCTACTGCAAAGAAACAAAGACATGTTAGTTTAAAAGTGTTTTATGGATGGATATTTCACCCCTGAGATGATTCTTTTTCTTTTTTTTTGTCGGCCATGGGGCTTGAACTCTGGGCCTTGGCACTGTCCCTCAGCTCTTCAGCTCAAGGCGAGCACTCTACCACTTGAGCTACAGCGCCACTTCCGGTTTTCTGGTAGTTTATTGGAGATAGGAGTCTCACGGTCTCTCCTGCCCGGGCTGGCTTTGAACCGCTATCCTCAGATCTCAGCCTCCTGAGTAGCTAGGATTACAGGCGTGAGCCACCAGTGCCTGGCCCCTGAGATGATTCTTTTGTTGCATTAGTCAGTTATCAATTCCTTTAGTTTGGTCCTGAGTTCTCTAGAGCAATAAGGATTCCAAAAAAGCATCTAGTGCGTATGATCAGCAAAAGGAGTCACTTTTCAGACCAGTACTCCTTTAAGGAAGTTCCCAATGAAATATCTGTTTTTTTTTTTAGCTTGTGTTGGTTCTGCGGCTTGAACCCAGAGGTTGGACCCTGTCCCTGAACAATTTTCTTTCCTGCTCACCTACCCGCAAAACTAGTACTCTACTGCTTGAACCAAAACTCCACTTGTGTATTTTTTGCTGTGTAATTACAGATAAGAGTTTGACAGACTCTCCTACCTGGTTTGGCTTTAAACAAAGATAGTAAGAAAGCCAAGTGACATCAACTGTATAGACTTCTCTTTTCAAAAAGAAAATTTAGATGAAGTTTATTGTAAAGGTAATATTTGAAAATTTTTTCTTTATTAATATGAGCATACTTTACAGAGGAGTTAATTACATGGGCAAGATAACGAGTGCATTTCATATCAATCATTGTTGCCTCCTCTTTGTTTCCCCTTCCCATCTCTTCCCATATACCCCCTCCCCACACTTGATTCCCCCCCCCCACCAAAGTTGTAAAGTTCGTTTTTCGACATAACAACTTGTACATCTCATTATTTCAATGGGTCCACCTGTATCCCTGGTATAACGATTTGTTTTTGGAGAATATGTCCAGCAAATAATCCATAACATAACTCAGCAAAAGTAGGTGCACTGAATCATTTTGGAATTATTTTCTTTTGCTTGGGAAGACTATTGATCTTGTCCTTCCTTTTGGGGAAACTTAAAGTCATATTTCACCTTTTTTGATGGTTGTGGGGCTTGAACTCTGATCCTGGGTGCTTAGCTACAGCACCACCTTCGGGTTTCTGGTGGTTAATTGAAGGTTAGGCTCTCATGGACTGTCCTGACAAGGCTGGCTTTGAACCACAATACTCTGGTGTCAACCTCCTGAGTAGCTAAGATTAAAGTAGTAAACCACCAGTTCCTGGCTCATATTTGCATTTATGTGCACTGAATGACACTGTGTGGACAAAAAATGGAAATTTTAACCAAATGATGACATTGCAGCATTTCAGAAAAATTGAAGTGGCAATAAATATGTCCTCCTTTTCCATTTTGTAACATTAATGACTGATGAGCTATGGGACTCTTACATTAGCATCCTCTGCCATCTGTATAGGTGTATTTAGTTTCAGGAAATGTTCATAGAGAAATATAGAAATAATAAGATTTTTAGAAAGCAAAGGAGATAAGGTATGAAAGAATAGCATAGAAGGAGATACATTTTTCAAACAGAGATTAAGAGCTAGCCTAAGAGATTTAGAATGCTAAAGGCAATGAGGAAAAGCCTAGTTGACAACTAGTTCTACAATAACCAAAAATGGTTCTCAAGAACAGTTTCTGGTATACCTTAATTACTATCATTTATTCCTTCCATCTGGAGTTATTCTTTATTTTCTGTCACAACTTTTAATTAGCCTCTGACTTTTTGGTGCCATAATTGACCAAAAAAGCTTTCAAGATTACACATAGCCTACCCTTCTCTTTGTCATTATCAGTGATGACACAAATCCTGGAATCGTTGAATTTCCAGAATTAAACTTTAACTGACATCTAAGCACATTCCTGGCATTAATTGCTGTGACTTAATGAACAAAACTTTTTTCAACACAGTATCCTCATATAAGTAAAGTACATGAATCAGGTGTCAGTAGGGAAGGACCAATTATATATTCCTAGTATGGGTTATTTATTTTGCATTTACTGTTTTTTTTTTAATTTGTTTTTTTTCTTTTTGCCAGTCGAGAGGCTTAAACTGAGGGGTAGGGAATTTTCCTGAGCTTTTTTTTTCTTGCTCAATGCTAGCTCTCTATCACTTGAGGCACAGCACCACTTCCAGTGGGGTTTTTATGCATTACTAAGGAATTGAACCCAGGGTTTCATGGATGGTAGGTAATCACCGTACCATGAAGCCACATTCCCAGAGCCCTAAATAACTTTCTTAAGATGGCAATACATTTTCATTACGTAACTACGTATCATAATTTTGGCCAGGTGCTAGAAAATGATGTAGAAAACAATACAATACAATAAGTCTAGTAAGGCTGGATGGACAATGAAGAACTGTCACTGTCTAGCCAGGGAACAGAGGGGCTTATCTCATGGAGCTGTTTCAACAAGCTGAGCGAGACAGCTCCTGACCCAGAGCCAACCTCCAGAATGAGAGGGCCTCCTTGGGTTCCAGCCACATGGGGATGCTGGGACCCCTGCTCCAGCACCTATTCAAACAGTTCTTGTGAGAGATAGAGAAAAAAAGTCAAAATTACAATTAAGTCTGGTGCCAGTGGCTCAGAATTCTAATCCTAACTACTCAGGACGCTGAGATGTGAGGATCATGGTTCATAAACAGCCCAGGCAGGACCGTCTGTGAGACTCTTACTCCAAAGAACCACCATAAAATCAGAAGTAGTGCTCTGGGCTGAAGTGGTAAAGCACTAGCCTTTTGCTGAGGCTCTCAGGAACATCACTTATGCCTAGAGTTCCAGCCCCATGACTGACAAGAAGTGGACTTCCTACAACAAGAAGTGGATTGAATAGCACCCATTGTCCTAGGGAGCAAGTTAGCGAAGTCAGGCAGAGCTTCCTGTGAAGTTGAAGTCATAACTAGGTCACCTGGCTTCTCTCTGCCTTGGTTTCACCAGCTACAAAACTCAACAGAGTGAAGGATCCTCTTCCTCATGGGTATAGGGTAATTATGAAAGAGAGCAATGTTTTGTTTCATAATCCCACATCTGTTACAAAATTAACAAGCCCCACCTGAGCCCTTTCCGGCTACCTTCCTGTTATTTGCTCACAGAATTGCGGAGAACCTAATCTAAAGGCTGCTCCCTCTGTACCTAGCCATGCTCCGGAGATCCCTCTGTATAAATCCCTTGTTTCCTCATAACTCCTCTGAGGAGAATGAGGTCTAATGGTTGTGACCCTACTCAGAGCTTCACCTGTGGTCAAGAATCGACTGCTGTGACTTAAGAAACAATTCAAGCCACAGGAAAATCAAAAACCACAAGCAGACCAGAGACTCCAACAAGAGACAGGTTAAGGACAGAAGGGAGATACAGGATCTTCCAATCCCCCCCTAAAAAAAAAATCAACGAACTCTTTTTTTTTACCTTTTATAAAAAAATTTTTCTAAAAGTTTTTTTTTAATTTTTAATTTTTAACTTGAATTTTTTTCTATTAATTTTTCTTCCTCTCATAATTTTTATTTTAGAGGATATGTGTGTGTACTTTTTTTTCTCTTTAAAATTTTTTTTTTGTTTAGCTCTACTGATCATTTGATTCTTTCTTTCTTTCTTTCTCACTCTTTTCACTTTTTCTTCTTTTTCATTCTTCTTTGCGTGACTTAATTGTTGTTCTGCTCATCCTCAGATATGCCAATAATTGATTATTAGATCTCAATGTGTACACACTTCATCCAGAAATTTATTACTCAATTTAAAACCTCTTAGACTTAAATTCCTTAATAGCGGTACTACCTCTTTATACGTACATAATATTTTAAGCATATTTATTTTTAAATTTTTTCACATCTCCTTTATATCCCTCCCCTTCTCTTATTCTATCCATATTCTTCTCTAAATATTACGTTTTCATTTTGCATAATTTTTAAATGTTGCACTTCTTAATTTTTAATTTTTGTTTTTCTATTTTTTCTTAACTTTTCTTTCTCTTTCTTCTTATTTTCTCTCTCTACTATCATTCTTTCCAACCTATTTCCTGCTTTGAGATTAGGATTTAGTTAATTTAACTCTCCCACTGCATTTCCACATCCGTATATGCTGATTTTTACCCATATCTCACCCTAAAAATAATAATTTCTCTTTGCCAAATTCATCTTTGTGGTTCGTAGCCCCTTAATACATAATTGTTTGTATCTGTTGTATCTGGTGTATCTGGTGTATCTGTTGAACTAGATTGTATCTGCAGATATTTGACTGTAAAACTACAGACTTTGGTTGATGCTTGCCTTAAAATAGTGTGCTAGCACAAAATCAGCGTTACTTTCATCCCAAATTGGCAGAGCAACCTGGAAAAACACAAGAAAAATGGCAAGTCCGGGTATCTCAACTCCCAGTCATGATAATCAGGGGTCAGAAAAGATAATCAATAATCCAGAGGAGAGGTCCCCAAAAGCTCTACAAACCCTACTGGTAATTATGGTCAATGAAAAGATTGAAAACCTGCAAAGGACTCTGAATGAGCGTGATAGGGAGACAGAGGAGGAAAAAAAATTTAATACAAGAATATCATGAGCGTGAGGAAGCTACTCAAAAATTGATACATAATTGAATGAGCAGATTGAGAACACTCAAAGAGAAATAAAGGAATGTCGTGAGCAGGCTGAGATCACTCAAAGAGAACTACAGGAACTGCGTGAACGTGAAGAAGCTAATCAGAGAGAAATACAGGAATTGAGAAAGCGGGATGAGAATGCAGAATGATCACTAAAGGCATTCATGGAATCCATAAACAGAGAACTGAAAGATGTCAGGGAGACCACAAAGGGAATGCTGAATGGAACCCCATAGAAGGAAGGGGAATAACCAATCAACTAAATAATTTGAGAATAAACACTGAAAACCAAATTAAGGAAGTAAAGAAGTTCACACAAGATCTAAAACAATGCTCCAACAAATAATTTGAAGCCATCAAAGCTGACCAACTAGAAGAAAAAGAAATTCAAAACAAAGTAAAAGTCTTGATAGTAGGTTAGGTCATGCAGAAGATCGAATCTCGGAGTTGGAAGACAGCCTAGGTATTATAGAGAAAGGACATACAACCATCCAAGACAAATCCAAGAAATATGATAGATCTATTCAACACTGGGAAGACACCATCAGAAGGCCTAATCTGAGGATAATGGGTGTAGAGGGGAACCTAGAAACAGAAGTTAATGGTCTAGGAAATTTGTTTAACAGGATCCTATCAGAGAACTTCGCAAACATGCAAAAAGATAGGCCATTCAGATACAAGAAGCTTTTAGAACTCCAAAAAGACCAGACCAATATAAGACATCCCACCATCAAATTATAATCCATGCAGGATCAATTCAGCCCAAAGAAAAGATCCTTAAAACTTGCAAGGAGAAAAGATCAATCACCTATAAAAGGAAACCAATTAGAATCCTCTCAGATTTCTCAGCGGAAAAAATCATAGCAAGAAGAGCCTAGAATGATGTATGCCATGCCCTAAAGACAAACAATTATCAACCAAAATTCTGTACCCAGCTAAACTCTCCTTCTTAACTGGAGGTCAAATAAAAACCTTCCATAGAAAAGAAAAATTAAGACAATATATCTCCACCAAACCAGCTCTACAAAACATTCTTAAAGACGTCCAACACATAGAAAACTAAGTAGATAACAATAAATGCCAGGAAATCGCACCCAAACTGAGAATCCAAGAACCATAAGAAGAACCCAGTAGACGCAGCCCCCAAGAAGATGGATAAAATGACAGGTACTCCGAAATACCTCAGTCCTATATCTCATCATTAACAACTTAACTCTCCAATTAAGCGACTTAGACTATCAAGTTGTATTAAAAAGCAAGATCCTTCTATCTGCTGCCTTCAGGAGTCACATCTTGCCCATAAAAACAAACACATTTTGAATATGAAATGCTAGAACAAATCTATCAAACAAACGGCCCCCATAAACAGGTGAGAATTGCAATCCTAATATCAGATATAAGAGCCTTCAAATTAAAATTCGTGAGAAGAGATAAAGAACGTTATTACATACTAATAAGGGATTTCTCCTTCAGAAGGATATTACAATTCTGAATATCTATTCGCCAAACAAGTGAAAACCCAAATTTATCCAAGAAACAGCACTTTCCCTCAAATCTCACAGAGATACAAAGACACTAATTGTTGGGGAATTTAACACACCACTCTCCCTACTAGATTGATCAACTCGGCAAAAACTCAACAGAGAAAACTGCATAGATCAACTAGATTTCACAGACATCTACTGAATATTTCACCCAGCAGCATCAGAATACACATTTTTCTCAGAAGCACATGGAACATCTTTCAAAATAGAACACATTTTAGTCCACAAAGCAAACTTATCCAAATTCAGAAACATTGAAGTTATACCTTGCATTCTCTCAGGCCACAAGGGAATAAAATTAAAATCAACACCAAAAGCCACCAGAGAAAATCCTGTAACTCATGGAGGCTGAAGAACACACTGCTGATTCACTAGTGGGTCATAGAAGAGATTAGAAAGGAAATTCAAATGTTCAAAAACACATAAATTATCAGCTCCTTTGGGACACAGCAAAGGCAGTACTCTGGGGCAAGTCTATAGCTCTGAGTTCCTACATCAACAAATTGGAGTGATATGAAACCAACAATGTAGTGACACATCTAAACCTCCTTGAAAAAGAGCACCAAGATACACCCCAATCCAGTAGAAGCAAAGAAATAATTAAAATTAAATCAGAAGTTAATGAATTAGAATCCAAAAAAAATCATAGAAAGAAGCAACAAAACAAAGGTTTGTTACTTCCAAAAAATTAACAAAATTGACAGACGCTTAGCAAATCTTATCAGAAAAACAAAGAACACACATAAATAAACTCAGAAATGAGAATGGAAACATCACCACAGAATCAACCAAGATTCAGAACATTATAAGGAAATATTTCTCAAAATTTCATGCTAATAAGTTTGAGAACTTAGCAGAAATGAACCTTTTCCTAGGAAATATTGACACGCTGAAACTAAACCAAGAGGAGTTAAACCATCTTAACAGGCCCATATCAAGCATTGAAATAGGAACAGCAATAACAAACCTCCCACCTAAGAAAAGTCCAGGCCCAGATGGCTTTACAGCAGAATACTATAAGGCCTTCAAAACAGAGCTCACACCAATACTCCTCCAAATCTTCAATGAAATTGAAAGAGAAAGTTCACTACTGAACTTATTCTATGAAGGCATCATAACTCTCATCCCAAAACCAGGCAGGAACTCATCACAGAAAGATAAATATAGACCCATTACTTTGATGAACATTGATGCAAAACTTCTCAACAAAATTTTGGCTAATCGACTTCAACAATTCATCCAAAAAATCCTACACCATAATCAAATAGGATTAATTTCAGGGATGCAAAGCTGGGTCACATCAACAGGAGCAAGGATAAGAAACACATGGTTATCTTAATAGTTGCAGGAAAAGCATTTGACAAGATCCAGCGCCCCTTTATGATGAAGGATCTGGAAAAATTAGGAATCCATGGAACTTTCTTCAATACAATAAAGACTATATATGACAAATCTACTTCCAGCACTATACTTAATGGTGAAAAAATAAGCCATTTCCTCTTAACTCAGGAACGAGACAAGAATGTCCACTCTCTCCACTTCTCTTCAATCTAGCATTAGAATGCGTAGCTACAGGAATAAGACAAGATGTAAACCTAAAGGGGATCCAAACAGGGAACGAAGAAGTAAAACTCTCCCTCTTTGCAGATGTCATGATCTTGTATTTAAAGAATCCCATAGACTCCACTCCCAAATTCCTCAAGCTGATTCAAAACTTTGACAAAGTAGAAGGGTATAAAATTAACCCTCAAAAAAATGGCTTTTCTCTATACCAACAATGAGAAAAGTGTGGCTGAAATTAGGAAAGCATCTCCATTCGTAATAGTCCACAAAAAATAAAATACCTAGGAATTAACTTAACCAAAGAAGTGAAGGACCTCTATGATGAAAATTTTAAAAACCTGAAAAAGAAAATCAAAACAGATCTTAGAAAGTGGCAGAAACTCCCATGCTCCTGGATTGGAAAGATCAACATCGTGAAAATGGCCATCCTTCCCCAGGCTCTCTACAAATTCAATGTGATACCTATCCATATTCCAACCTCATTCTTCAAGGAAATAGAAGAGGCAATCCAATAATTCATAGGGGACAAAATAAAAGACCTCAAATATCAAAAATGATCCTCAACAGAAAGAACAGTCCTGGAGGAATATCAATACCAAATTTCAAACTCTACTACAAAGCCATAGTAATCAAAACAGCTTGGTACTGGCACAAGAACAGACCTCAGGACCAATGGAATAGAATTTAAAATCCAGAAATGAACCTACATACCTATAGCCATTTAATATTTGATAAGGGAGCTAACAAAATTGAATGGAAGAAAGACAGCTTCTTCAGTATATGGTTCTGGCAAAATTGGTTACCTACTTTTAGAAAACTAAAACTAGATCCTTATATATCACCTTGCAATAGAATCAAATCCAAATGAATCAAAGAAATCAGAGTCAAAGCAGACACTCCGAAAACTTTAGAGGGGAACAGGAGAAATCCTAGGTCTCCTTGGCACAGGCTGAAATTTTCTTAATAGAGACCCAGAAACACAAGAAATCAAAGAAAGGTTGGACAAATGGGATTGCATGAAATTGCAGAGCTTCCGAATGGCAAAGGACATAACTAGTAAGATCATTATAAAGCCCATGGATTGGGAGAAAATCTTCACTAACCATACAACGGACAAGAGTCTCATATTTAAAGCATCACTGGAACTCAAAAAATTAACTCCCCCAACAACAAATCTTCAAAGAAACAACTGCCCAATAAATAAGTGGGCTAAAGACTTAAAGAGAAACTTCTCTGTAGAGGAAAAGAGGATGGCCGATAGACACATGAAGAAATGCTCAACCTCTCTAGCCATAAAAGAAATGCAAATCAAAACAACATCGAGATACCACCTCACCCCAGTTAGAATGGCTATAATCAAGAACTCTGATAACAACAGATTCTGGAAGGGATGTGGACAGAAGGGAACCTTACTATATTGTTGGTGTGAGTGTAAATTTGTTCAAGCTCTTTCAAAAGCAGTATGGAGGTTCATCAAAAGACTCCAAATAGAGCTCCCCTATGATCCAGCAATCCCACTTTGGGCACTTACCCAAATGTTCACAAACAAGACCTCACTAAAGCTACCAGCACACCTATGTTTATTGCAGCCTTTTTTACCATATCTAAGATATGGAACCAACCGAGATGCCCCTCGGTAGATGAATGGATCAACAAAATGGGGTATATATACACAATGGAATTCTATGCCTCCATCAGAATGAATGACCTTGCTCTATTTGTTAGGAAATGGAAAGACTTGGAAAAAATTATAGTAAGTGAAGTAAGCCAGGCCCAAAGGAACATAGGTCCCATGGTTTCCCTTATTTTCAATAACTAGTATATATCTGAGTCAAGCAGAAAAGTTCATGTTAGGAAAATGAACCCTAAGGTGTGTATTCAAATTTTTTTTCTTTCATACTATTGTTTCTAGTACATTTATAAGATTATTTCTTTATTGCTTTTTATGTCACTCCCTCACGGTACAATCCCTGCTTTCACTGTATTTGATGTTATAATTTATGGAGGGGAAGGGAAAAAACAAATCGTTTAAATAGGGATTACAGGTGGACCCATTGCAACAATGAGACGTAGAATTTGTATGTCAAAAATGAACTTTACCACTTTGGTAGGGGGAGGTGAAGGTCGGGTCAGGGTGCCGGGGGGAGGATGGGATGGGACAGGGAAACAAAGTAGGAGGCTACAATGCTTGATAAGAAATGTACTCATTATCTTCCCAATATAATTTTAACCCCTCTGTACAATGTTTTCACAATTAAAAAAAAAAAAAAGAAAAAAAAGATTCGGCTGCTGTGGACTAAAAGTTAGGGATAATCCATCTAAATCAATGATTGCTTATGTTGCTATATGTCTACCATTCCAACTATACAGTACCAGGCCTGGTGGAGCATACCTGTCACAGATATGAGGACCTCTATCCAGTCCAGCCAGAGCATATATTGAGGCTCTGCTTCAGAAATGCCCAAGACAGAAAGGTGGCTCCTCACAGACAGGGAGAGGACACAAGTAGTGGGTCATGGTGCCCCCAGAGGGGTGTCTGACCCGGGGTAGGGGTGGTTTTGCGGCAGCCACTCACAAGTGCTCCTGGGAGAAGTTGCTTGAGGCTGCTCCAGGTGGGGCGAGCAGCGATGGCAGTGGCATTGCAGACACATGGCCTCAGAGAAGAGAACCAGGCCCAGGGAACAGGTTGGGGCTTTACATGCCCTGGCAGTGTGCCATTGCCTGATGTTTGAAATTCCGAACCTTGGGAAGGCAGGGAGGGGGCTGGGGCATAGGCAGGCATCTCAATTTCCTTCTATATTCCAGTCACCTTGTGTCTCTTCTCAGCCATCTCTACCTTCCTCAACTCCTGGTAATGGTGTAAAGTAACAGAGGGAATCCAGGTGCTACCAGGCAGCATGGAATGTGGGCGTGGCACCATTCTTGTATCTCATTGGTCATAAAGAACAATGAAAGAATGAGGGTGTGGCCAGAATCCTGTGATGCAAACAGTATGTGAGGAGTCAAGAAGATAGCAGCTCCCCCAGCCCTTTTCCCAGGGAACAATGTCCAATTCAGTTGGAGACAAGAGGGTGACCTGCTTTAGCCGGATGGCTGCACAGATTGTTGTGTATGGCTATTTGTTCCCAGTCCCAGACCTTGAACTGAGTATATGGGCACAGTCTGTGAGCTGCTTTTGCTCAAGGCTGGCCTTCCACACTGTAGCCACAGGGATTCTGGCTTTGTTGGCACTGAAGTTGGACTTTCTTTCCTAGGGTGACTTTGACCATGATCCTCCCATCATAGCCTTGTAAGTATCAAGGAAGACTGTTGAGAGCCACTGGTGCCTGCCTAATCATTGGTCTTACTGATGTTCTTGGACAGACTGGTGAGTTCCATATCCTTGGGTTTAAGTGGTGGGAGCTGTAGCCCACAGTTGGAATCCTGGTCCTGCCACCTCCAAATGGAAGGCGATCCTTAGAAATTTATTCCTGTCCATATGATTACCGATGGAATATGATGTATGTCATGATTGAAAGAGAATTTCTTCAATGATTCTAGGATAAAATTATATACAATTATGTTATAGGACACTAATCAATGTTAATTAATGCTTTATGAAGCATTTAAACAATCACATTCATAAAATGGAGGCATAATGAAATACCTAAGAATTACTATAATATTACATAATATAAAGGTGCCATTTTTCTGCCAGGACTGGGATTGGAACCTATGGCCTTGGTAACTCTGTTGCACTGTGTGGGAAGTGGAAGCTGGCCTCCTTGAAGTCAAGAAATTCAAGTCTTTTCTTTAGGCCTGAAATAGATCCCCACCACTAGAAAACATCCTATTCATGTACAATTTACATATATGATTTATATTTATATACATATGGTGACTCCATATTGCATTCAGTGATGTTATTTTATTTTTTTGTTTTATTCATGTATTGACAATTTATTTTGACTATTATACCACATAAAAATTGGTTACATTGATTACATAAGATATAGGTCTGCATATGTATTCCACTTCATACGTGACACCCAAGACTTTCACAGAAAAGGAAAACATGTGTCGCCATCAACTTCTTACTCCACAATTCAATTTTGGGGAGTGCTGGCATCTGAACTCACGGCCTACAAGCCTACAAGGCCCAATTAATGAATGGGTTAGTGTCGGCACTCCATCCTGGGGCAAACTGAGCTGACCGGCTGTTCCCAAGACCTGAGATCAAGCCCCAGGTGTTAGCAAAATAAGAACAGATTGACATGCAGATGGCAGTACGCTAATAAATATTTATTTTTATAGAGTGTTAGAGATGTCTATAAATTATTCAGTTATGTAGACTGCATTCCTATCAATTCCTGGGTGCTAATCATGCGTCCATGTAATTAATGTTATTGTTTTCATCCTTATACTAGTAATGAAATCAATCACTGTCCTGAAATTATTGTGTTCCTGTAAGTAATAATATTCTTCTTATGCTTCATAAATATTAAATAAAATCAATTAGCCTCCTGAAATGATGCTGCCTAAATTTATAGGAGCATCATTCATGATCAACTCATTGAACCTTGACACTGATAACATTCCATTTTTCTTCCTATGGATGGCAACCATTTTCTTAGTATCTCCTGCCATTGGTTGGTATTAGGAGGGGGATTCAAATCAGGGCTAGGTTGCCACGTGGGCCTATGACTTCCCAGATATTCTGGCAGCCTACAGCAATGCAAGGTGAAGTACCCTTTGCAATAGTATCATTCAGACCCATGTGGGTCACCGAGCAAAGGAAGAAAACATAAAAAGGTCACATTTTTTCTGTGCATAGCTTTCCCTGCAAGACCTGGGGGTCTAGGATCCCAGAAGTAGCTCTAGGTCTAGTGGCTGTACCCCAGCCTAGGGTGATTGAAGCTGAGGCAGAGTTGCCACAACCTGAATTCAAGCCCATACTGAGAAAAGTAAAATAAAAAAAAATAGCTCCCTGGCTTGCAATTCGTGATATTTATTCTTCCAGGCATTGGATTTGAACCCAGGATCTGGGTAAATCTAGTGAGGGATAAAATTGTAAGAGTGAGACTAGAAATGTGGCTTAGTGGTAAAGAGTTCGCTTAGCATGCATGAATGCCAGGGTTTAATCCTCAGTGTCCCATACTCAGAAAAATCCAGTAGCTGTGGAGTGGCCCAAGTGGCTAACTTGAAGAAAAGGAGTTCAGAGACAGTACCCACACCCTAAGATCAATCCCAAGGACTGCCAAAAACAATAGACGAGATGTCAGTGGCTCACACATGGAACTTGAGAATCTCAGGTGGCTGGGAGCTGAAGATCACAGTTCAAAGAAAGCCTAATCAAAGAAAGCCTTTTAGATGCCTATCTCCAGTGAACCACGACAAGACCCCATGTGGCACTGTGGTTCAAGTGGTAGAGTGTTCTCCTTGACTTGAGGGGCACTGAAACATGCACAGTGGAAGTCAAAACGAGGGTGAAAGTTAACCCCTTTGAGTCGGGTGATCCTGACGGTCATAGGCCAGATTGGAGGGGAGGTATGGCACCCTACGAGACCTGTGAGAGGGACTTGCAAGACCCAGACCCCTATCCCATGGAGTGGCCAAGGGGTGGGGAAGTAACCTACTGGAAGACCTACCCTGGAAAGAAGGGCCACCCGAGAGCCCGGACTCTAGGCCACGGGATTCACTTCCCCAAGCGTATCCATTCAATCTGTCACCAGGGGCTAACAGGCCCTTGGAGTAGTATCCATGGGAAGCTAAGGATCTTAAAGAGCTCCACAAGGCGGTGGCAGAGGATGGCCCAAACTCTCCTTGGGCCCAGACCCTATTACAGGGCATTGCTTATCACCCATGTGTCCCTAAGGACTGGCTGGATGTGGCCAAAGCCGTCCTTACTAGTTCTCAGTTTATTAAATGGTGTGCATTTTTTGAGGAGGAATGCAGAGTGTGGGCGGAGAATAACTGGCAAGCTCAACCTGCGATAGCTGTTACTTATGCCATGTTAGCAGGGATGGGGGAAGGGTACTCCACTGACATCCAACAGGCCACAATACCTGGCCCGTACTGTGACCAGGTGAGGCAGGCATGACTTGCCACGAGGTACAAACTGGATGATAGGCCTACTGAGTCCCCCATAGCAGGAGTGAGACAAAAACTGGGTGAGCCTCTACCAGATTTCATAGACCGAATCCAATCGAGCATTCACAGCAAGCTGACGGAAGGGAACCTCCATGATCAGTTTGTAAAGCAGCTGGTCTGGGAAGGGATGAATGCAGACCACCGTATGGCCTGCATAGGATTGAGAGAGAGTTCTCTGGGCAGCTGGGTGGTGGCCTCCCAGGATGTGGGAACACAATAGCACCAGTTCCAATCATTAGCTTTAGCTTTAAAGGCTCAGACATCTGCAATGACTGAGGCTATTACCCAGGCATTGGCAGCCCAGGGCCAAGGAACCCCAAGATCATCTGGGAGAGGACTTGTTTTAAATGCAGGCAGGAAGAGCACTTGAAGAGGGACTGTTTACAACAATCCCCCACCAATCGGCCTGGGGGCAAACCATCCCCTACACTCTGCCCCATGGGCGGGGAGGAGTACAAGTTTGATTTAGATGGGAAGCCTTTAAACTAGGAGAGGGGCATCCTCCAGTCCCACTAACTCAAGGAGTAACCCCCTCTGCTGAGAAGCCCAGGCAGCTTTGTGGCAGGGTGACCCAGGCCCATTGGACCGTCCCCCTGGTGGAAGGACTCTGCCCTAAAATGAGTATTCTCATAGGCGGAAAGAGGTTTCACTGCTTAATTGACACTGGGGGCAGATTGAACCATACTCAGGGAGGAGGAAGTGCCCTTGAACTGGAAGCTTTCACCTGGGCCCCTGTTATTGGGGGTAGAGGGCAACACCCAGTTCCAAGAGACGGTTGCCCTTATGACATGGACTAGCCCAGATGGAGAACAGGAAAAGATATGCCCTTTAGTGGCAAAAAAAAAAAACTCCCTGCCAATTTACTAAGACAAGACATGCTAAGACAAATGTATGCTGTGGTCACTACAGACCATCAAGCATCCTATGATGATATCCTGGATGGGGATGAAGCACAAAGGCTTAAACAGGTTCTAGAGGGAGTTAAGGAAAAGGATTTTTGTAACTTTCATAATTACAGAGAAGAACATAGGGGACCCACTCAGGTGCACCACCAACCCTAAAATGTCACTTCCTCCGGAGTACCTCCCATTAGGTGGAAGCCCAATCTGGATGGAGCAGTCACCATTGACCATATCTAACACCAATATTTGTTATTTCAAAAGCCTCCTGGGCTTGGCATATGCTCCAACATCTACATAAGATACATGAAAGGATGGAGCTAATAAGAACGCCCCTAAGAAGCATGCCGTGGACTCCTGCTGTACCATCAGAATATACCTTGGTTGTAAAAGATTATTTTTTTCTATCCCCCTGACATGACAATGGAGGGGACCTGACCCCCTAGTTACTATGGGCAGGGGATTTGGATGTGTTTTTCCCATAGGGGAGACAGCCCCCATTTGGATCCCTGCCAGGAACCTTAAGTTTTTACCCATCTCCTCGATACAAGAGGATGCCCAAAGATAAACTAACAAACAAGGAAAGAAAAACAGCCATGGGCTAGGCTTGTGTTTAAAAGAGAAAATCCAGAAAGATAACTAATAACTATCCCCAAGGGCAACCAGCCCTTGAGAAGCGCTTGTGTTCTCTAACAATTGCAGATGGCAATACTCCAGCTGTTTGCTGTCCTGACACTCCCAGTCCTGGCAATGGACCTACGGAATCTGCATCAACCTCAACAGTTGACCTGGGCAGTGATCAGCACTGGCAATGCAGAAATCATCAATAACACCACAAGAGAAGCTGTCCCTTTGACCTGGTGGCCTGACTTTCATTTTGATCACCACCGTATGTCATTTTAATATTACCTGCTTTAATTGTTCTTTTACTAATTGCTTGTATGGCGGCATTGTATCTATACTTATTGTTAAACAACCACCTTTTGTTACAAGCCCCACCTCTGGACTCTGAAGTGGCAAAGACTGCTATTCCATCCTTCACTAATGTTAAAGGACTGGTAATGACATTTCCTGGCCTGGTAATGCTTTTGCTAATGGTTTTTCTATGCCTTCCTTGCATTATACCTATACTGCAAAACTCGTTTGAGCTTAGCCAGCCTGTTACATAAGATCAAGCTCCAAGTGAATGAATTTTCCCTTTAGAGGAATCGCAGCCAGAGACAGGTAAGAGGGAGTGTCAGTCTAACCAACCTAAATACAGGGCCTTCAGCTTCACTCTGAAGAAATTCCCGATGACGAGTAAGGCAGACAAGGCAATCCACCCAATGTAAGACAGGTGGGTTTGCTTCTTTAAACAAAGATGGGGGAGATGATGTTGGGAGCCATTGACAGTAAAGCTCAAAGGTCATTTTGACCCCTGTCCTAGCTTAAAAGCATGTACAAGGAACTTGCTTACTTAAAAGACACCAGGTGCCCAGGATTGCTTTGCTATGTCTGCAGTTTGTTTTAAATTTTCCTTGTTTTTCTGGACTATAGTAGAACGGCCTAAGTGTGGGGGCCCACGAGGATGTACCATGCCACATGTGTGGAACTCCCAATACCCAGGTTGCTCCCACGTTCTAAAGAGGACAACCTTACGAGATACTGATACTGACTTTTATATATGCCTAGGAAATAATTGAACTGCTTCGGACATTTCTAACTGTGGTGGGACTGATGTTTATTACTGTGCTAGGTGGGGATGTGAGGCAACTGGGACAGGCTCTTGGATCATGCACAAGGGCCCTCCCTATCCTTGTCTGGTGAATCTCAACCCCCAGACTTGCTTCAAAACCCCTGTGTGGCAAATCCTATTCTTACAAATGTAATCCTGATAAAACAAGAAAAAAGTGAGGGGGAATCTGCAGGGCACATGGGCAGCAAAGAGGTGCTGAGAGAGTAGAGTGGGCTGAGCCCAATTTGCCTTAAGTTCAGTGTGGAACCAGCCTGTGAAAGCTTAGTTGCCTGATAGGGTGTGACCTTGACAGTGATTGGTTCCTCTTCCTCCCCTGCCATGCCACCCACCCTTTTTGGCTTTAAAAATGGCTGCTCTCTGTTAAAAAATGAGTTTTTCTTCCTGCTTGATTTGGCTCCCCACTGTGTCTGATTGTCTCCCGAGCTGAGGGAGGCTAAGGAACGGGCGAGCGCAGCACTGACCTTTCCTCAGACCCCGTTCATCTTTCATTGGACAGACACAGACTCAACACCTAGGTACATTTTTGCCAGTTCTTATTTTGAACTCAAGGCCTGGGCACTGTCTGTAGCACTCTACTACTTGAGCCACAGTCCCAATTCTCACTTATTCTGTGCATGTGCTACCAAGAAATCATACCCAGGGCATCTTGCATGTTAGACAAGCACTCTCTCAATAATCCACATTCCCAGCTCCCTCATCTTTTCCTTAATGGTAGTTTTTTACATAAGTATGTTGCCATTTTATGTCCCCAAGTTTAATTTTCTGAATACTGGATACTTCTACGAAACCTGTTCTTCTCTTCCCCTGCCTGGTTTGTTACTGTTCTTGCATTGGCCTCATAATAAAATGTAAATAAAATCTGCTGAGAGCTTCAGTGTATCATATAAGGACACAGCCTGGAACCCTGGAAGAGAAAAGCCATGGGTCTGAAATGAAGAGAATGATGCAGTATGCATAAGGAGCATATCTGAAAAATAAATTAGTAAATAAAAGGAGAAGCATTGCGTAAGGTCTGTTTGCATTCTGGGAGGTAGTATACAGATTAAGTAGGGAGAGCACTGAAAATTTTTTGTGACCCTACTAAGGCTTAAATTCAGGGCCCGATGCATTTCTCAGCTGTTTTTCCCAAGGCTGAGGCTTTACCCTTGCCACAGCTCCACTTCCAGCCATCTGGTCGTTAATTGGACATAAGCGCCTCCCAGGCTTTCCTTCCTGGTCAGGCCTGTGAATCCTGCTCGGCTTTCTCTCTTACAGCTGGAGCTCTACTCTCTGGAACACTGTACCACTACTGGTTTACTGGTGGTTTATTGGAGATAAGAGTCTCACAGAATTCCTGCTCAGGCTGAATTTGAATGGCAATCTTGCAAACAGGATTCAATCGGCTTTCCTCAGGAAGACACCAAGGAGCCCCTCCATACAAAACCTTAGGCTAAATCTTGAGAGGCACTAGAGAAAAAGAGATACATGAAGACGAGTCTAGTGTGTTCTACATACATAAGGTTGGAGACACACAACTCTCATTATTATTAGATCATTATATAGACAAAAGGAGCAATGAAGACAGTGTAAGGATCGCTCCAGATTTTGGTCCTCTCATCTTGAGACAGCAAATTTACTGCAGCTCAATGCTGTGACAGAACGTGCGTGTCCTGTGGACATTTGCTCCCAAATCCAGTGACACTCTTTTCTTACTTTTGGCTTCAAACCTGTGACCGAGAGGAGAAGATGAAGAGAGAAAATCCTTCTCAGAGATAACAGCTATAAAGAACATTGGGTAGATAATTTATAAATTCAAAACTTTGGAATGACCCTGTTAAGAAGTCACATTGTCCAGATGAAAAAATGAAGAAGAAAAGAAAGAAGGTGCCAGTCGCTTCTCACTGTAATCCCAGCTTCTCAGGAGGCTGAGGTATAGAGAATCTGAGTTTGATCACAGCAAGTATAGCAAAATCCATGACACTGTTATTTCTAAGAGATCACAGGAAAACCCAGAAGTGGGGCTGTGATTCAAAGTTAATGCACTACCCTTGAGCAAAAGGAGTTCAGGGACAATGCCTAGGCTCATAGTTAAACCCCAGGACCTGCCCCCTCAAAAAGAGCCTGTACCCCCATGTCTTTGGGTATGTATGGATATATTCCTAGAGGTGAAGTTCCAGAGTAGTTATGATGAATGGCATCAAGCTAGGATTTGTATTCAATAAAATGATTTCATAACAGAGACTGCTTTCACGACAGTGAATAATACAGAGCTCCCCTCTCTGTTCCCAGTGTAGCCTGAAGGTTCCTCTGCATCCCAGGCCTGCTGGAAGAAGTCTCTCTCATTGTCTGGACAGGCAGGCAAAAGCCCTCACTCATGCACAGCTGTGTAACAAACAACTCCATCTGGGTCAGATAGTGAGGATGATTTTGGGCGGGCTCTGAAGGTCAGGAGAAAAAGGTCTCTTTGTACCCCAAACTATCTCTTTCCCCAGTGTTCTGGTTTGACAAGAAGCCTTCATTTGTGCCACCTCCTGTGGCAGGCCAAGTCCTGTGCACTTATCCTGCCTTTGTGAGACTATATTCCGGTGTTCAGATACAATGCTCAATATAATTCAAGAGTCCTTCTGGCAGACAACTAGGGCACTGAACTTAATTGTTTCATTGCCAGTGATGATGGGCCTATGATGCCTCTCCTAGGTTTCTGGAAGCTTGGGAAATCCAAGCACATGTCTGATATCACAAAGGTCCCTGTCATCTAGGGATGGTGAATCCCATCAGGTTTTGAAACATTTGACCTCTCCTAGTTGGGCCCTGGGTGGCTAGGTTTTAGGGTTGAACACAGTGCCAGGGTGCTGACCATGAGCTCAGTGCAGAAGCCCGGTGCTTTACCATTTTGTGTAACAGCATCAATTCTAGTCTCTCTGTGTGTGTGTGTGTGTGTGTGTGTGTGTGTGTGTGTGTGTGTGTGTGTGTGTGTGTGTGTGTGTGTGTGTGTATGCACGTGGGTGCACAGGGGCACGGGCACATACACCATTCTTGGAGGTTGAACTCAGGACCTGAGCACTGTACCTAGTTTCTCTTGTACAATCATAGCTTTCTACCACTTGAACCACAGAGCTACTTCAGTATTTTTTTTACTGTTGTGGTCCTGAGAATTCAAACCCAGGGTTTCATATTTGCAAAGCACTCTACCCCTAAGGCATATTCCAAGCCCTCTACTTCAGGTATGTTAGTTTGTTTCTCTTTATTTTATTATTGTAGGAGTTGATGTCTTGGCCTGGATGCTGTCCTTGAGCTCTTCAGCTTAAGTCTTGTGCTCTACCACTTGAGCCAAACACCATTTCAGCTTTTCTGGTGGCCCATTGGAGCTAAGTGTCTCAGGGACTTTCCTGCCCAGGCTGGCTTTGATCTATGATCCTCAGATCTCATCCTCCTGAGTAGCTAGGATGAAAGGCATGAGTGACAAGCACCTAGCTTCCACTTCAGGTTTCTTAGTGGTGAACTGGAGATAATACGCTCATGGGACCTTTTGTGTCTGGGATAATTTGGAACCCAGATCCTCAGATCTCAGCTTCCTGGGAAGGCAGGATGAGAGACCTCAGCTATAGACCCCTAGGCTGTGGCATCTGCTGCAAGGGGCCCATGGGTCCAAGCAGTGGAGTGCTAACCATGAGCCCAAGAGGTAAGGGTCAGAGCTTAGACCCCTATTTCAAGGTTTATGACTGAGAAAATACAAAACAAAACAATAGTCTGAAGTAGACAACTCACTAGTCTACAGTAATACATAATTTTGTCCCTGCCATGGATACATATATGAGCCTCAATATTCTTGTCTGCATAATCATCTCAGTGGGGAGATCTTACAAGGACTCAATGAAAGAATGCACCTGGTGAAGAACACAGCACATGGCACTCTTTGTATGATTAAGAACACAGCATCCTATGAAAGACTCAGCACCCAGCACCCAATGCACGATTCAGCACACTGCAACCTGTGAAGGACTCAGCACATAGCACCATGTGCAGTACTCAACACAGACTACCCTATGGATGACTCACACATAGCTCTGTTCCACAAGCTGTCATTAGACTTAAGGCACTCTAATCAATATCACCATTCTTTGAGGAACATTTCACAAACCACACAAGTTCACACCTAACAGTTTAGTGGGATTTTTTTTGGAGGGGGGGGGTTAGTCATGGAGCTTGAGCTTAAAGCTTGGGGATATTATTGTTCTAATAACATTTGCAAAAGGCTAGAACTCTACCACTTAGAGCCATATTTCAAAGAGTCTAGCAGACTTCCTGTCAAGTTTTAAAGCCCCAGAGAGGCCAGGATATCGGGGGTAAGCCAGGGTAAGCCAGGATGATGGGGGTAACCCATGGAGCTGGGTTGCAGCAGTTTATATCTGACTAAGTCAGGCTATGTTGCAGCTGTCAGCACCAGACTCCTAGCTTGCTCTTTCATGTGGTATTTGAAGTTCTGTCCTTCTATAGTTGCCGTTAGAACACTGTACCTCTTTTTGGAGGCAGTCCTGGGGCTTGAATAAAGGTTTTGACACTGTCCCTAAGCATTTATGCTCAAGGGTAGAACTCAATTGATTGAAAGACAGCAGAACTTCTGGGTTTTCTGTTTATGTGGCACTGAGGAATCGAGCCCAGGGCTTCATGCTCACTAGGTGAGCACTCAACAACCGAGCCCCAGGAGTGAACAGGTATAAATAGAGATTGATGTATATAAGCATTATATACACAGAAAGATGTCTGCATATTATTAATTTATAGATATTACTACCAATTATTACTTATTAAATTATTAATGATGTGTCCCAGTTAACAATTAATAAAGCATTAACTAAATTACTCAATATCCTTTTATTGTTTATCACATATGTACATATATCCATACACATAATTTCATATTTAATAGAATGAGACAGATATATATACATCGTTGAATTATGCATCATGTGTTACTACCAATTATTAGGTATTTATGTTTCCATGCAATTTTTATTCTGGTAATAATAAAATATTAAACTTAATCCACATCCTATAATTTTAGTGTCTAATTTTATCCTAGAATGATTCACTACTAATTCAATCTCCTTTTCATTTATTGTAGTGACAATTCTTCCACCTATGACATTTTTTAGATTTATGACATCCTATTACATATAGATTTGCATATATTACATATAGATTTTCATCTGAATTATACATCCTACCTGTCACCAAGCACTTTCAAAGAAAAAGAAAACATGTGTCACGCTCGGCTTCTTACTCAAAGATTACATTTTTTGGCAGTGGTGGGATCTAACTCAGGGCCTAGAAGGCTCAATTCATGAATGGATGACTGTCAGCACAGCAGCTTCTAGGCAATTCAGCTGCCAGGCACTTTCCAGGCCCTGAAATAGAACCCCGTATGCTGACCCCATATTGTGCTTAGTGTACTTATTCATTTTATTTTGGTTTTATTCATTTACTTACCATATATTTTATTGACTGTTATTACACATGAAATATTTATTACATTTATTACATAGGATATAGATTTGCCTATGTATGAAACTTCACACCTGATACCAGGTCTTTCACAGAAAAGGAAAACATGTGTCACCATTGGCTTCTTACTCCACAATTCAATTTTTGTATGTGCTGGCATCTAAAGTCACAGCCTACAAGGTCCAATTCATGAATGGATGAGTGTCAGCATGCCAGCCTGAGGCATATTGAGCTCACAAGCATTTCCAAAACTTGAGATCCAGCTCCAGAGTTGACAAAATTAGAACAGATAGACATGCAGATGGTAGTACACAAATAAATATTGATTTTTATAGAGTGCCAGAGATGTCTATACATTATTCGGTTACATAGGCTACATTCCTATCAATTCTTGGGTATTTCGTATACCTCCATGTAATCAATATTATTGTTTTCATCCTTAATTATTAATTAAATCAACCACTGCCCTGGAATTATTGTGTCCATGTAATTAATAGTATTCTTTGAATGTGTCAAAAATATTCATTAAAATCCATTGGCCTACTAAAATCACTCTAATTATATAGTAGTATTCAGAAACAACTAATTCAACCTTGCCATTCATAATATTCCATCGGTATTCCAGTGAATAAGAAGGAGACTCATAGGATCTCCATCCATTGGTAGGGGTCAGGACCCGGCTTCAAACTCAGGGCCTATATTGCCATGTTGGCCTATGGCTTCCCTGGTAGCCCGCCAGCCTTCAGCAATACCAAGTTACCAACATTCTTCAACCGTGTCAATCAGAAGCAGGATGGTCACCTTGCAAAGAAAACAAATGTAAAACTGGTAGCCATCTGTAAGTTGCTAGTTTTTTTTTTTTTTTTGCTCTGGGGCCCTTGGCTGACTGAGAAGTGGGAGACAGTCTTCCTGCTCTGTGGTTGTGTGAAGAACATGTTGGTGTCCTGGCACACTGCAGAAGGCCTCATGACTGGGGAGTGTTCCCTTCTTTCCTCCTGACATCCAAGACCAATTCTGGCTTTTTCTTGAATGTGCTACTGAGGAGTCAAACCCAGGGCTTCTTGTATCCTAGACAACACTCTCTCACTAAATCACATTCCCAGCCCCCTCATCTTTTTCTTAATGGTAGTTTTTACATAAGTATGCTACCATTTTATGTCCTCAATTTTAATTTTCTGAATATTGGTTACTTCTAAGAAACCTGATCTTCTCTTCCCCTGCGTGGTTTGTGACTGTTCCTGCATTGGCCTCATAATAAAATGTAAATAAAGACTGCTGAGGATGACCTGCTTTAGGCAGATGGCTGCAAAGATTGTTGTGCATAGTTGTTTGTTAACACTCCTGGACCTTGAATTCAGGATCTGGGCACAGTCCGTGAGCTGCTTTATTGATGGCTAGCCCTCTAACACTGGAGTCATATGGCTATACTTCTTGCTTTGTTGGCCCTGAAGTTGGACAGGGTTCTCAAGGACTTTTCTGCCTAGGATGACTTTGACCATGATCCTCCTATCTCAACCTTGTAATGAGAAGTGTGATATATATAATCAGATAGACCTGTATTTGCATTTTGTATTAGATCTTCTTGAGGAATGCAGCTGCTATTCTACCCTCCCTTGAGCCCCAGACACTCCTGGATCTGGAGCTGAAATTAACGACCCTCTGGCAGGGAGTACCTGACAAAGTACACATTCCAGATCACTTTCCCCTGTGCCTAGGATCAGAGATAGTGGCTGCTTGGCAAAACCACTTCCCCTGGGTCGGGGTCAGAGATAGTGGACATCTGGCAACCACTTCTCCTAAGTTACCCTAGAAGTACAGTCTAATTAGTTTAGAGCACAATATCTTGTTAGCCTGACCAGTTATTAGCCCCAGCCCTTTTCCCACTTTGTATTGCACCAATCATCTGCTAGAATTATGATTTAAATTTCCCACGTGGTATATTAATTCATTGCCAATACATACTGAGGCCTTACCCCTACCAAAGAACATATAAAAAGTGTTGTAACCCTGTGCTTGGGGTCTCTCTCTGCAATCGGACATCAGTGCACAGAGGGGTCCGTGCTCGAGCTCGTCAATAAAAGACTCATTGCCGCTTGCATTGATCTTTGGTCCCTGGTGGTCTTTTGGGGGGGCTCCAAGTCTCCGGGCATTATAGTAAGTATCAACGAGGACTTCTGAGAGCCACTGGTGCCTTCCTAATCATTGGTCTTGCTGATGTTCTTGAAAGACCAGTGAGTCCCTATCCTCGGGTTGAAGTGGAGGGAGCTGGAGCCCACAGTTCGAATCCTGGTCCTGCCATCTCCAAATGGCAGAAGATCCTAAGAAACTCATTCCTATCCATATGAATACCAATGGAATGTGATGTCATGATTGAATGGGAAATTCTTAAATGATTCTCGGATAAAATTGTAAACAATTAGATTATAATACACTGATCAATTTTAATTAGTACTTATGAAACATTTAAACAATCACATTCATTAAATGGAGGCATAATGAAATATCTCAGAACTGGGTGTCACATAGTATAGGGGTGCCATTTTTTTCTGCCAGGACTTATTTGTTAATTGTTATATCCCATTTTCTGAGTGTAATTTGGTATATGAAACTAGGATATATTATAAATCAATTATTCAAACAGTTTTTTATCATAATATAGAGATAAATCCAAATTATATATATATATATATATAAGCAAATTCCCCAAATTAAATATATTTAAACCATTAAAACTTTTAACAAAACTTAACACTTGCTTCAGTGTTCATTATGACAGGAGCCTTGTATAGAATAATTGAATTCCTCCTCCTACACATCTCTTGAACAACAAATATCTGTAATTATTTTGTTTTTGACATGTCAATCTTGACTTTATTCTTAAATGTGTGCTTATGTAAGAAGTACATGGCTTTAAATTTCATGAAAATTCTTTTATACTTACTTTTTGTTGAATTGTCTAGTTTAAGAAAATCAATTACACTTTATATATAAAACATGTTCTATGCTCCATTCAGCATGGCGTACTCTAACATTAGAACGATACAGAGAAGATTTGAATGGCCCATGCACAAGGATGATAGGCAAATTCCTGTACCATTCCATACTTTTACAACAACAGATGTTGGAGGGGATGTGGCCACAAGGGAACTGTACTGCACTCTTGGTGGGAGTGTAAAGTTGTTCAACCACTTTGGAAAGTAGTATGGAGGTTCCTCAAAAGACTCCACATAGAACTCCCCTATGACATAGGAATCCCACTTTTGGGCATTTACCCAAAATATCACAAACAAGACGGTACTAAAACTATCAGCACAATTATATTTATTGCAGCATTGTTTAAGATAGCTAAGATATAGAACCAACCCCGATGCCCCTCATCAGATAAATAGATCAAGAAAATGTGCTATTTGTACCAATGAAATTCTATGCCTCCATAAGAAAGAATGGCATCGCCCAATTTGTTAGAAAATGGAAAGACTTGGAAAAAAATTAAGTGAAGTAAGCCAGGTCCAAAGAAACATAGGTCCCAGGGTTTCCCTAATTTTAATAACTAATATATGTTTGGAATAAGCAGAAAAGGTCAAAATCTATGCACATATGACCAGATAAGATGATGTTAAGGGAAATGAACGCCCAAATAGGAACACAAGTTTTTTTTTTTCTTACTATTGTTTCGAACGTACTTATAACAGTCTCTGTGTTTTTTTGTTTCTTTATATGTTCCTCCCTCATGCTATAACCCCTGTTTTCACTGTATTTGAATTTGGTGTGCCCACCTCTTGTATATACGCTCCTCTAATTTGTGAAGAGGAAGGAAAAAATAATGCTTAAGTAGGGATTCAGATTGACCCATTGTAACAATGAGATGCACAAGAAACTATGGTGGAAAATGAACTTTACAATTTAGGCAGGGGAAGAGGGGAGGGGAGTTTACTTGTAGAGGTTGGAGGGAAGGGATGGTAGAGGGAAAATAAAGGAGGAGGTAACAATCCTTTTTAAGAAATGTACTCATTACATGCTCATGTAAATGTGACCTCTCTGTACAGTATTTTTAAAATAAAAAAGTATGAAAATGTTCTGAGATGGAAGAGTTTATTTCCTTTATTTTACTCATACAATATGGCTAACAAAGAAATTAATGCAAAAAACTGATATCAAGGTATTTTGAATGAATGTGTGTGTGTGCACGTGCACATGTTCTCATGCACTTCCATGTATGTTGGTGTGCTCACAGTTTGAAAAAAGGGCTTCAAAGTCTTGCTAGGCCTTTCCTCTCTAGATTGGTGAGCTACTATATGAGCTACATCTCCATTCCTGGCCCGTTGCTAACTCATTGAAATTTTTGAAAAAATAATCTCATGAATTTATTTTGCCCTGATTGGCTTCCACTGCTATCCACAGTTCTCTGGCTCCTGAGTAAATATGCCGAGTAGTTAGGATTACAGGTGTGATCAACCAGCACAAGGCTTTCAGAGTAATTTTAAAAGTAGAAGAAAGTTTACTTCACAGGGGCCTGTTTTATCATCTCCTACTTTTAAAGCATTTTGGAGTGATTATTTGTGAATTTTTTTTTCGTTTTTTTGGATTCTTAAGAAAGTAAGTGATGATATTTAAAAGTTTAGTACTTTATAAATTGGAACCTGGAAAAATGGGACAGAATATATTTGTCTTTCTTATAAGCTCAGCTCTGTGCATGATAACCCAATGTCACCTACATAGTCTGTGTTGAAGACAAAATGTAACAGAAAACAATCACCATGGGCAATAATTGTTATGGTATTATTTCTTGGACAATATGAATATTGAATTGAGAGTGTAAGAGAATGGAGAGATTTTACCTACCTTTTGTTTATTGCTGAAAGACTTTTGGAAACTTTGACTCATTTTCTTCCTCACAGTGCGTGTTTGGGCCATGCACTTACTGCCTTTAATTACAATTTTTCCCAACACTAAAATGGTGATAACATTAGCATTATAGAAAATGTTATCTTAAGAATTAAGGAAAATAAAACTTGTGAAATACTTAACATAAACTTCCATGAATGAGTTCTGAGTTTAGCCAGCAGTTTTTTTTTAAATACTAAAAAGAATGTGATAAGTATTACAGAAACCATTGCATATAGTGAGCAAACAGAAGTAATGTTATCTATTGACCATACTCTTCTTCCAAGGAAGCCAGGTGGATTATTTCTCATGCTGTAAATCAAACTGGTTATCTTATGTCTTGATAGTGTAAAAATATCAGGGACAAAATAATGAAGGAATGTTGTAGACTGGGTGAAGTTCATATGAAAATGTGCAAAACTGATAAAACTTCAAAGTATCTGAACATTATTTTGTGTTTTACATTATTTAAGGTACATTGAAAAGTTAAGAAAGACCTAAAAGAATGGATTCTCTTTTCGATGTCCTATCATCGGTTCTTGGATGAACACTTTCCTCATTCTTGTAAAGGCATCATCAGATGAGGGGAAGTATATTATTTTTTGTTTGCTTCTGTCCATTTATTCTTCATTTGAAATCTGAACTACTTGAGACTGAAAGAAAACAAGGAAATTAGACACGCAGTCTTTGGAAAAAACAATCATTGTGAAATAAATAAAATGCATACAGCCTTATAAAAGGTCTGACTAAAGTGAGTTATATAGTCTCAAGCATAAACAGAAAATGATTAAGCAATATCATGTTATTTAAAATTGAAAATGTTAGGAGTTGCTTAATATTGTTGCTTTCTAATATCTTGAATTAATTATTGATTTTGTATTGAAAGATTAAAGATGATATTAACAAGAAACTTGATTAAAAGTGTACAAAAGTTCTGAATAGACATGTTCTCCTTAAAGCCCTGAAAATTTACAGTGGGTTTACAAAGTTATTTAATACCACTTCTATGCTGGTTTAATTCTTTTTGAGCAGAAGTCATTACAGAAATGTAATTCAAAATTACTATGATACTACTTCATAATTATTGTAACTGTAAGGTCCGTTCCTGGATGGAGAGCAGACTCCACCCTCCTCACAGCAAACTCTCCACCTTGTATCTGCGTTTGGCAACTGGGACACCTGGAAGAGGTCACATCTGAATTTGATGTGCCCACAACTTTCTCTGCCCATACCCTAGATAAGGCCTAGCCCAGGCCCAGAAGCTCTCTTTGCTTTTCTAGCTCTTTCTCAGCTCTCTTCTCTGTCCTCTCTCTCTCTGTTCTTTTCTAGCTCTCTCTGCTCTCTCACTATTCTCTCTCTCTGCTCTCTCTCTGTTCTTTTCTAGCTCTCTCTGCTTTTTTCTAACTCTTTTCTAGCTCTTTCCTCTCTCTTTCCCAGCTCCCTCTCTTTCCCAGGCCTTTCCCAGCCACATGGAGTGCCAACCTTGCCTGGTCCCAGCAGGTCTACTGAATAAACCTACCCAGTACCTGAATACTGCGTGCGTGGTGCTGTTCTTACTCAGCTACCTCATTTTAAAAACCTAACAGTAACTTTTATCAAAAAAATCAAAGGAATCAGGTGTGGTGGTAAAGGCTTTTAACTCCAAGCATTTAGGAGGTTGGATTTAAGTCTAAGGCCAGTCTGGAGTACTGAAAAGAATAAAAACCTGCCCTTTATTACCTTTTAACAAAGGTAATAATGCTGAGAGTGTGGAGAAAAGGAAATTTTCTACACTCTTCAACAAAATGCAGGTTAGTATTCTCCTTGTAGAAAGTAATATGCAGCTTTCTAAAGAACTCCAAAGTTGAAATATAATCTGCCCCAACAATCAAGTGATTATTTCTCTATTTGTAACTTAAATATATGTGCAGTTCATTGTAATCATCATTCACAACAACAGCCAAGATATAAATCGAAGTTCAGTGTTCAACTACAGACTAATAAAGCAACTGTGGTACATGCACAAATATCTTTTTCTGTTTCATCCTTAAAATAGCAAGCGACTTCTCCCATTAGCGACAACTTACAATGACCTGAAAGATGTATTCTTTTTTTTTTTTTTTGTCTGTCGTGGGGCTTGAACTCTGGGCCTGGGCGCTGTCCCAGCTCTTCAGCTCAAGGCGAGCGCTCTACCACTTGAGCTACAGCGCCACTTCCGGTTTTCTGGTGGTTTATTGGAGATAGGAGTCTCACGGTCTCTCCTGCCCGGGCTGGCTTTGAACCGCGATCCTCAGATCATAGCCTCCTGAGTAGCTAGGATTACAGGAGTGAGCCACCAGCGCCCGGCTGAAAGATGTATTCGAAATGAAGAAAAATGTAGTCTGCTGATCTTTGTAAACACACACACACACACAAACACACACAAACCAACATCAAAAATTAAGACAGAAATTTTTAACAAGTAAAGCAACGTGGAATTGTTGGGACATTTAGGTCACAATGTTGAAGATAGTAGATATACAGAATGAATCAGTATAGAGTTGTAATGTACAACATGAGGATACAGGAGACAACACTGGCCTTACATGGTTTCCCTGATTTGCAATATCTAGTATATGTCTGAGTCAAGCAGAAAAGGTCAGATAAGGTGATGTTAAGGAAATGAACCCTAAGATATGTATTCTTTTTTTTTCTTTCATGCGATTGTTTCTAACACATTTATAAGACTATTTCATTGTTGTTTGTATGTTCCTTCCCCACAGTATAACCCCTGCTTTCACTGTATTTGATGTCGGTATAATTTGTGGAGGGGTAGGGGAAAAACAAATCGTTTAAATAGGGATACAGGTGGACCCATTGCAACAATGAAATGTACAAGTCGTTATGTCGAAAACGAACTTTACAATTTTTGTGGTGGGGGGAAGCGGGTAGGATTGGGTGGGGGGCGGAGGGAAGATGGGAAGGGGTGGGAAGGGGAAACAAAGGAGGAGGCTACAATCTTGTTAAGAAATGTACTCATTATCTTGCCTGTGTAATTGTAATCCCTCTGTACAGTATTTTCACAACTAAAAAAAGGAATGAAGCTAAGTAAGTAGGAGTTGTTCTTATGAGTAGGGGTTGCTCTTTTTGTTGTGCTTCCCTCAGTAATGGATAAGATGAACATAATGTTGCATGCTCAATATAGAACAAAATGTCAAATTAAAATACATGATATTATCCTTGGTGTAAACTAATTATTGCAAATAAAGGAAACCACGGGACCTATGTTTCTTTGTTTAGTTTACTTCACTTAATATGATTTTTTCCAAGTTCTTCCATTTCCTTAAAAATGAGATGGTACCTTTCTTTCTCATAAAAGCATAGTATTGCATGTACGTATATCTCTCTGGTGTGTGTGTGTGTGTGTGTGTGTGTGTGTGTGTGTGTGTGTGTGTGTGTGTGGTGTGTGTGTGTTTCACTTTTTTGGTCCATTCATCTACTGAGGGGCATCTGGGTTGATTCCATATCTTAACTAGGGTAAATACTACTGTGATAAACATAATTGGGCTGGTAGCTTTAGAGTGGCCTTGTTTGTGGTCACTAGGGTAAATGCCCAGAAGTGGGATTACTGGGTAATATGGGAACAGTATTGTGTACATCAAGGATAATATTAATAGTTGAGCAGAATAGCTCAATAGCTATGTACATATGACTCTATAAGAACAACTTTTTGTTGTTCTTAATGTACTACGTGATTTGTTTTTATCCTTTTGTGTTTTCCCCACCTATGGTTTATCGCCTGAAGTCACTGTATTTTAATCTGATGCCCTGGGTATTGTAAATATGTTGATTTGAACTTGGGAATGGAAAGAGAAAAAACAAAATGGTGAGACAAAGGTCAAATGAGTAACCTATGCAACTGTCATACTCACAAGACAATATGTTGGAAATAATCTTGGGGGGGGCGTTGGAAGGGAAGAAGGTAAAAAATTGGAGAAGGGGTAACAAGTTAGAAAAGAAATGAATTCCTTGCCTTACTTGTGTAAGTATAACCCTTCTGTACTTTACCTTAACAATAGAATTTAAATAAAAAATAAAATATATGAGAGCAGCAATAAAGGAGATAGGAAAGGGGGAAATACTGTAGTACAGTGCAGTAAAACAGCTGTGGAGACCAGAAATTTTACTTTTACATAGGAAGGAATAAACTTGCACACAGATTTTCAGCCTCATGTCAGTAATTAAAAAGGGAAAACAAAATGCACAATCAGCAAACCAATATAGATAAAATAGAAAATTAAGCAAGTTGAAGGGATGACTTGGACCAAGAATAACAAATGACACAATTAGGTAACAAATAACAAGCTGGTAAGTTTAAAAAGTATTACCCATAATTCTATTAAATGTTGTTTACATCACAATTTGTTAGCACTATAATTCAAATCACAGTTAAATAATATATCATTTTTATAATGGTATTTATTTTTGATTTCTTAATATTGAATGTTTAATATATAATTTTAATTTTAGCAGCTATAGAAAAGAAGAAAGTTAAACTAATTTTAATGATATATTTCATGAATTGTAAAACTGAGAAACATTAGAATTTATACAAATAATTTATCATTATTATTTTATTTCTGTGAATTAATGTAATAATTCAAAGTGTATTCTACACTTAACACTCATCTTAACATCAAATAATAAATTATTGCACATGACTCGGTTTTCGGTGGAAGGATTCAGAACTGTGGTAAAATTCACACCACACAATACACAAGGGAATGACCCCTCTCATCTTGTTTAAGTTGTGGAAATTTGATTTCTACATGAATGTTAAATTCCTGTCTAGGTGACATTTATACAAGTATATACAATTACATGCATGAGGAGTACTTCAGATGATACTTAAAAGTCATATTTATTAATTAAATTTTTATGATTTTGTACCAAATAAATAATTATAGAGAGACTGAATTTCTGATTAGATGATGGTGCATGTGGGCCAGATTATGCATATTGAGGCTTCTTTTATATTCCTGATATTGTTTCTACAGTTAGATTTAATTTTCCTTAACTGGGTTAAGTGTATTATATTGGATATATGAAAGTAATTCTTTGCCATTAATCCTTTGCCAGTTGTCTAATACTAATATAATTTATCCATGAGTTAGAAGTAATGGAAATAACAACAGATATAAGCAAGATAAATCAGTCTGAAATAGAAAAGTATTTTCACCTTTATTTTGATAGCTGGTCCTCTTTTACACTACAGAATATTCTTGGGAAAATGTGCTCCAGGATGGCCACAACTGCAGAATATTATGGTTTGATCTATCATAGAAGAAGGAAGGATGCGGAACCTCCCTTCCAAAAGTCTGCTCCCAGGGATGTGATCTGCTTTATGGTGGTTACTTGAAAATGAACATTTTTCACAGTCAACCTTGAAAAGCCATCTTGATAGACCATTTCTGTAAGTGGATTACTACAGAGTTATTCATGGCTTTGTAAGGATGCCAAATTGCCTCATTTTGAGACAATTTAACAGGAATTTATTCACCAGTTCTTTGTATCTTTCAGGGAAAAACCAGTTGACTCTAGGCCAGGGAAGCACTGGGGCCCAGAGAAGCTACTACCTTGAATAGTAATCCTAGACCTCTAAAACTAAACATACACAAACATACACACACACACACACACACACACACACACACACACACACACACACACACACAAATCAAACAACCAAACAAACAAAAAAATTCCAGTTAGTACAGCCAATCAGGTCTGCTATCACAACCTACTTAAAGTCAGGCAAAAAAAGCGAAGCTGAGAGTTATTTAGATGATAACTAATATATTTTTTATGAGGCAGACTGAAATGAGACCCCAGAAAGAGGGTCAGGAAAACTGATCAGAGAGACTAAAATTGGTCACACAAAGATTGGAAAATAAAATTCCTTGCAGAACAAATAAATCATAGTAAGCCTGCACATATAAGAACAAGACAGCAGACCAAATTCCAGAAATGCACATTTACTTAGAGGTCAGCTTAATGAATTATCAATGGAAATATTTGAATTCTTAAATATTTGACAACATGTGGAAGAAGAGAAAGAAAATGCCATCACTCTGTTAGGAGGTCCAAGATCACATTAGGAAGTAATCAAGCACAGATTTGTAATAAAAAGAGTAAATAATTATTCCAAATGAGGGCTTCATTAGTTTTGATCTAACAGTTCTTGATGTAGGTGCTAGCAATTACCATACAATTGATCCAGTCCCACAGCTGAGTTAATACTGACTGCAGTATTCCCACATGAAGGAAAAGAGAAAATTTTAAAATGTCTGATGAAATGAGTAGAGGGTGAAGTGTTCTAATAGTGATATCTAGGTTTAGACACAGGTGATGAGGTCGATTTTCTTTTCTAAAAATCCCCCATTTTTAGCCTGGTGCCAGTGGCTCACAGCTGTAATCTTACCTACTCAGGAAGCTTTGATCGGAGGACGGCGGTTCAAAGCCAAGTTAGGCAGGAAAGTTCCTGAGACTTATCTCCATTTAACCACCAGAAAACAAGAGGTGGCACTGTGGCTCAAAAGGTGGAGCACTCACCTTGACTTGAAGAGCTCAGGGACAGTGTCCAAGTCCATACTTCAAGCCCCTCGACCAACAACAAAAATCTCCCTTTTCTTGGACGGCCTACATCTTTTCCTAACATTCAACAAAGAAGCCATTTTATCAACCACTACATTTAAGTCCTATTCTAGCTACTGCAAATAGAATGATTTGGTATCCTATGTCAAAAGTTCATATTTGCAGAAACAAATAACAACAGTGGTAAGTTTTTTTTTTTCCAGTCCTTGAACTCTGGGCCTGGGCCCAGAACATGGTTATGCTGGTAGTTTTCATGTGAGCTTGTTAGTTATTTATTGGATTCCTGCCAATGAGGGTAATTACTGGGTCTAAAGGGAGATGTATGTTTAGTCTTTTCAGGAAACTCCGTACTGCATTCCACAGTGGTTGAACAAGTTTAGTTTCCCACCAACAGTGTAATACAGTTCCCAATTGGTTACATCCATGCCAGTACTTTCTATTGCTAGTTTTCTTGATAATGGCCATTCTAATTGGGATGAGGTAGAATCTGTCTTGTTTACTTGTAGATTTGTGGGCACCTTCTAGCTACCATGAATGAATCCATGAAATCTATATTGCTCAGAGTCTGCATTCCTTTCTCTTTTCTCTTATTTTTATTAAGAAGATCTGTTTTAATGCTTATCAAAGAATTCTCTTTCTTTGGTGAGTCCCTATGTGATTTTGGGAAGTGTGTAATTCTATCTTCATAGAATGTGTTTGATAATTCCCTTTCCTTTTCCATTCCATTGAAGAGTTAGACCTGCATATTGTATGTTCTCCGCAGGCCTTAATTTCATGGTAAATTCATTGAATCCTGGCTTTTTCTGGAATGGGAAGTGGTTTATTGACATTTAATATTCATTACTTCTTATGTGTTACTTCTTGCTTCAGATTCAGTATAGGAAAGCATCAATTTGTCCAGGATTCTCCAGATTATTGGCATAAGGTTTTCAAAGTACTCTCTTATAACAGTCTCAATTTTGCTTATATCTGTTGTGTTGTCTCATTTTTGTCTCTAATTTTCTCTATTTGAGTGAGTCCTCTTATTTTTTTATTATGAAAGTGATATAAAGAGGGTTCATTAGAGTTACATAAGTAATGAGTACATTTTTTTTAAGTGTCAACATTTCCCCATTTTTTCCTGCTTCCCCCAACCCTGACATCCCACTCCACCAAAGTTGTAAAGTTAATTTCTAACATGGTGTCTAGTGTATATCACTTTTGCTTTGGTTAATCTTTGTGCCACCATTTCTGTGATTTTTCTCCCCTTTCTCCAAATCAGATAAACATGTATAAGACAAAGCGTACAGAAATAAAAAAACAGTGAGTACAAGGAATAAACCAAAGGGTAAAAACTAAATATAAATAACCCAAAACAGCTCACTATACAATCATCTTGTATACATTTCTTGGAGCTCATTTCGATAAGCATCATTTTATATGGTGATATGCATATTGCTTTTGAGCAATTGTGAATATTGTAGACATATTCTATTGTTTCCAAAGGAGTGAAAATCAGTGGCCTATGATTCTTTGGATCTTGCTTGTTTGACTTATTATATTTTCGAAGTGATTCCATTTCCTTACAAATGGGGCAATGCCATTCATTCTGATGGAAGCATAGAGTTTTGTTGTGAACGTATATGACATTTTCTTGATCCCTCATTGCTGGCTCATAAGGGAGGTCTATTGAGGAACCTCCATACTTCTTTACAGAGTATTTGAACAAGTTTACATTTTCACCAATACTGTAGTAATGTTCCTTTTTGGTCACATCCCGACCAGCCCAGCATCTGTTATTTTTAGTTTTCTTCATAATGGTCCCTCTAACTGGGGTGAGGTGGCAGCTCAATGTTGATTTGATTCGCACTTCTTTTATGGCCAGAAATGTTGCATATTTATTCATGTGTCTATTGGCCATGCATATTTCTTCTTCAGAGAAGTCTCTCTTTAAATTTTTAGCCCACTTATTAAGAGAGTTGTTATTTCTTGAGGATATGTTTTTATTTGCGGGGGAGTTAACTTTTGGGGCTCTAAATATATTGAGATATGAGGACATAGTGTGTTGCAGAGCAAGTAAAGATCTTCTCCCAATCTGCTGGCTTTTTATTTACTTATCTATATAAGTTCTCTTCTTAGTCAGACTTGGTATGGTTGTGTCAAGTCTGTTAATTTATTGAAAAAACCAACTCTGGTTTTTTTATTCTTTCTAAGTTTTATTTTGTCTTTATTTATTTATTTCTGATTTTTTTTACATTTGTTTCTGTCTACTGCTTTGGGTTAGGGCTTGCTCCTGTTTTCAAGGAGTTTGAGGTACATAATTAACATATTTATTTGAGATTTCCCCAATTGCTTGAAGTAGGCACTCAGAGCAATAAATTTTCCTCTTACTACTGCATTTCCTGTGTCCCAGAGAAACTAGTATTTTATGTGTTCATTTTTGTTAAATTCCAGAAACTTTCAGTTCTTTTCTAATCCCTTCAGTGTCCCACTGGTCATTCAACAACGTGTTATTCAGTCTTCATGGGTTTTACAATTTTTTTTGCTTTAGCTGTTTAATTCTAAGTTTATTCTGTTACAGTCTGACAAGATATGGGAATTCAATTAATTTTTCTTTCAATTTGGACAGAATTTCTGAGTGACATAGGATATGTTCTGTTTTGGATAATCTTCCATGAGCTGCTGTGAAGAATGTATATTCTGATGATGGTCGTATATTCAGTAGATGTCTGTTAGGGCTAGGTGGTCAATGTAGTAATTTAAGTCTGTAGTTTCTTGGTTGAGTTTTTCCTGGATGGTTGGTCATTCATGGATGACAATGATGTGTTGAGATGTGTTTTTAGGTTAAGTAGTATTTGGTTGATGATGTTTAGACATATTGTATCCTCCTAATTGAGTGTTGTCTTTATCAATATGTAATGTCTCTTTGTACTAATTTTAATTTAATTCTACTTTATCTTATGTTAGTAATTCTACTGCAGCCTGTTTATGGTGTCCATTTGCTTGAAAATTTTCCTTCCAGCCTTTCAGTTTCAGTATGTGTTTGTTTTTGTCAATAAAATATGTCTCTTGTAGATGCTAGATGGATACGACGTGTTTTTTGATACCACTATTTAATCTATGTCTTCTATTTGGAAATTTGAGTCCACTGATGTAGAGAGTTAAGACTGAGAATTGCCTGATAAGTCCTGCTATGTTATACATTTGCTGTTAGGAGCTGTGCTTCATCTAGTCTCTCTGATAGGTAGCATTTTACATAATCAGTTGATGTTCTACTTGATCTTCTCTATGTAGGATATATTTGATGAACTTCTATCCTGCTGATTTGGTAGAGATACATTGCTTTAAGTTGCTTTGTAATGAAATATTTTTATATTTCCTTTAAATGTAAAGGAGTTTGGCTTGGCCCCGTATTAACGATTGGTAGATGTTTACCTTTAATGTTTGTCATATATCATGCCAGGCTCTCTTTTTGCCAAATCAGCTAAAAAATCTGTAATTTATCTCACTGTATATCCTTTATAAATAATCAGTCTTTTCTCTGTAGCAGCTTTAAGAATCCTTTCCTTGATCTTTAATGATCCTCTAATGGATTATTGTGTAGTGGTTGCTTGTTCAGTTCTAGAATTCTATGTTTGGTATTCTAAAGGTTTCTCTTTTCTGAATGAGCCTATCTCTCTGGATGTTCGGCATGTTCTCTGCTATATTTCTGTAATATGTTTCCCATCCATTTAGTTTCCTGCTCTTCTCATTCTTGATACCTATCTACCCGAAGTTTGATTTCTAACTGAGTCTTGTACTTCTGGCAATATCATTTCTTGTAGGGAGCCAGGGTAAACGCCATTACAAGATGGCGTCCACTCCCTTGCAGCTTTGAGGTAACCACTCCCTTTCAGGCGGTGCTTGGCGGGACGGTGGGTCCTGGGCTTTGCGCATGCGCGAGCCACGTAGAGTCCCCAGCCAATCCCATGGCACCTGGTGACGGTGAAAGGCAGACGACCAATGATAGGAAGACCCGTGTTCCTATTCCCTATATAAGTGTCCATGTTTCGGGTGCACTCTCTCTCGCGCTCAAGCTCTCCCATCAACTAAAAGGCTCTCCAATAAAGCGTGATCTGAGAAGACTCCTGGTGTGGTGTTCGTTCTTCCTCGCTGGTCGAGAAGGCGCGCACCGCAAAGTGGTGCCGAAACCCGGGACCCGCGCGAGAGGCAGAACCGGAGCCAGAACTCAACACGCGGAGAGGGGACGTCGGTAAGTATCCCCCGGTATGCTGTTCACTGTAGATTTAGATATGTATTGGTTGCTTGCATTGCTTCTTCCTTTGTGGCTTGTCTTTTTGATGGTGCGCACTTGCCTCGAGGAGGGAGGGTTTGATTTAATCCAGGAAGGATGCAAAGTACTAACACAGCATCAGGATAGTCTATCAGAGTCAGCATCCAGTAATGGGGAGGAAAATAGGCCTAAAAGAAAAAGGGAAAAAAGACAAAAGGATCCTAAAGAATTAAAGCAGGAGGGACTGCAGCCCTCACAAAAGGAGAAGGGTCTTAGGGAGGAGGGGGTCTCAAGGAGACCCCCATGCCCTTCTTTAAAAGCAAACCAGTTCTCAGCCCTACATGTGGAAGGGCGGGACCAAGAATGCAGTGATCTTGTGAGTGACTCAGAGGAAGAAATGTTAGAGGAGGAGGGAGAACAGCTCGATCCAGCTGATAGTGAAGAGTTAGAAGAGGCTGCGGCGGAGTGTGAGGCAGACAGATATGGGGGGTGGCGCCCCCTAGGGGTAGGAGTACTACAGCAGCCAGGAAGAGGAAAAGGAGCTGGCCCTCACCCGTCGGCCCCCCGGGCGTTCCCCCTGGCGGGGCAGAGTCACTTTATAAAAGGGAGCACCTGGTCGTGGTTAGCAGCCGCTTTCCCAATCTTTGAGAATCCCATTACCAATGAGAGAATTCTTGAGCCGGTTTCCTACTCCCAGTTAAAAGATTTAGTTGAGGCAGTCAGGACTTATGGGGTGACAGCCAATTATACCACTGCCTTGCTTCGAAGGCTAACTATTAATGCTATGACACCTATGGATTGCTTTGAAGTGGCCCGTACTTTCCTTAATCACGGGCAGTTCCTTGATTTTCGGTCAATTGTACAAGATAAAGCTCAAGCCCAATATAGACAAAATGTCCATGATGGGTACCCGGAGTGGACGGTGGACATGCTTCTCGGGCAGGGACCCTACACGGTAGACCAGACAGGATATCCCTTTGAAGTATACCGCCAGGTAAACGAGATCTTTTACAAGTCCTGGTGGGCCCTCCCAAACAAGGGAGAGATGGCTGGAAATCTAACAAAAATCATGCAGGCCCCTAATGAGCCATTTTCTGATTTTGTTGCCCGTATGCTAGAGACAGCCGAGCGGGTGTTAGGAAATCTGGAAACAGCCATGCCATTTGTACTGCAAAATATTTTTGAACAAAGCACCAAGGAATGTCAGAGGGCAATTACCCCAGTAAGAACTCAAAGCCTAGAAGCTTGGTTAAAAGCCTGCAGAGAAGTAGGTGGCCCCCTGACCAATGTGGGGATGGCGGCTGCTGTCTTGTCGGCTGCCGGGGCCGCAAAAGATAGTAAAGGAAAAGGGTGTTTCCGGTGTGGTCAGTTGGGACATTTTAGACAACAGTGCCCAAAAAATGGTGGTCCTGCGCAAAACGTACCCAGGCCGCCAAGGACTCCAGGAGTGTGTCCTCATTGTAAAAAGGGAAAGCATTGGGTCAACGAGTGCGGGTCAGTTAGAGACATCAATGGACATTTTATCCCCCAAATTACTCCAAATGCTGATTCGGAACCAGAGCCAAAAAACGGGAAGGAGGGCCCTCGTCCCCAGGGCCCGAAAATTTACAGGGCATTTCAGACTCTGGCTCCCGGACAGCACCCGCAACAACCCCCCAGCCAAAGAGAGCAACCTCAGACTCCGCAGGGTTGGACCTCTGTGCCAACTCCAGACGGGTATTAACACAGCAGATGGGAGTCCAGATTGTGGAGACAGACATGACAGGACCCCTAGATGAAGGCACTGTAGGAATAGTTTTAGGATGTTCCTCCTCCACAATGAGAGGATTAATAATTTTCCCGGGAGTGATTGACCCTGACTATACGGGGACTATCAAGGTCCTCTGCCATGTCCCCCATGGAGTGGTGTCCATTTCTCCCGGGGATAGAATTGCACAGCTCCTGCTTTTGCCTTCTCTTCATGGCAACTTCCCTGCTAAGGAGATAGAGAGAGGAGATAAAGGGCTAGGCTCCACTGGAGTCGACCTTACATGCCTGTCCATAACTTTAGACCAAAGACCCATGCTAACTCTCCAAGTGGAAGGGAAAAGATTTGAGGGACTGGTGGATACAGGGGCAGATCGAAGCATCATCCAAAGAGGGGAGTGGCCAAAGCAATGGCCAACTCAGAAATCCTCCCAGACCTTACAAGGCATGGGCTATGCCGATGCCCCACAGTTAAGTGCAAAAGAATTGACTTGGAAAACAGACGAAGGCCAAGTTGGAAAAATGCAGCCATTTGTGGTAGACGTCCCTGTCAATCTTTGGGGAAGAGATGTGCAGCAACAGCTAAAGCTAACTTTAACTAATGATTATACTGAGGCCAGTCAGAATATGATGAAACAGAAAGGATTTGTGCCAGCCTTGGGGCTTGGTCGGCGTCTCCATGGACGCAAGGAGCCGATAGAGCCACTTCCTAAACAGGACAGGAAGGGTTTGGGTTTTTCTTAGGGGCCTCTGAAAACAAAGTTTCCACTGAAGGTGTGGTACCCATACCTTGGTTAACACAATAGGCGGTGTGGGTTCCTCAGTGGCCCCTCTCTCGAGAAAAATTGGAAGCGGCTCAAACTCTTGTCCAGGAACAGCTGCAGCTGGGGCATGTTGAGCTTTCAGTGTCATCTTGGAATACCCCAATTTTTGTGATTAGATAGGACTCCGGAAAATGGAGATTATTACATGATCTTAGAGCAGTAAATGCCCAGATGCAAATTATGGGACCCATCCAAAGGGGACTTCCATGGCTCTCTGCGCTACCTCGAGAGTGGCCTATTTTAGCTTTAGATATTAAGGATTGCTTTTTTTCCATACCTCTTTTTGAAAAGAATAGGGAGCGCTTTGCCTTTACTTTGCCCTCTGTTAATTATGAAACTCCGGATGCTCGCTATCAGTGGAAAGTTCTCCCCCAAGGGATGGCTAATAGCCCAATAATTTGTCAATTGTTGGTAGGGGCTGCATTAACCCCTGTTAGGAAAAAATTTCCAAGAGTACGGATTGTCCATTATATGGATGATATCTTGTTGGCTGCTCCCTCGGTAGAGCCTCTTCATAACGTGTTTGGGCAGGTAACGGAGACCTTAGCTGATAAAGGACTGATTATTGCCCCTGAGAAGGTGCAACAGACTAGTGTTGTTCAATTTCTGGGAACCTTTGTTTCTCCTACTGAGATTAAACCACAAAAACTTTCCATTCGAACTGGTCATCTTAAAACACTTAATGATTTTCAGCAATTGGCAGGAGATATTAATTGGATAAGGGGGTTTCTTAATCTCCCTCGGTCAGAGTTGTTACCTTTATTTGCCATTTTGGAGGGCGACCCTGAAGTCACCTCCTCTAGATCCCTGACACCTTTAGCACTAAATTCCCTACAAAAGGTTGAGGCAGCTTTGTCTAGGGCTCAACTTTCACGGGTTGATTTAAAATTACCTATCGATTTATGTATATTAAAAACAAAAAATTATCCCACGGGGGTTCTTTGGCAAAATGGCCCCTTATGGTGGCTCCATGGCAATTCTGTGGGAGCAAAAACTGTTCAATATTTTCCTGAATTAGTGGCTAAGCAGGCAATTTTGGGTATAAAGTATTGTTTGATGCACTTTGCAAAAATTCCAGATAAATTAATTATTCCATACACCCGTGAGCAAGTTGAAATTTTAGCAGCCACAGTGGATATGTGGGCAATTCTTGTTTGCTCATTTCCAAATGTAATTGATAGCCATTATCCTAAGCATCCTCTGCTTGCCATAGTTAACAAAAAATTTAATGTATTTTCCTGTTGTCACTTCAAAGGAGCCCTTGGTTGATGCTCTGACCATCTTTACGGATGGATCAAAATCTCGACAAGGTGCCTTTTTTGTTCAAGGACACAAATAGCCCGTAGTCTTTAATTTTCGGCCGAATGCCCCACAGGCTGTTGAATGTTTAATTGTGCTTGAAGTTTTTAAAAGATTTGATAAACCTTTTAATTTATTTTCTGATTCATTAGATGTTGTAAATGCCGTTGCTTCTCTTGAAGTTGCTGCTTCAATTAAGCAGGCCAGTACAATTTCTAATGTTTTGTTACAGATTCAATCCCTTATCTTAAACAGAAAACACTCTTTTTATATTGGACATATTCGCGCCCACTCTATGTTGCCGGGCCCGATGGCAAGGTGTAATGATTTGGTGGACCAGGAAACTCGGGCTGTGGCTCTGGTCACTGCTGATCCTGTAGAATTGGCAAAAGACTTTCATAGATTGTATCATGTACCTGCTAATACCCTTAGGAAAAGATATAATTTGTCCAGGCATGTGGCAAGAGATATTGTTAAAGTCTGTAAATCATGTGTTACCTTTCTTCATCCTCCCCATGTGGGGGTAAACCCCAGGGGGTTGAGACCAAACGCACTATGGGAAATGGATGTTACTCATCTGACAGAATTTGGTAAGTTAAATTATTTACATGTGTCTGTGGACACCTTTTCTGGTGTCATTCATGCCACACCTTTGGCAGGAGAAAAGGTGTCTCACGTCAAAATACACTGCTTAGAAGCTTGGGCAGCTTGGGGAAAGCCCCTTAGACTCAAGACGGATAATGGCCCTGCTTATACTTCCCATGGTTTTCGCGCCTTTTGCGCACAAATGCAGGTTGCCCACACCACCGGATTGCCCTACAATCCTCAAGGTCAAGGTATAGTGGAAAGAGCTAATAGAAGCATAAAAGAAATGCTTCAAAAACAAAAAGGGGTAATTGCTGAGTCAGCGTCCCCCAGGGAAAGACTTTCTCTTGCACTCATTACCCTTAATTTTTAAATTCTAAATGACAACGATCATTCTGCCGCAGATCGGCATATGACAAGAGACCCCATGGATACTAAAGACATGGTTATGTGGAAGGATGTTATTAATAATAAATGGTATGGACCGGATCTGGTAATAACGAGATCCAGGGGAGCTGTTTGTGTTTTTCCACAGAGTCAAGAAGTACCTCACTGGGTGCCAACGAGACTGACCAGGCCGGTGGAGACTGCAGCAGAACCCCCTCTTGAAGATGCCATCCACTCGTCTCCTGATGCAGCTGATCTTCCTGCTGTTAGCAACAGTGCTAATAGCAACCATTGTGATAGCTAAACCAATGGCTGTGGGCTGTTACAATTTACTGACTGGGCCTCTGTGGTGTCCTTTTTCAAAGAGTGGGTGGGAGTCGGAATGTTTTTAGCCTGCTGCCTGGGAGGATGCATGGTCTGCCTATGGTTGGTCTGTCGCCTTCGAGCCCAAACCAGAAGGGACAAGGTTGTTATCTTGCAAGCATTAGCCTCTCTGGAGAGTGGATCCTCACCCCAGATCGGGCTGTCGGCCCTGAGAGGCAATTAAGCCTTACCATCCTGCATAGCCTTAGCACCCGGAGGGATCAGGGGATCCCATTGCACCGGGACAGGTATGCAACTTGCAATTTGGGACAGGGTGCTAGGCAAGTGCACTGCACTTGAGGAGAACCATCTCCTCAAGAAGAGCATGCTGAGCTGCAAGTGGGTTGATGCCCAAGATCCCACCTCTGCAAAAAGGCATCGGACGGGCCTGGTCATCACTGGGGAAGGCGCCCCTCAGGCGAAGGCCAGTGCAAGGTCCTAATGTTTTAGACAGAGGCCCAACCTCTACTCTTACCTGTTGCCAAAAAACAAAAAAGGGGGAACTGTAGGGAGCCAGGGTAAACGCCATTACAAGATGGCGCCCACTCCCTTTCAGGCGGTGCTTGGCGGGACGGTGGGTCCTGGGCTTTGTGCATGCGCGAGCCACGTAGAGTCCCCAGCCAATCCCGTGGCACCTGGTGACGGTGAAAGGCAGACGACCAATGATAGAAAGACCCGTGTTCCTATTCCCTATATAAGTGGCCATGTTTCGGGTGCACTCTCTCTTGCGCTCAACCTCTCCCATCAACTAAAAGACTCTCCAATAAAGCGTGATCTGAGAAGACTCCTGGTGTGGTGTTCGTTCTTCCTCGCTGGTCGAGAAGGCGTGCGCCGCAATTTCTTATTTCTTGTGTTTGTTCTAAATGCTAATTTTCTCTTTCCTGTTAAACCTATTCTGTCTTTGACCCTGAGATTATCTTCTATGTCATTTATTTGCTGTGGAGACTTTCTATTTTGTTTTCGATTTCCCTGTCTTCTAATTGGTCCTTTTTTAGGGCTTCTATCTCTTTATTAAAGATTTGTTTTAGGTCTTGTATGGAGTTTCTGTACATTTTTTTCTTTGGGTGGGGGGATTGCAAAGGTTGTTTTTTTTAGCTCTGTCTGCTCTCATATCTTTTAACTGGGCATCCATTTTTTCCTTGGACTCCCTTTACTTCTCAGACTTTATCTTTGTTTCTTATCTCCATGAATTATTTTGCTAATCTTTGTTTGGTCTCATCTTGTTCACAAATTTCCTTGTAGAGGTTTTCCATCTTTTCATTAATCACATTTTCAGCAACATTTGTAAAATATTTTGATAACTATCTTCGAGGTCCTTGATTGTCTGTTCTAATGCCTGGTTATTTACTGTGTGAATTGAAATACCTTGACATATTTTTTCTTGTATTTTTTTTTTCTGATTGGTTGTGTCCATTTGGAGGTTTTCTCTTGGGAAAACTATGATGTTAATAATTGACTCAATGTTCTTGGTTGATTTGCTAGGTGTTGGTTTGGTCTTCTGTTTTGATTTGTTTTTCTGGAATTAGGTTTTTGTCTATACAATTAAGTGTAGAAGTGTAAATCACTTGTGGTGAGACATTGTGATGTTAATACATATGGTTCCAGTGACAGTTCGGACTGTCCAATGGTATGTTGAATTGTCTCTGTGTATGCATGTGGCTTTCTCTGATGTACATTTCTGTTCCTACTTTTTTCTATGTAGCCCTTTTATTTCTACACTGCAGATGTGCCTTTGAATATGATGGCCAATACAGTCACAGCAGTCACTTGCCTGGCTGGGCACGTTTTCATAGATTTCTGTTTTCTAGTGAAGATAGTATAAAATCTTCTTATGAATTTTATGTCTATAATTATATCTATAATTACAGCTGTAAATCTATAATTATGGCTATCTTGGTGTGACTCTCTAGAAGTGGAGTACTGGCCAGGACTCTAAATCTCTGTTTCATTAGAGAGAGTTAGGGAAATTTTCTGTTGTTTTTCTGCCATTGTTTTTCCTCTTCCTCAGATTTATTTTATATATTGTTGATTTTTTCACATAATTTGGGATTTGTGATGGTTGTATCAGGTTATTTTTGTTTTCCTGCTTGGGTTATTTTGAAGTAGTTATTTCATGCGTCTATGAAGAGACAGAAAGAGAGAAATATTTGTTATTACATTAAGAGAAATAGAGAAGACATTTTAACCTATTTGCTACAAATAAATTAGTATTAAGCAAAACTAATGAAAATAATTACTTCTTATGCTACAGAGGACGAGTATAGTACTGGGGAATATCTTGGAGGAAAAGACTTTAGACTCATAACAACTGATGCCTTATATTGAAATTACTGGCTAAACATTCTTCTTCAGAAAAGCAAAAGCTCCATTTCTTTCATATTAATATTATAAAGTCATAATACCTGCATGTGGAATTGTTTTCCTAGGCTATTTTCAATTACATTCTTCATCCATTACATATCTTTGAATGACCAATTCCTTAAAATACCTATATTTCTTATATTGTGTTATAAATCTCAGTATTATAAATACGAATTTATCTCTGAGCCTCATCTTGAGCTACATTCATATATAATTTATGCAGTCTCAAGCAAGAAACCTATTTTACTCTATTTTATGTTTTAATCAATAAATGCATTCTTTTTAGAATTATGTTCTCATCTTTTATATTGCTCCAGTAAACATCATGTTTCTAGTACTTTTAATGAAATATAAGGTTTGGAACTGGAAGCCACCCCACCATTATCACTTTAAAGTAAACCCCTGGAGACTATTTTGCATATAAAAATATAAAAGTGCAATGCCCATGTTTATATATAAATAATATAATGGTTAAGACAATTAGACACAAGGACTACCACATCAATTCTCAATTGACTTAAAGCCACCAAAACATTATGTTCATGAATATCACTCATTGTTAGAAAATGACTAGTCAATACAAAGTTTATATTATATTTGAAGTTTACTAAATGAAAATTACACCCAGATTTGCTGTCAATATCTTGTTTCCAGGAATACATTTTTTCAGGAAACAGGGAAATAAAAATAAGGTTTGACACAGAATGTAAGATGTAGAAGTATACTGTCTTTCTTTAAGATGATAAGTACCTGCAAATCATGTGATATATTAAAAGATACTATAAAAATTCATAAGAGGATTTATGATCAGAAATGATAGGTAAGCAAAGTAACTGGAAAACTGTATATGTAAATAGAACTTTCAATATAAGATGGCAAGTTTTCAATAAATGGGCCCATAGAATGTAATTCTGTATTTCTAACTCACATCCATATTCGGCATTTTTCCACATACTCCCGTTCTCTTACCTCAGTTCCTGATCAATATTCTTCTATTTCATGATGTCAATTCCTACTAAAATAACAAGGTGGATTTTTTTGGTCTCTAGATCCAATACATTTTAGTATTTTGTAATAGTATGAATTCATGGAGTTTGACTTGAATGTCAAGATTGTAGATATTGTATTCAGGTTACTGTTAATTGGCCTGAAGCATATAAAGACACACAGTATACTAAGAAGAAGGGACTTGATCTCAGGGAAACATACAGGTCCAGGCAAGATCCTGAAGCAAAGAAAAATCAATATAGCAAACACCAATCAACTATAATTACAAAGGAATGGAACTGATCTCTGATGTTTCTGGGTAGCAGCTGTGTGTGTTTGCGTGTGTGTGTGTGTGTGTGTGTGTGTGTGTGTGTGTGTGTGTGTGTGTGTGTGTGTAGAGAGAAAGAGAGAGAGAGTGAGAGAGAGAGAGAGAATTTTAGTGTGGCTTCCATATTTATAGACCATAGAGCATTACTTATTAGGGAGGAGGTGCTCATATCAGAGCTCTGATACCATTGTCATCACCTTTTACTGCGAAAAACACTTGCTTAATCTCTAATTAAATAGGGAAAATAAACTAACATCTAACGTGATTGTTTTGACAATTTATTAGCATATTGAAGGCTAAAGGGAGGAATCAGAGATCAGTTTAACCTTTTTCCTCTCTTCTGAATATTACACAGCAATAGATGTGATTTCAGGAGTCTCTTGAAATGTACTGACAGCTAAATTATTAATGTGCTTAATAATATGGAACATATGATGGAGAAATAGATCAGCCAGCAAGCACAAAGTACTAGTGATAAGATCCAACTTTTGAGCAGGTTGCCACATCTTTTAGGAATGTAATTCTTTCATATGAACTTCAAATTTTGTGGCTTTCCCTGTGTGATCAAATGGTAGGAAAGTCCTATAGGAAAATACTGTACTGTTCAGCCAAATACAAAATGCTCATGATCCCATCCTCATGTTACATATTTCCATTCCATACAGACTCTCTTTTAGAGTGCTTTCATTTAATATACTGCAGCACCTCATTCTTCCCTGTGGGAGACAGGAAAAAAGATAATTTGTTTGAATATTAAATTACATAAATTAATGGGTACAGGCATGATTTGTAAAATTATAGAAGTTTGTAATAAATGTAAGTAGGGAACATGTCACAAACAAAAAATATAATTAAAATCAAATGACAAGAATAGAAGACACAGCAGTTTGTGCAGGAAAACATACATTAGATTAGTTGCAGAATTTCTAATTTGAGATAAATTTTATATTAGAGCATAATTCCCTTTACCCAAGGATTGAAACACTATTGAAAAATATATTTCTTAGAGATATTTTTGCTTCATAATATTAGGGATACAGGTGGACCCATTGCAACAATGAGATGGACAAGTCATTATGTCGAAAAACGAACTTTACAACTTTGGCTGGGGGTGGAAGTGGGAAGGTATGGGAAGGGAAAACAAAAGAGGAGGCAACAATGCTTTATAAGAAATGTACTCATTACCTTGCCCATTTAATGGTAACCCCTCTGTACGGTATTTTCACAATAAAAAATAATTTTAAGAAGAAAATAATCCCAAAGTAATTATTTTTCTTATTATTTTCCTATTTCCACGTGATTTACCTCCAAATTAGAAATCCAGATATATGATTTAATTTAATTTAACTGAAACTATTATTGAGAATAAGGTTCTTATACTCTCTACATTCGTCACACTAAGATCATCAAATATGGTGACTTTGAAATGATTAGTCTCTTTGTGAACTATGTTAACATTATTTACAATATGAGTGAAATGTTTAAAAATAGTATTTATTTTAGTTTAATTACTCTGAAGAGACAAGAACTGATATAATAAAAGGTTAAAAATGATTAGTTTTTAACTTTAGAATTTAAGAAATGTTTTTGACCACATTGGTTACTGGAGCCTTCACAATAAACTCATGAGATAATTTATATTGATGAAGCAAAAATTCTAGAGCTTAGACATTTACAAATACAAAAATCAAGTCATTCAGAATATTTAGATCATATATTAAACAGAAAACTTAGCATTCAAATATCTGAATATAGTAATACATTTAATTGCAGGGTAAGTACTTGTTCTGAAAGGAGATAAAATTGTATTTATTTTTAAAAGTAAACCTAAGTATATATTTGGATAAAAGACAATGTTTAAAATATCACTCATGCAAGACAAAAGATGTACAGTTCATTGCTTTTCATGCCAATTATGTTCTCTAAACTTACTAGAAATACTAGATTACTAACCCTAAATCATTGCTTTGTAGGGAAATAGAAATTTAGTTTCCTAAAACTCATTACTACAACTTTTTGTCAAGCAATTACTAAGTAATTGTTTACATTTTCTGTTATGGAATCTTATTTGATTTTTATTCATTAAATTAAATAATTAGCCAATAACAATATAAATTATGCATAAACAAAGTTTATCTAACATATATATTTATTTCAAAAGAAAAATGGCACTCTTAAAGAACACTGGAAGGGGGCTGGGAAGGTGGCTCAGTAGTAGAGCGCTTGCCTTGCATGCCTTGAGGCCCTGGGTTCGATTCTTCAGCACCACATAAGCAAAAAGAAAAAAGCCGGAATTGGCGCTGTGGCTCAAGTGGTAGAGTGCTGGCCTTGAGCTGAAGAACTGAGGGACAGCGCCCAGGCCCAGAGTTCAGGCCCCACGACCGGACCCCCCCCCCCAAAAAAAAAGAACACTGGAAGGCAGTGTTATGTATTTATTAATTTTTAGTTACTTTGTTAATGGTTATTTTCAGAAGTGGCATTTTCATTATGCTCTTTCCATAATATATTTTAAACTTTTGATTATACTCCCTCTATTTCCTTTTTATTATTCTTTTCTCCAAAGATCTTCTGTTTTTCACATCAAATTACATCTTTATATATGCACATATAATCTAATTTTGAAAATTTAATGTGAACTGCAACTTAATTCAAGATGTACAGTGGATTAACAGGATGAAAAAAACCTTGAGTATTTTCAGTTAACTTCTGAATTGAGCTATCATTATTATTTTGATTAGGGTTAGGATCCCAGAGAGAATTAGAATTAGGGTTAGAGTAACAGAAAATTTAGGTTCAACACAGGATGACCCATTGAAACAATGATACTCACAACACACTCTGTTGAGAATGAACTTTACACCATTGAGAGAGAAGACTGAGGGATGTAGGAGAGGGAAAGGATAGTGGGACAACTACAAAAAAGGGGATAACAATGCTCTACAAGAAAAGAACGAATTACCTTACACATGTAATTGTAATCCCTTTGTAAGCCTCTTTACAATAAAATAAGATTTTAAAATTAATGAAAAATAAAACCTGACATAGAAATATAAATAGAAAATATAAATAGAAAATGAAATAGAAAAACACTTTAAAACTTTAAAAATTTAGGTTCAAAATGCAAGTAAAATTTAGACCTACACGCTTAGCAAGAGATATGATAAATGTGAAATAGAGGCTTGCTATTAACATTATGATTCAGTTATATGTAGGCTTAGGATTAGGCAAGGTGTTCCAGTTAGAGCTGGGGTTAGAATAAGAAAAAAGATGTAAGATACTGTGTAAAACTGCAACATACTTTAGGAAGAATGAATGGCATCAAAGTTAGAATGAATGCAAACCAATGTCGGTGTAATTTTAAACATTCAGATATAATTTGGTTTAAACTGTGAGTTACTGTTTTAGTTCTTGTTAGGATTAGGGAAGGACAAGCTTTAGGGTAAAATTTACTTTTCACTAAGAAATAGAAGCAAAAAAAATGAGTGATTTTATAGAATGCAAACAATTTTACTTACATTAACCATTTGTTGTTAACTCGGATTGTGATTAGGATTTGGTTTCTGGTTAAAGCGGTTTGAGGATAGAGTAAAGAAATGGATTAAACTCGTGGCTCACGCCTATTATCCTAGCTACTCAGGAAGCTCATTTCTGAGGAACACAGTTCAAAGCCATCCCAGGTAGGAAAGTCTGTGATAATTTTATCTCCAATTAACCACCAGAAAACAAGAAAGTGGTGCTGTGGCTCAAGAGGTAAAGTGCACACCTTGAGTTAAAGAACTCAGGGATTGTGCCCATGCCTAGAACTCAGGGATAGTACCCAGGCCCAGAAATGATGCCCCACTAATAACAAAAAGAAAAAAAAAAGGAATGGGATAAATGTTTAGTAAATCTGAACTTATTTTAGGTTCTAAGAATTCAGGAAAAGATATTAGAAATATATTGTACTTCCATTATCACAGCTTTTCCTGAATGTTCCAGTTAGGGTTCAGATTAGAAAAATAACAAAATATTGAGCAAAACTACAAATTATTTTATGAAAGATGGATTGAATCAAAGAAGGGATTAATAAATCTAATGTATTTGTGTGGCTTTTAGAATCCAAATGCAATTGGTTCTAGGGTTAGTGTTACCTTTCTAATTTATGAACTAATGAATTAAAGGCACAATTCTTTCATTCTTACAAACCAAGACAGTTACAATTGTGAAAACAAATTCAATTTTCTACCTGAAAATATGTCTTAAAATATTTTCCAACCAGGATTAAAGAATAGTGAACAGGGTGTCGTTTATTAAAATTATGTAAATTGATGATAAAGGTTTCAAAAATATCTAAACACTTGGGATAAAAATTCAGACATGTTATTGGGAAAACAGACATTCTACTAGCTCTAGCTAGGAAATTGTGTGTGTGTGTGTGTGTGTGTGTGTGTGTGTGTGTGTGTGTGTGTGTGTATGTGTGCACCCACCACAGGTCTTCAACTCAGGCCTGGGTCTTGTCATCAGCTTCTTCTGTGCAATATGGCACTAAACCTCGTAGCCACAGGTTTTCTTCTGGCTTTTTAATAGTTAATTTGAGATACATATTTCATGGATTTTCCTGTCAGGACTTAATCTTCGGATCCCCAGCAATCCTTGGGTGAGCATTACTGTGGGTGCTACCAAAAAGTGACAGTTCATTAAACTGGGAGCAATATGGAATATTTTACTAGATACAAAGTAACCAGTTCATTAATGTGGGAGTAACAGGATCACACTAGATTGCCTTCAAACACATTGTTTCTAATGAGTTTAACTGAATCCCCAAACATAATCAAACCTATTAGCCACAATGTATGAAGTAGCACATATTTATGATGTAGAATATGTACAATGAATTATATCCTGAATCAAAAGTATTTTCTGGGTTTGCAGTAAAGAAATAGAGTGTCCCAAGTGGAGGACTGGAGTGAGCAGCAGAGCATCTGCTTAATGTGATTCCAACCCCCAGGAAAATAAAGAAGTAGAAGAAAGTGAAAGTGTAGGAGAAAGAGGAAAGGAAAGGAGGAGGAAGGGGTAAGAAAGGAAGAAGGGCATAGCAGGAGGAAGAAAAGGAGGGGAGAGGGAAAAAGTAGAGGGGAGGAGAGAAGCAAGAGGGGTACATTACCCTGGGGAAGAGGATCAGGAGAGGATGCAGGAGGAGGCAGATAAATGCAATACAACAACTAGAATTGTTGGAAAACATTTTGCATAAGTAATCTTCATGTGCATGGCAGGATTAATTTCTAATCAGAGAGAGATAGCACAGTGACAATAGGTGTGTTACCTGTTGCTCGGTTATTTTATTCATTCTTCAGTGAGGAATTCAGATGAAATCCTGAGTTTGGTGTTTTACAGAACACTTCAGGATTTCTTTTTCATGAATCAAACATGGGAAAGAACTAAATGGAACCTTCCTGAGTTAAAAAAGAAAGTTTTAGTGGATGCTTTTAAGTTTTTTGTCTTTTCTTTTTTTTTTTTGGCCAGTTGTTCAGTGCTCCAAGGCTGTGCCTTGGAGCCCTTTCCAAGTCCCCATGTGTGCATCCATTCCTGTAGTCTCTGTTGTTGTGGGTGCTTTCTCAGATCACTCGTTGAGAAGTGTGGCCCCTTCCCTTGCAGTGGATGTGCAGTGAGTGTATGTGTGGGCATACTCCCCAGCATTGTCAGATGAGTCCCACCCACCATGCCCACCTAACTTCCCAGTCTCAGTTTTTCCATTTCACCCAGGAGCTGGCAGTCATGGGGCTGGAATTGAGTCCACTGATGACCTCTCCTCCAGTTGTGCTGGCACTGCTCGTCAGTGGTCCTTGGTGCGAGTGCCATCCCAGGGAGACTGTTATGGGTTCACTGCCTACACCCATGGTGTGGGGTGGGGGGACACTATGTTTATACACTGCACAGTCCATGTGAGAAGGAAGGCTGGGTGTGCAGCTAGCCACCTTGAGGCCAGGCAGCACAACCTCGGTTCACCTCATCAGTCTTTAAGTTCATCTGTGGACTGGAGCCATGTGGTAGCCCCTCTGCCAGTGGGCTTGTGAAAGCTGCAGAAGCTCAGCAACCTGGATCCCCTTCAGCATCTCTGTGGACCTCCATTTTCTGGTCCCTGTGAACTCGGGTGCAGGTCCATCCTTGCATATGCCCATCACTACCAGAGGAACCTGGACTTGCAGAGTATCAGCTGCAGCACCGGGGGCACGAAGCCTCTTTGGCTTTGCTGTGTAGCCTCCTCCATCGTCCTTCTGGTCCACATGGGCCCATCTCTTGATGCCATTCCAGGGATGCTCTTTTTGGAGGCAATGGGCTCACCCCCTACCATTGATGGTATCCAAAGCAGGGGAATGGATTTGGCCTTGGCAATGTAGGCTGCACAGGGGGAAAGCAGGACTTGGGGTCTGCCCTGACTATCCCTATGCTTCGGCACCTGAGTCTGGATTGCTTGGTTAGGTCAATGATGGAGCCTTGTTGGCTACAGCTTACTGCAACAAGTGCTGCACTTGCTGCAGCACCAATGTAGTGTCTTGGACCCCCTCGGACACCAAATGGACATCTAATGGGTCTACATGGGCTGGAGGTGGGTTTCATCCAAGGACTTCATTAGAAAGTGCTACTCCCCTTCATTGTACTGTAAGCAAGCGGTGCCACATATACCTAATGGGTGGATATGCGTGATACTTTCCTTCCTAGACTGATTCAGAAATGTGATCCTCTCAAATTCTACCACTTTAATAGTGTGTGCTCCAGTTCTGCTTACCTCTAGAAGATATGACAGAAATAAATGATTACAGGTAATTTGAGTGAATCATTGGCTAATATAGGTGATTTTATATTAAAATGTAGGGTAAGTTTGAAAGTAGAACCACAGTAGTTAGATATTTTGCTAAGTAATTTTGTTTCACATTAAAAACACATCTCTACCAGAATTAAGGCTTTATTTTGCTGTTTGTCAAGTTGTATGTCATTTGGGAAACTTCATGTCTTCCATATGTAATAAAGGACTTTGAATGGTCTGATGTGCTGGCTCACATCTATAAACATGTTTAGCAATCAGAAAAAAAAATAGATCACAATTTGAAAATAGCCTAAACAAAAATTTAGGAAGTATCAATCTCAACAAAATAGTGAATCATGTTGAATCATGCCATTCATCTCAGCACCACCAGAGGCTAAGTCGCTGCTCAGTACCTGTGTCACATACATCCCTGGCTCACTTGGAGGCAGTCACCTCTCCTGATCCAGAAGCTGGGCTGGGATTTAGCCAAGAGGAGGAAGGAGTCTGCCTCACCTTCCCTGGGTGGACCTCACAGAATGCAGTGTATTTGCTTGCTTTCCTCCTCCAAAAGGCTTGAAATGCCATGCTGCTAAGTGTTCACAATTTGATTCCAGTGACCTGTGGTAGAGGTGTGAGGAAATATTAAATTAAATTTCACATTTGCCAATTGAGTTGCTCTTCCCAGCCTGTGAGTTCAACTCAGCAAGTGTTCATTATTTGAGAGTTGAAAATACTGAGGTAGAGGAGATTGGGAGGTTGATTGAAAGAGAAGAGAGATAGAGAGAGAGGGGGAGGGAAGGAGAAAGAAAAGAAAGGAAAGAAGAAAGAAAGAAAGAAAGAAAGAAAGAAAGAAAGAAAGAAAGAAAGAAAGAAAGAAAGAAAGAAAGAAAGAAAGAAAGAAAGAAAGAAAGAAAGTGATAGAGAATGAATTGTTTGGAGTCAGGAGTCACATGGCAGAGGAACTACCAGTATTTGGTATTAGGTCTGACCCAGCATGCAGACCCTATGCAGACACCTCCCCATTTCTTGGCTGTTTCCACCCTTTATGTGTTAACTAGGTATCTGACACACCTGGAGACAGCCACCTACCCTTCCTGCTAAGTCACAACCTGGTCAGCCTCTGGTTACACTTTACATGTGGCTACAGGTGAATCCCAAGCGTGGAGGTAACATCCAGATACAATGTGGCCAGCCATTTCCCTTGCCTGGCCATATCTCATCCAATCCTTGGCCTATTTATGTCCTGACACTAGATTAGGTTGCACCCCCATTTTTTTACACGCCTCTCCGACATGTATGGCATGGGCAGCAGTTCAGTAAATAAACTACTTTACCTGACTGAATACCATGTGGTGTTCTTTTCGATGGCTACCTAATGAAACTTACCTAATTAATATACCTTACACTTCAGTGTTTCTTTTTTCTTTAATTTTAATTTTTTTGTAAACATATTGTACAGAGGGGTTACAATTACATGGGCAAGATAATGAGTACATCTCTTATCAAGCATTGCAGCCTCCTCATTTGTTGACCCTTCACATAGCTTCCCAGACTCCCCACGCCCCCCCACCCAATCCCTCCCCCCCACACCAAAGTTGTTAAGTTTGTTTTTGACATGAAAACTTGTACTTCTCATAGTTGCATCGGGTCCACCTGTATCCTTAACCAACTTGTTTTTCCCCATCTCCTCCACAAATTATACCGACATCAAATATAGTGAAAGCAGGGGTTGTATTGTGGGGGAGGCACATACAAAGCTACAAAGAAATAATCTTGTAAATGAGTTAGAAACAAATGCATGAAAGAAAGAAACATTTAAATACTTATCTAAGGGTTCATTTTCCTAACATTACATTATCTGACCTTTCCTGCTTGACTCAAACATATACTAGATATCTCAAATAAGGGAAACGATGGGACCTTTGTTTCTTTGGGCTTGGCTTACTTCACTTAATATAATTTTTTCCCAGCCTTTCCTTTTCCTAACAAATGGGGAAATGCCATTCTTTCTGATGGAGGCATAGAATTCCATTGTTTATATATACCACATTTTCTTGATCCATTCATCTACTAAGGGGCATCTGGGTTGCTTCCATATCTTAGCTATGGTAAATAATGCTGCAATAAACATAGTTGTGCTGGTAGTTTTAGTGTGGTCTTGTTTGAAAACATTTTGGTAAATGCCCAAATGTGGGATTGCTAGGTCATAGGGGAGCTCTATGTGAAGTCTTTTGAGGAACCTCCATACTGCTTTCCAAAGTGGTTGAACAAGTTTACACTCCCTCCAACAGTGAAGTAAGGTTCCCTTCTGTCCACATCCCCTCCAGCATCTGTTGTTGTTAGAGTTCTTGATTACAGACATTCTGGCTGGATGAGGTGGTATCTCAATGTTGTTTTGATTTGCATTTCTTTTATGGCTAGGGAGGTTGAGCATTTCTTCATGTGTCTATTGGCCATCCTTCTTTCTTCTTCAGAGAAGTTTCTCTTCAAATCTTTAGCCTACTTATTTATTGGGCAGTTGGTCTTTGAGGATTTGTTGTTGAGGGATTTAATTTTTTGAGCTCCAAGTATATTTTAGATATGAGACCCTTGTCTGTTGTATGGCTAGTGAAGATCTTTTTCCAATCTGTGGGCTTTCTATTGATCTTACTAGCTATGTCCTTTGCGCTGCAGAAGATCTGCAACTTCATGCAATCCCATTTGTCCAACCTTCTTTGATTTTTGGGTTTCTGGGTCTAAATTAAGAAAATTTCAGCCTGAGTCAAGGAGACCTATGGTTTCTCCTATTCCATCCTTTAATGTTTTTAGAGTGTCTGCTTTGACTCCGAGGTCTTTAATCCATTTGAATTTGATTCTGGTGCAGGGTGATATATAAGGATCTAGTTTTAGTTTTCTACAAGTAGTTAATCAATTTTGCCAGGACCATTTTCTGAAGAGGGTGTCTTTCTTCCATTCTATTATTTTAGTTCCCTCATCAAAGATTAGTTGGCTATATGCCTGTAGGTTCATTTCTGGGTTTTCAATTCTGTTCCATTGGTCCTGAGGTCTGTTCTTCTGCCAGTACCAAGTGGTTTTGATTACTATGGCTTTATAGTAGAGTTTGAAATTTGGTATTGATATTCCTCCAGCAGTGTTGTTTGCCTTGAGGAGCGTTTTTGCTATTCGGGATCTTTTATTGATCCATAAGAATTTTTCGATTGCCTCTTCTATTTCCTTGAAGAATGAGGTTGGAATTTTGATAGGTATTGCATTGAATTTGTAGAAACCCCTGGGAAGTATTGCCATTTTCACGATGTTAATCTTTCCAATCCATGAGCATGGGAGGTTTTGCCATTTTCTAAGTTCTGTTTGGATTTCCTTTTTCAGATTTTAAAGTTTTCATCATAGAAGTCCTTCACTTCTTTGTTTAAGTTAATTCCTAGGTATTTTATTTTTTGAGGGGCTATTACAAATGGAGTTATTTTCCTAATTTCAACCACACTTTTCTCATTGTTGGCATAGAGAAAAGACATTGATATTTGAGGGTTAATTCTATACCCTGCTACTTTGCCAAATTTTTGAATCAGCTTGTGTAATTTAGGAGTGCAGTCTATGGGATTGTTTAAATACAAGATCATGTCATCTGCAAAGAGGGAGAGTTTTATTTCTTCTTTCCCTATTTGGAACCCCTTTATGTTTGCATCTTGTCTTATTGCTGTAGCAAGGCATTCTATTACTAGATTGAAGAGAAGTGGAGAGAGTGGACATCCTTGTCTTGTTCCTGAGTTAAGAGGAAATGGCTTTAGCTTTCACCATTAAGTATAATGCTGGCTGTAGGTTTGTCATATACAGCCTTTATTGTGTTGAGGAATGTCCCATGGATTCCTAATTTTTCGAAAACCTTCATCATAAAGGGTGTTGGATCTTGTCAAATGCTTTTTCTGCATCTACTGAGATAACCATGTGGTTCTTATCCTTGCTCTTGTTGATGTGATGAATAATATTAATCGATTTGCGTATATTGATCCAGCTTTGCATCCCTGAAATGAATCCTGTTTGATCGTGGTGTATGATTTTTTTGGATGAATTGTTGTAGTCGTTCGGCCAAAATTTTGTTGAGAAGTTTTTCATCAATGTTCATCAAAGAAATTCATCTATAGTTCTCTTACTTTGATGAGTCCCTGCCTGGTTTTGGGATGAGGGTTATGATGGCTTCATAGAATGTGTTCGGTAGTGAACTTTCTCTTTCAATTTCATTGAAGAGTTGGAGGAGTATTGGTCTGAGCTCTGGTTTGAAGGCCTTGTAGAATTCCGCTGTAAAACCATCTGGTCCTCGACTTTTCTTAGCTGGGAGGTCTCTTATTGCTGTTTCTATTTCAATGCTTGATATTGGCCTGTTAAAATGGTTTAACTCACCTTGGTTTAGTTTTGGCATGTCAATATTTGCTACGAAAAGGTCCATTTCTGTCAAGTTGTCAAACTTATTAGCATAAAGTTTTGAGAAGTATTCCCTTATAATGTTCTGAATCTTGGTTGTTTCTGTGGTTATGTTTCCATTCTCATCTCTGAGTTTATTAATTTGGGTGTCTTCTCTTCTTTTTCTGATAAGATTTCTAAGGGTCTGTCAATTTTTTTAATATTTTCGAATAACCAACTCTATGTTTTGTTGATTCTTTCTATAGTTTTTTGGATTCTAATCCATTTAATTCTGATTTAATTTTAATTATTTCTTTCCGTCTACTGGATTGGGGTTTAACTTGCTGCTCTTTTTCAAGGAGGTTTAGATGTGTCATTAAATTGTTGGTTTCAGATCTCTCCAATTTGTTGATGTAGGAGCTCAGAATTATAAACTTTTTTCTGAGTACTGCCTTTGCTGTGTCCCAGAGTAGCTGGTAATTTGTCTGATCATTTTTGTTGAATATCATGAACATTAGAATTTCCTTTCTAATCTCTTCCATGACACACTCGTGATTCAGCAGTGTGTTGCTCAGCCTCCATATTATACCGGACTTTGTTTGGTGGCTGTTGGTGTTGAGTTCTAAGTTTATTCCCTTGTGGTCAGAGAGAATGCAAGGTATAACGTCAATGTTTCTGAATTTGGACAAGTTTGCTTTGTGGCCTAAAATGTTGTTTATTTTAGAAAATATTCCATGTGCTGCTGAGAAGAACGTTTATTCTGATGCTGCTGTGTGAAATATTCGGGAAATGTCTGTTAAATCTAGTTGATCTATGCAGCTGTTTAGATCTGTGGTTTCTCTGTTGGGTTTTTGCCGAGTTGATCTATCTAGTGGGGAGAGTGGTGTGTTAAAATCCCCAACAATTAATGTCTTTGGATTTATGTGGGATTTTACACTTCAGTGTTTCTAGTTTTGAATCCATGGATATTTTTTCTGACACATGTGTGTTCAGTATCTACAAAACATATGTACTAACTTATCATGTAACAGTATTATTTTGCCTGGAATCTTTTTTTTTTAATTTGTTTAATTGTGAAAATACCGTACAGAGAAGTTACAATTACATGAGCAAGGTAATGAGTACATTTCTTATGAAGCATTGTTGCCTCCTCCTTTGTTTCCCCTTTCTATCCCTTCCCATCCCCCTCCTCTCCCGCCAAAGTTGTAAAGTTCATTTTTTGACATAAAATGTTTTACATCTCAGTGTTGCAATGGGTCCACCTGTATCCCTATTTAAACCATTTTTTCCCTTCCCTTCCACAAAGTATAACAACATCTGAATCTTTAATAGCATCCTTATTAACCTTAAAGTCTATTTTCCTTGCTTTGTTTTGTTTTTTGCCAAACATAAGCAAAGATTTGGTGGGACATTCTGAAAAGATCTCTGCCCTCATATTTACTAATCACCCTGGGCTTCAACCAGTGAGGTACCAGCTCAGATGATGGAACTTTGAAATTCGGGAAAGCAGATGCACATCATAAGGCCCATGGTTTTCGGTTTTCTCAGATTATTTTTTAAATGTAAGTGTTACTAAGGTGTGTACAGTGAGTTTACCATTTCACAATTCATGTCATGTGTATATTTTTCTTGTAGACAATGGCATCTTTTTCTGAGCTTTCTCCCAGTTTCTTTTTTTGTTGTTGTTGATGTTTTTTTATTTGTGTACCTCACCTTCAGCTTGAAATCAGGATTGGTTGCTGCCCCTGGGTTTTTGTAATCAAGCGTACTCTACCTCTTGAGCCCCAGCTTCCTTTATGGCTTTTTGGGTGTTAATTGAAGAGAAAAGTCACAAATTTTCTCACTCCTGCTGTCTTTGAACTGTGATCATCAGCCTCCTGAGTAGCTAGGATTATAGGCCTGAGTCTTCAGTGTCCAGCTACTAAAGTGTTGGTTTTATGCTTCCCTGGTTGTGTTACAATTTTCCTCGACTCTTAGCACTAATACTACATATTGCCTGGCTCAAATCTGAATTGGTAGAACATACTTGTATTTTGATGAAGACAAGAATAGGAAACTATAGGCCATAGTAACATATAAACTAAACAAATCCCTTGGAACATGGCATAAAAACAAGTAGGTTTATTGCCAGTTGACTGTGTCTTTTCTTTATTGTTAATTCTACATGGCCTATGAATGATGTTAAACATATCCAAATGACCATTGGCAGAAATAATGTTTCTCATCCTGTTCTAAAATTAAAACAAAAACCAACCAAAAAATACTACTTATGAGTCCAGCAATTTTCTCTAATTAAAGACCAGTCTGCCCCAGTTTATGAAAAAAAATATCCTTTATTCAAGTGCTGTTGCTTTTTCTAACTGCAAATATAACAAAATCTGTTGTAGTCTATAGAATTGTATACCACAGCTGTCATTTTAATTCACAAGAAGTTCAGCCATTAAAAAGTTTATTTATTTTTTGAGTCAATTGTGGGGTGAACTCAGGGCCTGGCCACTGTCCCTGTGCCTCTGTGCTCAAATTAGGTAGCACTCTACCAATTGAGCCACAGGCCACTTCTGGTTTTTGAGTTGCAAATTGGAGATAAGAGTCTTATGGGGACTGGCTTTGAACTGCGATACTCAGATCTAAGCCTCGTGAGTAGCTGGGATTATAGGCATGAGACACTGGCACCTGTCTTCAAATAGACATTTTTAAAATGATGAAATGCTTGGTGCCTTGGGCTCACATATATAATCCTAGCTATAGTTATTATTACAGGTATGAGAAACAAACACTAGGTGTGTGTTGTTCATGATAGTTTATATTGGCATGTTTTAATATAATTTGTTTCTTATACTACAATGCTCTTATCTTATATTCTCCTAGGTGAGAGTGATAGGTGCTAGGCAATGTTGAAACTTCTTTGGTTGAGATGGAGCCATGTGGAAATTCTTGCCTACAATTGCATACAATTGAAATCCTCCTGCTCTCAGCTCCCCATGGACCTGGGATGATAAACATATTCCATCACGCATAGCTAGTGGTTGGGGAGGGTTGCAGGTAAAACTACAGTGGTCTGGAAGTGATGTCCTAAATAGTTAGCTTTACAGGAAAAATCTTGTTGTATTCCATTTCACGTTGAAGTAGTGTACGTACATACTTACAGCATACAAAGATAACACGCTTCCTTTTAAAAATATAGAATAGTCAATATAATTAGCAGGTTTATGTCCTAAAACATTGAAGCTAATGTATTTTGGTAACCTCCTGACTTTGTTAGCTATTTTGAAATATACCATAAACATGAATACATTGATAATGTGCACTAGAAGATTGGAATTTGATAGAGATAGATATAAGTTAGACTATGTATAGGAAATAAATATATATCTATTGCTGCTCTGAAGAACATTATCACATATTCACCATGACAATAGTTTTCCTGCAGTGTAGAATTTTCCATTTCAAAATCTGCCATTTTTCTTTACATTCTCCTTATACATATGAATGTTTTCCTGCTTCTTATAATGCTTAGAAAGTATTATAAGATGGAATTAAATAATTTGTTGAGTCTAATGAAATTATCTCATTTTGTTTGGTTTTGTGATGCTAAATCATTAAGGCCATGGTTTCCTGAAAGTTATGCTAGCAGACTACATCACTAAATTGTATTCTAATTACATCTTATTATTATATTTTGATATAGAGTTTTGCTGTTGCTGTTTTATGATATAGAGTATTGTGAAGTTGGACCGAAACTTGAAACCCCATTGCCTCCAGTAACAATGCTTCATCACCAGGTTCTGGAGGCTTATAATTATAACTCTAGTTAATCAGGAGGTTGAGTCCTGAGATTTAGTTCAGTTAGCCTGAGCAGGAAATTTTATGAGTCTCTCCTCTCCAGTTCACTACAAAAAGCTTGCAGTGGAACTGTGGCAAAATTGGTAGAGCACTACATTCAAGGGAAAGATGCCCCAGGTTTGCTATCTAGCCCCTGAGTTCAAGCCCTAAAACACACATTTGCACAGACACACATTAACACACATACACACACACACACTCCACACACATGTATAAACACAGAATTGCAGGCAGTGTTGTACCTTAAATTCTTATCCAGAGATTGGACAACAGCTAACTTATTTCTGAAGATTTTTCCTAATTATTTTGAAGGAGAAAGGTAGTTCATGGGACAGTCATGACAAGACTTTAGTGAGGAATAGTTTATAAACGACTAGCTTATAAAACAGACAGGAGCAGTTTTTATCTTTAAATCTTACATTCCTTCAACCACAGTATTTTTAATCATTGAATTATGAGAAGACAATGTAACCCCTCTTATCTTCTCCCCTTCCCCTCTATCATAAAATATGACAAAAGTTTCAAAATAATCTTTTATCTTACAAGAATGTACACCTGTAAAAATATCTGACTATATGTGTAAGGTTTGTTTCTCAATACTTGTATGATTTTCCACATGACATCACACAGGTACTTCAAGAGCAAACAGAAGATTAGGAAACAAAAACCTAACAATGTTCTAGGAAGTGGATGTCAAAAATAGATGCAAAAAGCACATAGCAGGCTGAGAGGGCCCTGAGAAGCAAAATGATTGGTGCAGATGAGAGGAATAGTGACAAACAAGGCATGGATCTGACTTAGGAAGGGTTCTATGAGGCTGAGACCATGCTGGTTCCTAGGCCTAGCTGAGGATGTTGGGATTTGACAATGTCCACATGTTTATAGATTTTTGTGGGAGAGGAGATTTCAGCCTCCAGTTTGTCTTTGGCATGTTCTTATGTGAGCAAGCAGCTTAGATCATTGGGCTCTGAGAGATGACACTACGTCCCTCACAATGGAATATAATATGGAACTCTGAGAGCTAAGCAACTGTAACTGACAGTCAGCTCAAGACACCTCATGTGGCCTGTAGCTCAGGAACAAGAAAGATGTTCCTGTGTTGTTTTCAAAGTTCAAGAGACTCAGGTCTCAGCATGAGAGGTGTGCGTGCCTCACTTGATGCTGTAGACATTGGATCAGTGCTAAACATGAATCCCATATCTCAGGCCTTTTTATAAGAAGAAACCAAGGGAATCACAAGGCAACTCAGGCCAGGTATAACTAGGACAGGAAATCTATTTAATCTCGACCTAGCCCACAGTACAAACTTCTTATTCTGTGATTTTATATGTGTTTACTGAGAAAATATTTGCTGTGTACTTTTCAATCCACTCTATTACAATTACTCATTTTGAAGTGTACTCCCATTTCCATGTTTCAAAGATCCATTCTTTTTACCACCTCAGTGTGACAATCAGTCAGCACAAACCCTGAATGTGCCTGATAATTTATGGAACTTGGATTCAGGCATGTTGGAAATGCTGATAATGGACCTGGTCCCTGCCTACAAGAAAGGTGATATCTTCTGTGTTGGAAACTTTCTCCAGCATTTTAGAGAATGGGCCAAAATGGAGCACTTGCTGGATGTTCTGTTTAAAAAGTGAGTGTTCCTCTTTCAAACCCAGGGCGGATGAGACCACCTCTGGAAGATTATTGGAATACTTGGTACCTCTCTGAGAGTGTTTCACTGGGGTCTGGTCACAGGAGCTTGGCTTGAGACAAAGAAGTACCCTCCATGACTACTTCCTTCGTATTGGGCTGCCAGAACATTTCATTTGCCTCATAAGCTAGTGGAAACATAGCAGTTTGGTTGCTGAGAAACTATGATTAAAGGAATGATTCAGTGGCACCCAACGTCCACCCTCTCCTAGGAAATCACTATCTTGGAAGCCTTTGAAGGAATATGGACAGAAGAAATAATGTAACTTGAACTTGAATTTGGGGCCTGAGTGCTGTCCCGTTCGTAGCACTTTACCACTTGAGCCCCAGGTCCAAGTCTGGCCTTTGGCTGGTTAATTGAAGAAAAGTGTCTTTACAATTTTTCAAACTCGACTGGGACTATGAGGCAGAATTCCTGCTTGAAGGCAACTTAGAGACCAATTTATATTTAGAGTTTCCTTTACCCCTTCCTGGGAAAATCTTTAATTTTCTTTTTGTTCTGGTTGTTGTAAAATGTTCACTCTATTTATTTTTCTAACTTTATTAAAATGTCAATGTTCTTGATATATTCCCGATTCATTAATATTAACTATGTTTCTTTATAAGCCTACATTATGAAACATCGTACACACGTTTTGTACTGGTGGGGGGGGGACAGAGTGACAGGAGGCTGTACAAGAGAGCCTACTGCATATAAAGGAACTGTTAAATGCACACGGAGAGGCAAAGAAGCCAGGCCATGCCTGCATAGGGTGATAAGGTGGCTAAAAATGTCTAGGACATCACAGATCTGATGTGTAGAAAACTATTCTGTCAATTGGGAAAATGCACAACATTTAGTGGAATCTGGGACACTCTTCCAACAGTGAGTTCAAATCTTTATACATCTTCATTGTGCTTTCAGTAACATGGAAGAAAAATTTGGCCCCAATAATATAAAAAATCTTTTTAGGTCTGAAAATATTTGACAAAATATATAGGGAATATGTATAAGGGAAAGTAAAAGCCATCATCAATAGAAGAAAGAAGGCTTACGTAGATGAACAAACACAAAACCAGGAAGAAAAATAACATGATTAAATAAATTATATATACATACATGTTATATTCTTGATGTTATATATATATATTATATTATATAATATATAAGATTGAATATGATTTTTCAAACTACAAAGGCATTTAAATTTTTAGTCTTGAGTATATATTTCACAAAACTTTAGTGTAAATTATTATTGGGGAAAGTAGTGATATAATTTGATTATAATTATATGAATATATTTGTGTGTTTCTAGATCTAACACTGATTATAAATAGATGAATAAACATATACATATATTTTTATATATCTGTCTATGAAGTGAATATAATGAAACTGACTACACTATGTATAAAAAAGCAGTTAAAAGCTGAGTCCATGAGTATCACGCCTTTAATCCTAGTGATGTGGGAAGCTGGGTTCTGAGTTTTAGTCTCACTTACCCCCATGGTCTTAGATTTTTAGAGGAGGTCTGGGACCCCCAGTGTAACAAAGAGACACATATGCAGTGGGATCACACTCCCTGAACCCAGAGGAAAGTCAGTAGAAATCAGGACAAGCCTCTTATGATAGTCTACTCAGTTCCTGTACCAAGATGGCTATCTGTAGAACATCAGATGGAGATTTGTCATTCTCTCCTAAAGGGTCTAAAAATAGCCTTCTGAACTATAGTCTCTGACTCTACTGAATTAAACCTTATTTCCCTTCCTAAGCTGCAAACACATGGAAATATGTCAAGGGCTCAAGAAAGATGGACAAAGACTTACAAGTACATAAAATTATATACTCTGTTTCAGTAATTCAATGACAAATCATCAAAGCATGTATTCAATTGTTCTATTTTTAAAGGAAATGGAAACATACTCTGAGTGTATCAGGAACTGGGTGACAGTTTGTTTGCTGAATTCTTGAAGGCACTCCTGGGCAAAAGAGACACATATATGGGGGAAATTGTGTCGGGGTGGGTGTCTTCACACAGCTTCACAAAACAATGGCCATAACTGCTATGATGTCACAGCCCCCTTTGCCATAGCCACAAATAGGTGTCAGGTACTGGTTTTGCCCTGTAGTGGACTCAACAACACCAAAATAAACAAAGAATGAGAGGAATGACTACCAGCCACCAAACTTCAGCTTGAAGTGCTGTCCTGACCAGAAGCTAGGATAAATTGAGCTGGAGAAGACTGATCTCCATGTAAGGCTCCTGAGCACTAAAGACTAAGCATTGTTACAGATGTTTGAGAAACAGAAGTTAATGTGGCTCTCTCTTTACCAATTCCATGCTGAAAAGAAAACCAGAAATCATAATGAGAATTTCTATAAATCAAAGACATGACATTGATGATTTTGTAGCAACAACTTCACAGTGGGGATGGGAGGAGACATCCCAGAACAAGATATAGTTGATATGAGAGCTATCATCCAGGCAATTATCTAAGAGCAGGTAGTCCAGGCAGTAAGAACAGCAAGTATATCCCCCATTGATAGGATTGGACCTGACTGGCTTCAGAAAAGGAAAAAGCACAGACATGCTTGCTTGTGAAGTAAGAATGGAAATGTAAAATGAAGAAAAAAGAGGTCAGAAATGCAGATAGGAATAAATTAGATAGATATTGTATTCTGTAGATTACAAGAAGAAAACTTCTGATTTTACCATATATCTGAAATGACCAACTGGAACCAAAGTGCTAAAATAGTAGTCAGACATATCTGATTCTCCAAAAGAATATTTTTTTCTTTTCTTTTTTTATTGTGGAAATACTGTACAGAGGGGTTACAAATACATGGGCAAGATAATGAGTACATTTCTTATCAAGAATTGTAACCTCCTCCTTTGTTTCCCATTCCCATCCCTTCCCATCCTCCCCCAAACCAGTCTTCTTCCCCCCCCCCCACCAAAGTTGTAAAGTTCATTTTCGACATAACGACTTGTACATCTCATTGTTGCAATGGGTCCACCTTTATCCCTATTAAGTGAAGTAAGCCAGGCCCAATGTTTATAGGCCCCTATATTTATAGGTCCTATGGTTTCCCTTGTTTGCAGTAAATAGCATATGTCTGTGTCAAGCAGAAAAGTTCAGATAAGATGATGTTAGGGAAATGAACCTAAGATATATATTCAAATATCTTATTTCTTTCATGCGATTGTTTCTTACACATTTATAAGATTATTTCTTTGTTGCTGTGTATGTCCCTCCCCCACAGTATAACCCCTGCTTTCACTGTATTTGATGTTGTTATAATTTGTGGAGGGGAAGGGAAAAAAACCAAAAGAATATTTCTGAAATGTGATTGTAGTTTACAACTGGAATCCTCCTCATTCAGGAGGCTGATATCTGAGGATCAGTTTTAATTAAGCCCAAAGAAGAAATTTTGTAAGACTGATCTGCAATTAACCACCAAAAATATGGATATGAAGCTGTGGTTCAACTGGAAGAGCACTAGGCTTGAGGAAAAATCTAAGCGACAGCACCTAGGCCTTAGGTCCAAATCCCAGGACGTCACAAAACAAAGAAGCCAACAAATATAATTTGGTGCTCAGTCATTCATCACTTAGTATTCTAGTTCAATGTATTTGGTATGAGCCTTGGAAATTATATCCTTAGCAATTGCTCTTCCCCATATTTTCTTCATTACCATTTTTCAAAGCCCCGTTACAATTAGTGTCTCCTCCAGTTAGCATAGCAGTCTGCCACTGGAAATTTGAGGATTTATCTTATTAATCATAAGAATTGTGATCATATTTCCACATACATCAAATGGGTAGTAGCCACATTCCACTATTGTGAATGCCTTTAATCCTCCTTTGAGTTAATGAGCATTAAGGCTTAAAAATTCTAGAGTTGTTATCAGATTAATTCAATAGTCATCATTCTTCCACCCAATCTTGTAACATATGTTTATAAAAGGAGACACTATATGAAAGTGTGCACATGATACCTTCTAATTCTAATACTCTCAAGAAGTAGGGTTTTAAGACATTCTAATTGCTTTGCCAAAGAAAAGGATAAGAGATTTAAATAAGTTACCTGACATCTCAGAAGCAAAATGCTATTGGCTTTAGAACAAATTCATTTGCCTAGAACTGAGGAAATGATTTTCAGAAATGCCAGAGGCAAAGGGTATTATTCAAATGACCGTATCATGAGGTACAAGCAGCCTATCTAGATCAAATTTCCAGGAAAAAAAAGCAATGAAGGAAAAGCAATTAATGCTTCTAAAACATCAGTTGTTGGTGGTTCATGCTTGCTATCCTAGCTTCTTAGAAGTCTAAGATGAAAGGATCTCAATTCAAAGCCTGGCCAAGGAGAAAACCTTCCTCTCTGCAAACAGCGGACAGGAAGCATTAGCTATGTGCCTGATGCCCAGCTGGGCGGCCTCCGACAACAGACATCCAGACACACAACACCACCCCCATCTGAAATATTATCAAATACATTCACATAATATCTCCTGTTTGGGAGATAAGATGTATCAAAGACAGTTCATAAAGGAAGATAAAAAAGGCAGAGTGAAAGTGGAAATGTGTGCTCACTCATTGAAATATAAGTTAATGCCAGAAGGATGTTAATGGGGCTAGAGGCCCATTTGATAACATACACACTGAACCATCTTTCCTCACATATGGTCATTCAGGTTAAATAGTGAGATTTTTGAATGCAAGGAATGTGTGTGAGCATGTAGCTTGTAAAAGTAACAAAAAGCTAGGCATTAGAAGCTCAGGACTGTAAAAGTAGCTACTCAGAACCATGAGATATGAGGAACTCAGTTCAAAGCCAACTGAGCAAAAAAGACTCTTACCTCCAATTAAACAGTAAATGCAGAAACTGAGCTGTGCTTCAAATGGTAGAGTGCTAGCATGGCATAGAAAAGATAAGCAACAGTGCCTAGGTCCTGAATTCAACCCCAGTACTGACTCTCATACACGAAATAATCATGACAACACCAGAGTGTATGCATATATTAGCAAGGGATGTAGATAATTGGATGATGACATCATTTACCTCACCTTTAGTCTCAAGCATTCTGTACAGTGTAGCCCAGTCTGAGAAAGGCCATAGGTGAACTCTTTCCTCAAAATCAGCAGATACATCCTCATTTCCCTCTGCACATTTATATTATGTACACACACACACACACACACACACACACACACACACACACACACACACACACACACACACACACACACACACACATATATATATATATATATATATATAAAGGCTATATTTTTCGAACTAATTTTGAAATACATAAATTTACACACATGCTTCAGAATTGTATACCCTTGTTTAGGTTTCATAGAGAGCACAATATGTCCATCGTCTGGCTCATTCTTGTAATCCAACCTGATCACGAGGGTGGGATCTGAGGATCACAGTTTGATGGCAAACCAAGCTAATAAATCCTCAAGATTCTTATCCTCAACTAAGTAGAAATAGTCAGAAGTGGAGATGAGATTTGAGTGTCACAGTGACAGCACTGAGTAAAGCAATCTAAGCAAGAGCTCCAGACCCTCAGTTGAAGCCTGAGTACTGGCCCACTTTTACTCCAACAGCCAAATTCCCCCAAACACAAACCAAAAATATGTCAAAATATTTTGTAACTTTTGAAGCAAAATCCAATGAGGCAACATAGTTGTTAGTTTGTTGAAGAGTTGGTGGTGAAACCCGTTAAAATGACATAACGAACAAATAACCAAGTAAAATTTCCCAGTAAAGAAACTTCCTTAGAATTCACTGGGACCCCTGACAAAGAGATTTTTTTTCTATGCTTTTTGAAAATGAGTGTTTTTTTCAGTAAGATAAATAGTATAAACCTTTACTGTAAGTTATAAGAGTCATTGGAAACTCAAGTGAAGTGAATGTAAAACAAAATTACACAATATTACAAGTTTCTATGCCTCTGTTGAGACACTAGACCTGTAATAGTGTGGTCTCTCAGAAAGAAAAGAGGGATGCTCAGCATCACTGGTCATAAAAGAAATGCAAAGCAAAACCAAAACCACATTTAGATTCCACTCACCCCAGTTAGAATGGCCATTATCAATAGAACAAATAATAAAAGATGCTGGGGTGGATATGTCTAAATTGGAACCCTACGACACCGATGGTAGGAATGTAAGCTGGTTCAACCACTCTAGAAGGCAGTATGGAGATTCCTCAAAAGACTCAACATAGAAATCCTCCAACAATAGCACACCTCAGCATTTATCCAAATGATCTCAAACTAGGGCACAATAAGCTACCAGCACAACTATGTTCATTGCAGCATTGTTTACCATAGTAAAGGTATGGAGCCAACCCAGTTGTCCTTCAGTAGATGAATGGACCAAGAAAATGTGGTATAATTACACAATGGAATTTTATGCTTCTATCAGAAATAATATCATGGTCCCTTTTGTAAGAAAATGAAAAGAAGTTAGACTGGAGGACACTGACACTTGCTGTGGTTTCTCTTGCAAAGCATACTGGGGAACTTAGGCCTTTGAGAACGTGACTGCTAATTAAATGCTTCTTAATAATAAGAATTATTTGTAGAATTTGAAAACATATTTGGGTAATAAATAGACTAGAAAAAATGTTGTTTGCTCTTTTTTATCACTACATTTCTTTTTGTCTAAATCTAAAAGCCAGACTTACCCTAAGGTTCTAGAATAAGCAAAATGGCTTATAGAGCTCAGATCATTTCTTTCCACAGAAGATAACAGCAGCAAAAGAAATACAGGTCCACAACTGGCACAAGGAAGATAGATTTTGATGTCTCCTTTAGTCTTAAGATCGAATGTTCAAGGAGGAAACCTTGGGACTGATAACAACTTAAGGACCTAACATTTCCTGTTTTGTTCCATTATAGGAAGCAGTAGGTGCTATGACTGACTGGTGATCCTAGCTGTGTCCTGAGAAGGACCAGTAGGGCTCTCTCATGGTCACTGGAAAGTCAGGATTGCACTCTAAGGGGACCTACAAGAAGGTGGTAACAAGACCTGAGTCAGAGTTTTGCCAGATCTAGATGATTTGTGACAGGCACTATAGTCTTCTGGCTAAGAATGTGGATATATCATCAGGGTCCTGCATACAAATTTATCACAAGTCTTAGCTTGCACCATTTCCTTATAATAGCCAACAAAAGGTCATTAATGTCATCTGGAGATATTCTCATCAATATTTAGTAGGTAAAAAGATATAAAATCAAGTTCATCATGAGGAAAAAACCCAGGTGAAAACCAAATTGCAAGAGCATTTATAAAAAATGTTTCTCTGTACATATCAATTGTGACAAAGTATTAAAAGTTAATGAAGCTGGGGCTGGGAAGGTAGCTCAGTGGTAGAGTGCTTGCCCTTGCATGCATGAGGCCCTGGGTTCGATTCCTCAGCACCACATAAGCAGAAAAAGCTGGAAGTGGTGCTGTGGCTCAAGTGGTAGAGCACTAGCCTTGAGCTGAAGAGCTGAGGGACAGTGCCCAGGCCCAGAGTTCAGATACCATGACTGGCAAAAAAAAAAAAAAAAAAAAAAAAAAAGTTAATGAAGCTGGGAAATTTAAATGGATTTCTTTTTTATTATGGTTGGAACTGTCTTTTACATTTCAACTACTGAACAAAAAGAAGGTAGGCCAAGCATTACCTATGTCTCACACCTGTAACTCTAGCTTTTTATAAACCTGAGATCTACGGAAAGTGTATTATAGCTAGACCAGGTAGGAAAAATGTGTGAAATGTTGATCTCTAATTAACCATTCAAAATCAAGAAGTGGAAGTTTGGTTCAAATCGTAGACTGTTACCCTTGAGTTAAAAAGCTAAAGGTCAGCTCCCTGAGTTCAAGTCCCAATATGGAAACACACACACACACACACACACACACACACACACACACACACACACACACACACACACACACACACATTTTATCTCAAAAATAGCCAGTGACCAGGAAACATAAACAAGATGATATTTTTCTTTATTTACTTTCATTTTTGTCGTGTTTCTTCATTTATCTCTCTTTGAGAATTTAAAGGGGCAAAGAAAAGGGGAGACATAGGCCGAACATGTGCAACAGTGACCTATGCAACTTGTTTGTGGGGAAGGACGCAATAACTGGAAGAGATGAAGGGAAAGGGTAGGGTTGTCCCAAAAGAAATGCACTCAGGGAAATAGAGCTCAATATGACTTCCATTCTTCAGTGAAAGAGCTCAGAGACAATGTTCTTAGCCCTGGGATCAAGCCTCATTACTGACTGAAACAAAAACAAAGACAAAAGAAATGTAGTCATTACCACCCATGTTTAACTGTCCCCTCTACAGCACAATGATAATAATAGTAATAATAATAATAATAATAATAATTATTATTATTATAATTATAATAATAATGATAAGAAGAAGAAGAAGAAAAAGAAAAAGAAGAAGAAGAAGAAAAAGAAGAGGAGGAGGAGGAGGAGGAGGAGGGAGAAAAAGTAGAAGGAGAACAAGAAAGAAGAAGAAGAAGGAGGAGGAGGAAGATGAAGAGGAGGAGGAGGAGGAGGAAGAGGAGGAGAAGGAGGATGATTAAGAGAAGGAAGGAGGGAGTTCGGGGAAGATGGTGGAGGAGAAGCTGGAGTCTAAACAAGCTCTCGCATAGAAAGCAGTTTTAGAGTTCCAGTGAACAGTCCTAAGCCAGAGAATCACACCAAGTGTGCCATCACAGGACATAGAGTTAAGCCAGAGAGGGAAAATCCAGGCAAGGAGACACATCTGAGTTCTTGCAAGCAGCCGCCACGGAGGCAGCAACGGTGGGGAATGGCAGCGGCGATCGCAGGATCCATACCTGAGCCACAGAGAGTCCGGGAAAAAGGAGCCAGACGCAGCGGGTGAGTGGATTCTACTCAACACCAGCAACGACCGACAGGGAGCTGACATCTTCATCCTGCAGTTCACAGACCAGAGATGACCCAGGAACCAAGACTCGGCGTGAGTAGAAGCCTGACATCCTCACACCTTCTTCAGGGAGCAGAGGAGGGAAGACCCCCCCCCCCCCAGTACCGAAGATCTCCATCTTGGATACCAACAAAGCTCGGCGAAGCTGCTAGCTCCAACTCAAGCCTTGGAATAAAACGATTCATTTAGCAGGTCACAAGAACTTAACGGTGGCGTGACCTGCCAGACCCAGTTCCACCCAGGGAAAAGTCACCGAGCATGGGCGCCAGCCCTAGGAGTGGCTTTCTTAACTGGGTAATCAGAGGCAGAGGCTGCCACTCCTTCTAGCAGCCTTGACAATCAATTGAAATTCAGTAAACAGAAACCCTGAGAGTGGCTCCAGGCTGAGCTCTGTGAATTTTTCACAAATTAGTCCTCAGGAAAAGCTACTGTTTGTTGAAAGTCCTCAACTCTACCCAGAACCTAGCTTCATCACTGCATCCCCCTCTTTTGTGATAATCAAAGCAGATCTGCCTCCCTTTGAACTAGCCTGGGAGGAGGATCGCAAAATCCTGGGTAAAGCAGAGTATTTTTCTGCCTGTTCGAACAAACTGATTTAAGAAACCAACCAAGCCACAGGACCACAAGCAGACCAGAGACTCCAACAAGAGGCTGGGTACGGACACAAGGGAGATACAGGATTTTTCCCACCCCTCCCCCCAAAAAATCAAAAAACTTTTCTTCTTCTTTTTCTTCTTCTTCTTCTTCTTCTTCTTCTTCTTCTTCTTCTTCTTCTTCTTCTTCTTCTTCTTCTTCTTCTTCTTCTTCTTCTTCTTCTTCTTCTTCTTCTTCTTCTTCTTCTTCTTCTTCTTCTTCTTCCTCTTCTTCTTCCTCTTCTTCTTCCTCTTCTTCTTCCTCTTCTTCTTCCTCTTCTTCTTCCTCTTCTTCTTCCTCTTCTTCTTCCTCTTCTTCTTCCTCTTCTTCTTCCTCTTCTTCTTCCTCTTCTTCTTCCTCTTCTTCTTCCTCTTCTTCTTCCTCTTCTTCTTCCTCTTCTTCTTCTTCTTCTTCTTCTTCTTCTTCTTCTTCTTCTTCTTCTTCTTGTCTTCCTCTTCCGATTTCTTCTTCTTTCTTCTTCTTCTTCTTCTTCTTCTTCTTCTTCTTCTTCTTCTTCTTCTTCTTCTTCTTCTTCTTCTTCTTCTTCTTCTTCTTCTTCTTCTTCTTCTTCTTCTTCTTCGTCGTCGTCGTCGTCGTCGTCGTCTTCGACTTCGTCTTCGTCTTCATCTTCTTCTTCGTCTTCATCTTCTTCTTCTTTTTATGGTACATTATATAAATAATTTTTTTTTCTTTTCTAAAATTTTTTAATCTTTAATTTTTGCCTTTTTTGAAAAAAAATTGTTTTCCAGTAACTTTTTTTTCCTCTTATAACTTTGATTTTAGGGATACGTGAGTATGCGTTTTTCTCTCTTTTTTTTTGTTTACATTCTCTTTTTTTCTTTTTTAATTATCTTTTTGTTTTTTTATGTTTAGCTCTACTGAACTTCTTATCTTTTTTCTTCCTTTCTTATCCTTTTCACCTTTTCCTCTCGTTCTTCTTTATGTGACTTAATTCTTGTCCTGCACATCCTCAGATAAACCCATAGTTGACTATTAGACCCTATCCCCCATTGTGTACACACTTAATCCACAAATTTATTACTTAATTCAAAACCTCTGACACTTAAATTCCTTAATAGCAGTACTACTTTTATACAAATATAATATTTAAGCATTTTTATATTTAAGTTTTTTCATATCTCCTTTATATCCCTCCGCTTCTCTCAATATATTCACATTCTTCTCTAAATAGAATGTTTCCTAGTTGCATAATATTATTAATTTTTACTTTTGTATTTTTTCTGGTTTCTTCTCTTTTCCCTTTCCCTTTCTTCTTTTTTTCTTTCTCTCTACTTTCATCCTACCCAACCTATTTCCTGCTTTGAGATTAGGACTTAGTAAACTCTCCCTGTGCCTCCCCACATCAATCTATTCCAATTTTTTACCGATATCTCTCCCTAACCCTAATAATTTCTGGTCTTCTAAATTCTTCTTTGCGGTTCATAGCCCATTAACATATAGTTGTTTGATGTTGAATAGATGTATCTGTTGAACTATATTGTATCGGTAGACTATTGACTGTGCAAATTCAGACAAACAAGTCCACACTAAAGCTGCCAGCACAACTATGTTTATGGCAGCATTATTTACCATAGCTAAGATCTGGAACCAACCCAGATGCCCCTCAGTAGATGAATGGATCAAGAAAATGTGGTATGTGTACACAATGGAATTCTTTGCCTCCATCAGAAAGAATGACAGTGCCCATTTGTTAGGAAATGGAAAGATTTGGAAAAAATTATATTAAGTGAAGTAAGCCAAGCCCAAAGAAACTTAGGTCCCATGGTTTCCCTTATTTGCAATATCTAGTATATGTATGAGTCAAGCGGAAAAGGTCAGGTAATGTGATGTTAGGAAAATGAATCCTTAGATATGTATTTTAATGCTTTTTTTCTTTCATGCATTTGTTTCTAATGCAATTATAAGATTATTTCTTTGTTGCTTTGTATGTCCCTCCCCCACAATATAACCCCTACTTTCAGTGTATTTGATGTCAGTATAATTTGTGGAGGAGATGGGGAAAAACAAGTAGTTTAAGGATACAGGTGGACCTGTTGCAACAATGAGAAGTACAAGTTGTCATGTCAAAAACGAACTTTACAACCTTGGTACGGGGGGCAGGGGAGGATTGGATGGAGGGCGGGGGGACAGAGGCTGGGAAGGGATGTGAAGGGTAAACAAAGGAGGATGCTGCAATGCTTGATAAGAAATGTACGCATTATCTTGCCCATGTAATTGTAACCCTTGTATACAATATGTTCACAAAAAAATAAAAATTAAAATTAATTAAAAAAGTAAATTATATATATATATATATATATATATATATATATACAAACATATACATATACATACACACAGTATATATATGATGGGATGAATTAAATATAAATGAATATTTGTAATACAAATTTAAATATAACTAAATATATATTTACAATATATACATATTTACATATGCAAGATCATATTATATCTGTATGTTTATAAATATATTTTTAATTAATATCCAAAGAGTATATCTGAAGATTTTGGGGAAATTACAGAGTTTCTAAAGGCTTACTACTGACCCATCATACTTTCAAGCAATTTTTTTCTCCTTATTACAATGTCTGGATTACTAACATTGAATGATTATAAAACAGAGTATCTGTTTTAGTCCTTATGATTTTGGATTAGAAACATCTACTTACTCAGTACGAAACCTACCAAAATGTGATCTTGAAATCACACTCCACAAACTGGACATTTGCAGCAAATTAACAACTTACTTTATCTCACATAAATTCAGTTTCCTTAGATTCATCTACATATAAAAACATGCATGCATTTTCCTGCTCACATACACCCCCATATTCACATGACATACTAAATGTGACACTATAATTAATAATAATATAGATACGGAAAAGAACATTTTGCAAATGTAATTAACATTTATTTTTTAGATATAATGCATTATTGAAATACTTATGAAAGAGCAGCTGAGAGGATGTTTCAAATACTAGAGTGCCTGACTAAAGAGCATGTTTCTCAGTCCAAACATCATTATTTGCATCCTTCCTTCTCCCACATAAAAAAAGCAAATAAGTATAGAATTAACCTATATATCCCTTAATCACTAATTGAATAAAGAAATTGTAATATATATGCATATATAAACAATGATGTATTACTTAGCCTGACATAATACTGAAATCATATCATCTTCAAGAAAATACATAGAAGAAGCAACCTTCATATTAAAGAAATATGCCATACTGTGAAAAACAAATTCTAGCTTTCTCATATGCAGAATCTAGACCTAGAAAATAAAATGAATGACCAAGGTATAAAAGGTGGAACTGATTAAATTTGGACAAAAGTAAGAGAGGAGATGAAGAGAAATATTGTGGAGTATATATGTTCAAATAATTTATGTTAGTATCATGACATAATAAAAGTATAAAAATAAAAAATGAAATTCATAAAATGAATAAAATTTAGCAAGCTACATTATATGGATATGTGTATAACAATAAAATACCTTGTGAAATTAATGTTTGATAATAAAAAGACAAAAATTCATTCCAGCTGTTGCAGATTCATATGTTAATTTCCACTTTTTGTTCAGTTATTTCCCTAGTAAAGTAAAAGGAGAAATTGATTTTGCTTATTTAGAAAGACTATGTTGTACGATTAAAATTAAAGTATTCTAGTTAATTGCTGTCAATATGAAATTGTTCAATCCAATTAATTATTATATTAGAATATTTTCAATGCACTCTTCAAAATATTATCCCTATATGTATATACTTTTTGCTATTTATTGAATATGTTTTCTTTACTCAATCTCTATATATCATTTTCTGAATGTAGTTTGGTATATGCAACTAGGATATATTATACCTGACCTGGAAATCAATTATTCAAAAAGTTTTTATCCAAAATGTCTAAAATGAAATAAAGAGTTAAATCCAAATTTTGTATATTCGAAGACAATACTTGGTTAGTCCTCTTCACACATTCCCCATTCCCTGCTTGAGAATAATACAATTTGTAAGGAAATGCTTAGAATGTTTTGGAGAAATAGGTTGACTTTAAACCAATGAGTTACTCTATGCTGCATTTCTGTTTACTTTATATCCAGAAAAGCTAAATTCTTTCCTTATCATTTTCCTTAGGCTTTATATTCAGGTTTAACACTGTTGGATGACAAAGATATAAACATTTTTTTTTAACAGTGGTTAAATTGAGGCTGAGGAATCTAGGTACAAGTATACTCATGCAGATAGGGCTCATCAGTCATGAGACCATGATATCAAAATGTTAACCTATGCTTACTGAAATTATCCTTATGAGATTTTGTGCATTATAAACAGTGGTTACTAGCATTTGTTTTGTAATCAACATCATTTCATGGGTTAGGAACTGAATTGAGACATTATACACAGAACTAAATTTATAGAGGCATCCAAAATTAGTTACCAAGATATACATCATTTAACACGATGTTTTAAAAATGCAAGCCAAAGGAAATAATTTATGGAAAAAATCTTTTAAAATAAATACAGAATAAGTATCACTGATTTTTCTTAAATGCCAGTTTGGAATACGGTTTGCATGATGACTTTTCTGATTATATGTTTAGTTAGGTCTTGATATTTAGTTGGAGAAGTTATGTTCTTTCATATATTCATTTGTCAGATCAAAGAGGAAATGAATTCCGTGCCAGAGTCAAATCCGTAATAATGTACAGTTGTATCCTGCCACTTTGCCAAAGTTTCAAATCAGATCGAGTAACTTGGGTCTTTTTTGGATCTAACTAAGTAGGTATGCAATTTTCTCATTACTAGAAAGATATTGACCAACATTTATTAAAACAGTATTTTCCAGAAACTACTCCTATTCTCTCTTTTCATTAGATTATTTATTTCATTTATATCATATTTTGATGTTTTCATTATGATAACCCACATTAAATCTTCTACAGTGTAATTTGGAGTTGTTTAAAATTATGTACACTCAGGTACACTGCTAAGATTCTATTATTTGCATATTTTGTTCTTGGGAAATCAGTAGGATTTAGTTCTCTATATGGATATTATTGGACTTATTCATTGCATTTCTGATTTTTTTAAGTATGTCATGATTTTTGTGATTTAATACTGTAATATTTTTTCTTTTAAATATGTGCAGATCTTACTTCACATACAGTTACCTTTGTTTTAAACAATTTGATCCATTCAAGGGATTTGCTATATTAGGTTCATCCAAATGAATTTAATAACAAATTAACACAACCTTATTTCGGAAAGACAGTTATCCTTATATCTCTACTCAAGTTAACATGTATTTGAGGTTTTTGTACTTCAAAAAAAACCGGGTATAACATGTTTTTGTTCCTGGGGGAGTTCCAATTTCTTGGTTGTTTTTCAAGCTGTGGTGACTTCAACATATGTGTACATTTATTTTAATTGTTTTGTGTCTATATTTTGTTTCATAAAACAGAAAGTAGAAAAAGCATCAGTGATTTAGAACTTTTCCACATAGAATTCTAAGAGAGACAATTGGAGTTTTGTTATAACTGGGACCCGGGAGTTCTTGTTCGTGGAAGGGGTAGCAGAAAAACAGAGACATTGTTTGACGTGATTGAATTCTGCCTCCTCTTGCCTCACTATTTCCAATGGTAATAATTTTGTCTGTATTAACTTAGAATTTTTGGTTTAATTGGTACACACTACACATTCATATTTGATTTTTACTCTAAAATCTTCTTTCCTTTGTTTAAGACCAGAGATGTGAATTTATAGTGGTAAAAAGCATCTACTAATTTATATGAAATTGTCCAAACTAGTTTCACTTCACAATATATGCAATATAGAATGTAATAATAATAGTGTGAGATAGTATGTAATAATTGACTTTGGGGAAAGTCAATTAAAGTGGATTTTTGTGAGATACTGAGTAATAGTAAAAATTATACTTAATATTATTAAAAATAATCCCAGTTATATCTAAAAATAACTCGTAGTTATAAACTAATGCTGAAAAAATAATATCATTTTTTGGAAAAATCCAGAAGTTTAAATAAGCTTGTTTTTTAAAAATTGACTTGGATCTGGGCTTCGTGGCTCATGCCTGTAATCCTAGCTACTCAGGAGTCTAAGATGTGAGGATATTGGTTGATAGATAGCCTGGTCAGAAAAGACTGTGAGACCCTTACCTCCAGAAAACCACCTAAAAACTAGAAACAGCACTGTGGCTCAAGTGGTACAGTGGAAGCCTTGAGCTGAAGAGCTGAACACTGGCTCACCCCAGAATTCAAGCCCCACGACCCACAGAAAAAAAATTTACATGGATTTGTTCTTCATTTTTTTCTTTTTTTTTCTTCTTCATTTTTTTTCTATGAGAGGTTGTTCAGTAAAAAATGTCATTAGTGTTTATATTTTGTGTTGGCATAAATAAGCCTACTATTGTGTTAATTTAATTAAAAAAAACTTTGATTCTATGACAGCATAAATTTTGTGGGTAGTGGTTAAGACAAGGTTGCCTTTCTGAAAAAAATATGTATATCACCCCCCACAAAAGAGGAAGAAAAAAATTATATGCCAGGAAACTTACTCTGTAAATCATAATGGAATAATATTCTGTCATAGGTGAAGATGTTGCCACTTGATTTTAGTATGCCCCAGAAAGACCAATGTGTGAAAGAAAAATGACTTTCCGTTTCCTCCCAGATTGTGGAGAATACCTGAGTAGTTCTTTAGACTGAAACCTATGAGTACATAGAATCTCATCTTCCTTCTATATTTTAATCATTCTCGGTCAAAAACATTTCTCTTTGACATACTCCCCACCTTGACATTGTCTTGTCACAGCCTACCAAAGCAATAAAACAAACTGAACATATACTGAAACCTTCAAACTTTTAAATGTGTAAGCCTTTCTGCTTAATATATGGACAATATCACTTATTATGGAAGGTTATAAAGCTAACACAGAAGTCTAGTCTTTCTAACAATGTAGAGTATATAAAAATGTGCTTTATTATAAAATATCTAACTCCATGTTGTATTTTGTGTTTTTGTTTCTGTTGATCCTTAAACTCAGGGCTGGAGTGGTGCTTTTGTGGTCAAGGCCAGTGATCTACATATAATATGAACTGGAAATCCATTTGCCCGGTTGGTTAATTGGAGATAAGAATCTAATGATCTTTCCTACTCCGCCTGGCTTCAAATTTTAATCTTCAGATCTCAATCTCTTAACTAGCTAAGATTCAACCTTGAACCACCAGTGCTAGCCATGTTGCATATTGTGTGTAATTCTAATTCTCAGCATTGTATATATGTTCCTACTACAATGTAAAAAATCTTAAAATATACTAAGGGTAAATATATAATGAAGGAAGAATTTTTATCCTTTAAAAAATGTTTCCAAAATCTATGATAAACTATTGATATTTTACTGTACCTTTCCTGCAATCAGTTTTATATATTTTAACAATTGTCAGGCCAAGTTTCTCTATATTCTACTGGAGATTTACTATTTCATGCATGCATGTAAATTTATGTGTATACGTATCTATCTATATATCTTCCAGACTTGTTACTTAGCTTTGTTTTGCTGTTCAGCAGTTGAACCCGGTCGGCTCATTCTGTGACAATATCTGTCCTCATTCTCATCATTCCTTATTTACCATACCATCAGACTTCTAAAATCAGCCTCATTTCCTGGAGAATGTTACCAATCATTCCAACCCACAGGGTTTTAATAAAGGAAGCTTTAAGAAAGGAAGTTAACATGAAGTGACAAGTACCGAATTTCCACAGAGACCTAGTAGGTTATGAAAATTATATCTGACACCTTTCACATTTCTGCCTTCCTTCTCTTCTCATACTTAAGAAAACATTGACTAACACTATAAATATATTGCATTTATAACTTAAGAATCAGTGTTTTTTTCTAACCTGAAGCCTTCTTTTCCATGATTTTTAACATAAACTTTTGGGAGATTTTTTTTGGATAGTTATGGGATTTCATCCAAAACAAAGCCATGTATATAAAGTAAGCCAATGTTTTCAACATAGATTACTAAACAAAAGAGGGAGAAAATTATGATTAGTTATATATATTAATCACAAATATAGGCAATATCAAGATATTTTCAAATTGTATACTTTTACTGGATAAAGAGCCTCAGACTTCTAATCTTATCTACTTGGGAAAGAGAGATTAGAGAATTCCAGTTACAGGCAAGCACAGACACAAAAAGAAATTTCAGAAACTCTAACCATTTGCTGGGTGCAATATTTTTTGCTTGTGTTAGGAGGACCACAGTCCAATCAGGCCCAGGCATACTGATACTACCTCAAAATAACCAATCCAATTACAATCTGAAGGTATGGCAGTAGTAGATATGACGTTTAACAAGTGTAGGGTTTTAGGTTCAATCCTCCAGTACAGCTCAGAATTTAAGTATGTACCAGGTAAGAATGTGGCATGTCTAAGGTCAAGACTTCATACTGGTGTTACAAGCTCTAATAAAACCTTTACCTCTTTTGCTAATTTTTTAAAGTATAACCACAACTTCCATGCCCAAACCAAATAATTTCCTATGAGATTTTCTTCACTCCATAAAGTAATATGTTATGTGTTGAATACGGTCCCATTAAAATCTTACTATCAAAAACCCAATGCATTAGAAAGTGATTGTATATTGAAACAGAATCTCAAAGATAGCATTTAAGTGGAAGTCTCCTCCAACAGATGCAGAAGGCCTTGAATATGCTAAGGAAAGAGGACTCAGAAGAAGCCAACTCTGATCTTGGAGTTCTAGTTCCACGAACTCAGAGGCAATATATTTACAGTGTTCATGCTACCCAATCTGTGGTCGTATATTATTACAATTACTATCAAACATGTGGAATCTATAAGACATGAAAAGTCATCTATTCTTGGGGTCCATGACTCATCTCTATAATCCTAGTGATTAAGAAGGATGAGACTTGGGGGATAATGGTTTTCCACCTTGTAGGAAAGTTTATATGGTTCTAACTCCAATTAACTGAAAAAATTTCTGGGCTGGAGGCATGGTTCAAATGGTAGACTGATTAGTGTTAGCAAACAAACTGAGTTCGTGAGTTATGTTTAAGCCCCAAACTGTGAGAAAGAAAAAGTCCTCCGAAGAATACTTTGAAAAGACACATTATGAATAGGAAAACAGAAACAAAAGAAATAAACTTCTTGATATAGACAAAGCTTCCCAATGTGAAATATGGCACAAACTGTAATATTTAGGTTTTTCCTTCCTATACAGAAGAAATAAATGGTATTTATACTTGAGGAAACTAAAATGTAAAACTATGCAATGAATAATCATATTACATTTGTGTTTTTATAATTTAACTTGTTTTCCTACAAATTTCTATAATAGTGTAGCTTTGGAAAATCAATAAATGTTGCATTTACATATAGGATTACATACCCTTGCAAGTGTTGTCTAAAATTGGTCTACACTGAAATGATTGCCATTAATATCTTTCTCAAGATTCCAAATATTTATATTTTCAGCTGACCTTCTATAAAACTCATACCCCAAACATAACTTTTTAGTTTATTCATGCAATCATACGAACATAAACATAAGGCCCCAAACGTTTATTACTTTTATCTGCTGTCATTAATTTAGTACACCTAATAGAATTATATATATATATATATATATATATATATATATACCCTGAGGGAGATAACATATTTCTTTCTAAATATAGACTTCTAGGCGCACACACACAGACACAGACACACACACACAAAGACACACACATACACACAGAGACACACACACACAGAGACACACACACACACACATACATATATATTTACCACTCTAACTCATGTTAGGTTCCTGACACTGGGTATCACACAATGATCTAATAATCAAACTCCACCCCAGACATAAAATACATTCATATTTCCACACAAAAAAAACACCAGATAATTCAAAATAATGAGAATAATGAGCCATCCACACCGTGATTTCATTCATTCATGATGATGCATTTTTCATATCATAATTAAAAATCTTTATGAGTGTCTCTGATTAGTAGACAAAAGTATATTATCATATAATAGAAACTGTAGGTTAAATTACTTTTCCCTAGTTAATCTTTAATATATCATATCAAAGAATTCTCTTTCCATCTTGCAGAGTCTGTTTCTGGCATTTTCCCTAATGTCTAATATTAAATTACAAAGGACATGCCATATTCCTTAATTCATTTTTCCTAAAGGTTATGCTATAGAGTTGAATGTGATTTGTTTACTGATTCTAAATTAACTTTTCTCAACAACTTGTATTATTGTTTATATTGCTCATAAACTATTTGAAATGTCAAGAAGAACTGGATATTCATCTTAGGAATGATTGTGAATGGCAGCAATGGTTGTGGGGAGATGAAGGACTTGAAGTACCTGGAGTGTCTAAAAGAAGGCAATGTTATTTAAAGGGCTGATGGTTTAGTAAGCTTTTAAAGTGTGGTCTTTTTATTTCATCTAAGAAGATAAAAGTATGCTTTTCATCACATTCTGGCCTGTAAAGCACTGGAATCATTTCCTTTGTATATCATATGCCCTGCTGCTACTGTATTGAAACCCACAAACAACTGAACAACTGTGTTAGCTGCTCTAGATTTTGAAATTTTCTTCCAGTAGCCCTCCCTAGTAATTCAAGCCCAGACTCATGAGATAGTCACATAATCAACAATTACAAACACCACAATATAAAAGACCATGTGCAAAATGAGGTTCATTTTTTTCTTTGTTGTTTCCTTTTTTTATTGATTGTCTTTTAAGGAGCGACGGGCTGTTTATTTCTCATTATTGTTGGTGTGACTTAAATAAATTTACCAGATTTTTCAAATAAAATAAAGAGATATAAAAGGCATATTTAGTCACAAAATAAAAGTAAACATTTGAGTGATTCTTTTCATTCTACTCCTGTTCACAGTTATTTTGAAATACCTTTGAGATGAGAAAAGCATATGTGTAAATTGCCACGCATCAAGCACACAGGACTGTGGAATCTTTGGGCTTTGATTTCTATATCAACTCCACCTAGAAAAGAAAATTATCACTTGCTTCATGTCTTAAGTAATCTACTTAAAACAAGTTTTATTAATTTCATCAATACATCTCATAATCTATGGAATTGATGCATTGCATAAGTCTTTGATTTATTTCCACTACATTAATATTACACTTATTTTAGTTTTTTGCACATGAAATAATGACATTCTTGAGGATAAAACATTCCTGTTTTTCATTTTAGTTGCCGAAATGGAACTATTTGACATTTTGAAATAAAACTTTAAATCAAAAACTTCAAATTTCATAGGACTTGAATTGTGTTAATTACATCTTTAATGTTAGAATAAAAAGCATTATTAAATAGAAAGCAAAATTATGTTATCACACCTCAATCCCTGAATTGACTTTATGATAAAAATAATTTTATTTATATAATATATATGCTGACACAAAGTATGTGATATGAAAACAAAAGACTCCTTTTTTGTTTTGTGTTCGTTGTTGTTGTTTATAGTTTGTGTTGATTCTGTAGTCTTTACCTCATGCCTGATATATTCATTGTATATCTTCAGGATCGTGAGGGGTGGTCACAGAACTTTAGTGAAAAATTGCAGCAGTGGAGTTCATTGAACATTGATAAAAGTGAACTATTTAACACACGGGTAGGGACAGGAGGGTGGGACTGGGAACAAGTGAGGGAACTGAAGATATTTCATAAAAGGAAATGTACTCTTACCTGACTCGTGTAATTGTAATCCCTCTATAAATCACTGTAATAATAACAGACTAAATTTAATTAAAGTCAAACGAAATTTTGTTTCTTAGAATCCTAATAGTTTGTTTTGTTCACTGGTTTGGGCTGGTTGAGTCTATCTCTGAAAATAGATGCATTGACATTCATTGGGAGAAGTTGTCAGCTACTAGTAGATAAGTCAATTATGATTGTCTGTATGTTTTTTTGAGACTCTGATTCATTTATTTCTTTATTCTAATTTGTATTACTTCTGTCTACTAATTTTTGGCTTGGCTTGTTCCTGTTTTGCAAGTACCTAGTGCTGATTCAAGTTTGTTCTAATTTGTTGATGTACACACTCAAAGATATAAATTTTCCTTGAGTATTGCCTGTGCAGTTGTATCCCAGAGGAGGTAGCATTTTGTCTGTTTCATTCCACTGAATTCTATAAACGTTGGAACTTCCCTCCATATCTCATCAGTAACCCACTGATGATTTAGCAATGTGTTATTCATTCTCTGTGAGTTTCAGAATTTTCTGTGATGCCGTTTGATGTCGAGAACTAATTTGGTCCCATCATGGGCTGACAGATTAAAAGGAGTAATTTCATTTTTATTTTTGAATTTTCACAGATTTTCCTTGTGATCTGAGATATGATCTATTTTCGAGAACGTTCTGTGGGCTGCTGAGAGGAATATATATTGTGACACTGCTAGATGAAATATTGTTGATATCTGTTAGGTAGAGTTTGTCAATACAGTTATTTAGCTCTGAAGTTTTTTGCCAAGTTTTTTGCCTGGCTGGCCTCTCCAGAGGTAAGCATGATGTGTTCAAGCAACCAACAATGTGTTTGGATGTATACATATTTTTAGGGTAAGTAGTATTTGTCTTATAAATTTGGGAGCTCTAGGATTCAGGGCATTGATATTTAGAATTGTTACATCCTCATGTTGATAGTTTTCTTTACAATAAGTAATGTCTTTCTTTGTCTCATTTTACCTTCATACCACTTTTAATTTAAAGCCTATTTTATCTAATATTAGTATAGCTACTCTGGCCTATTTATGAGGTCGATTTTTAATTTTTAAAAATGATGACCGAAGGGTTACAATTACATAAGTCAGAAAATGAGCACATTTCTTTTTGAAGTGTCACCTCTTCCTTAATGTTCTCCCAGTTTTTCCCTTTCAACCTCCTTCCCCCATAAGTTGTATAGTTCATTTTTAATGTAGTGTCTATTGAGTAGCACTGCTGCATTTGTTCACCCTTTGTCCCACCAATTATGCTACACCTTGCCCTTTGAAAACTTACATATAAGACCAAAGGTGCAGAAAAAACCAGCATCAGAAGAAAGAAGGAAAAAGCAAGCCAATAAAAATATTTCATTATCATTTATTGGAGATCATTTTGATGAACATTATTTTATATGATAATATTCATGTAACTATTGAGCCTTTGTGATCCTCTCCAAAGGGCATCCTGCTTTGATCTCACTATATAAATGTTTAAAACCCCATATAATTTATCATGTGCAAGTGTAATGTTTTCTCTTTTACCATCCAAGTGTGTTTACTTGTAGAATTAGAGGCACATTCTAATAAAACAAATGAGGGAAATCAGGCAACCTATATTTCTTTGAGTGTGTCTTTCTTCACTTAATATATGTTTGTTCTAAGTCTTTCCATTTCCTTATAAATGGCGTAAAATTATTCTATCTGGCTCAAATAGAATTGCATCAAACTGAAGAGTTTCTTCATGGCAAAGGAAAAGTTAGCAAGATATATAGAAAGAGAAGAGAATGGAAGAAATATTTTACTAGCTAATCATCAGAAAAGGGTTTTCATAACTAACCCATATTTATCAATGAAAAAATTAAATCCAACAACAATAAACCCTCAAATAAAAAAGAACCCAATTAATATATGGTTAAAGACTTAAAGATAACTTCTAAGAAGAAGTAAGAAAAACAAATAGACACATCACTCTCCATAAAAAAATGCAAATACAAACAACACTGAGACTCATCTCAACCCTGTTACAATTTCATTATGAAAAAATGAACAATCACAGATGCTGATATGGCTGTGGCCCAAAGGAAACTGTATTACATTGTTGGTGAGACTGTAATCTTGTTCAACCACTTTGGAAAAAAACTATGGAAGTTGCTCACAAAACTGAATAGAGAGCTACCTATTATCCAGCAATTCCACTGATGGGATGCAAGGAGGTACAAGTGAATTATCTGAAATGTCAGAGTCCATGAAGTGTGAAAATACTATAATTCTCTTAAAAGACTGTGAAAGCCCAGCAAAATAAATAACAGTAAATGTGTACTGCAAGAGAGGACAGTGGGGAGCAATGAGAGAGGGGTAGGAAATTGAAGGGGAAAAGGATAGAATACAGACAGCAATCCATTGTATAATTCCCATAGTTGAAATATACAAAGGAAGGGGTAGTGTGAAATGGGGGTGGAGATGTTGAAGTGGTAACACAATTCCAGGTGCATTGTACGCATAAACTGCTTTATTAAATAGCAAGTAATTCCGTAACATATTATTGAGATACATAAGGATTGGGCTTGATTGGGAGGGGTGGATGAGAATGTTGAAAGGGGTAATATTGACCAAGATGCACTGTATCCCATATACTGTTTCAGTGAATGGCAACTCCTTTATACAAATACTTAAAGATTAAAACTTTTTGAAACTTAATTATGAGAATTGAACAGAGTTGAACCTCAATTCAATTCAAATTTAAAAATATTTTTAACCCGGAGACTTGGAGAATAAAATTCAAATAATAAAATATAATAAATATTTTTATCAAGATTTGTGATATTTAACTCCAAACTACTTTGCTTTTTGTTAGCCATTGGGCTTTTATAAGAGAATTCTTCAAAGTAAGTGGCATAAAATCAAAAGAAGTATATTACAAATACTCTAGAAGCTTGAACATTGATAATAAAAATGGTTGTTCCAAGCAATTCCTTTTCTCTAGGGGGTCCACTTTCTGGCTCATTGTAATTATTTGCTGGACATTCATAAGGCAGAGTAATTATATTGGGCTTCCTTAATCAGGATCATTATTGCAGGGTCATCTCTAAAAGGTTGATTCTAATGTCACCAGAAAGGGGAACAGAATTTCCACATGTGTATCTGAAAGGAATTACATCGTCCAATACACTTTGCAACTTTTGCTTTAACTTAGGGTAGTATATCATTTGGAAAATATTTCATAGCAGATAATAACTTAAGGACAAGCTTATATCATGTGAATTATGTGAATGATTCTTCTTATAATGGGAATAATTATAGTCATGGCAAAGTGAAGTATGATAGTTTAATGGCTCTTGAATCACATCATAGGTAACCATGTAAACATTGTACAGCCTTTCTAAGGCCCTTCTGATTTATTAGAACAATCTCAGATGAGTTAATTGCTGTAAGAAATATTCGTTTGTGCCAACAAATACAGATAACTTTTGATTTTAATTACTTTCTGCTCTTAGGACTTTCACAGACACCAAAATCAGATGATATTAATTTATCTGATAAAATACATAATAAATTTTTTTGTAATTAATATAATATGAGACTAACGTTAATAGCACTAAAATACTAATATTCACATTATATAAGACACTGACATCCGTTGGTTACATCAATTTTTAGAATATTTATAATTTTAGAATATTTATAAGTGTAAATTGTTTGCAATGTATAGAAAATGAGAAAAAATTTGAATGCATATTACTACAGATGCAAACAGATTCACCTGGTTATTCATGATCCTCTATTCGTTGGTATCATTCATGCATGGAGAACATGCAAAGAAGTGAAAATTGCAAACTTGAATTTACTAAAGGGTTAATTACATGGAGTTTATGTTGGACTAATAGCAGATTTAAGAAATTAGTTTTGTCTCTTTCTTTCACCCTCCTTTCCTTCCTTTGTTCCTTCATTTCTTCCTTCCTTCCTTTTTTCCTTCCTTCCTTCTTTACTTCTTTCCTTTCTCCCTCCTTCCTCCTCCCTACTCTCTCTTTTTCTTTTCTTTCTTTTTTCTTTCTTTCTTTCTTTCTTTCTTTTTTTTTCTTTCTTTCTTTCTTTCTTTCTTTCTTTCTTTCTTTCTTTCTTTCTTTCTTTCTTTCTTTCTTTCTACCTTCCTTTCTTTCTTTTATAAGAACATTTCTTATGGCTATAGAAAATATACCAACTGTTGTACTCCAATGTATTATGAGTAATTATAAATATAACTAGATTAATATTAATTTTAATCTCTTATTATGTTTTGACAAATTATACTAAAAACAATTTCACAAGCGTTGCAAGATATGTAACAACTATTACTTTTCATGATATTGTTTATTTCTTCAAATTAAAATAAGAATTTAGACATAATATTGTTTATGTGTGTGTTGTTCTTGTGATTTTTAATTCAAGACCTAAAACTTAGTTTCTTTTTTCCCTCAAAGATATTTCTCTATCATTTGAGCCAGAATTCCACTTTGGCTTTGTGTGTGTGTGTGTGTGTGTGTGTGTGTGTGTGTGTGTGTGTGTGTGTGTGTTTGTGTGTGTATGTGTGTGTGTGTGTGTTATGATTTGTGTGTGATATGTGTGTGTGTGTTGTGATGTGTGTGAGCTTTGAACCACAGCTTCCTGAGTAGCGAGGATTACAAGCATGAGACACCTATGCTTAGCACAGATTTAATATGTTTAAGATTAAATTAAATTTCATATTAGAGGCTCAATTTAACAAATTAACGTTTAGATATTTATTTAGTTATTAAACTTGAACGTGCAGTGTGAAAAATAGTTTTCATTTTTATGAAAAAAATATGCACTCAAAGGTTTAGATGACAGAATCTTTGGACAAATTGAAATATTCTATTATTTAAAAGCGAAAAAGAATCATTAATCAAATTTCTCATGTAAACTAAAAGCAACAGGCTCTGTCAGGCTGAATGAAGCTATTTTACATTACATTAACTATTATATACTTTAGTCACATAATTTTCAATTCCTTTAAATATAAACTATATTTGACAGAAGAAGTAGATTCATAAATTTTGGGGTATATAAAAATCTCAGTTATTGGTCATGTATTTCTGAGGTTTGAATAACAAGTCATTTCAGAGCAACACTGAATTTCATGTATTTTATGTCAATAGTGATTTTAGAAATGAATCAATCTCAATATGCTATAACTAATGCACGATATTCCATCAGTTATCCAATTATTCCAAAAGACTGTAATGGAACTTATTTTTGAGTAGCTACTTTCTATAGAATAACTAAGAAATAAATGATCATGATAGTATTTATTATTCCTTCAACTAGAAAGAAAGAACATCACTATAGATGACACATACTTGAATGGAAATGCCATAAAATTATGAAACATTCAAGTCATTATGAGTTAGATGAAATAGTCATTTTTGAAGGTCAAAAATGAAATTTCTTGAAGCTTCCTTATCTGTTAAATAAAAGGCATTTGCACTCTAAATATTTGATTAATCTCTCCAGCAATGGTATAACCAAACCACCTTTATGCCAAATAGCTTCTCTGATTAAGTCAAGTAAATATTTAGGAATAGAAGTTATCACAATTATATAGAAGTATCTATCCACCACTCAATAAATTAAATCTGAAATCAAAAAGGATTGGGATTAATATTTAGCTTTCACTATGTTGCCATGAAGAGGTGAACCCTTTCAAGTGGGCATAGTCATAAAGATTTGGTCACTGAGCTTGTGATCAAAGAGGATGTTAAGATCAAAGTCCTTTCTTCCTCTTCCTTCTTTTAATTCTCTTTCTCCTTCTCCTTTTCCTTCTCCCTCTCCCTCGTCCCCTGCTCCTCTTTCTCCCTTCCCCCACTCCAATTCCACCTCTTCTTTACTTCCTGGCTTCCATAAATGCAAATAACCCATCACACGTTCCTGACATAGGGTACTGTGCCACCAGCAATCCAAAGCAATGAGGATGAAAAACATAAAACGAAATATATAAAATCAGAAGTCATGATTTATCTTTCCTCCTTTTAAGTTAATTTTATTATGTATTTTGTCATATTAATAGGAGACGGAAACAGCATGTTCTCATTTATTATAAGTGATAAGATTTACTGGAAAAAAATCTGACCAAAATCACCCTAATGAAATGAATGATTAAATTAATATTATATTAGGACAAATATACTTTAAAATATTAGATATAATTGAATAAGCGGCAAAAATCACCTCTATGATTTCTTATGAAAAGACAGCAGAATACGATCTGTTAACAAAAATGGGTCCCATGGAACAATGGGAAACAAAATCCATACCTACAGATTGTGATATAGCTAGAAAATAGTTTCCACTATGCTAAGTCTTTGACATTTTAGTTTTTATTACACAGCTATTTTCATCTCTTAGAAAATGACTTTATTAATACTCAAGGGTTTGCAGCTTATAACCCAGCAACAAATAATGCTTCTAAATGTAAAAAGGCAGGGGAGTCTAATTCAAAGCCTTGGCTTGGTGCCAGCTTAGTAAGATATAGCTGCACAAGGAAAGAGGGGTAAAACAGGAGTGGTTATAAAATAAAGCACTGGTCTGAAGCCTCAAATTAAGGACACCATTCTGTGTGGACAAAACAGTCTCTAACATGAGGTTCTTTTTAAATTAACAAGCACGATTTTAGATTTTTGCAGAGTGAGATGATGCATAGTTACAGACGAAGTCTGATATGTCAGGTAATACAGTCTGCTATTTCACATGTTACCCAATAGCCAGGTTTCAACACAAATGACGACAATGAGATTGTCCAAATTATACTTCGACTTTTACCTCTCATGAATCAAAATTCTGTCTAATAATTTTTGTCTTCCAGATGTTTTCACAACATTTCTCATGATCTTTTCTACTATTTTGTCTTCATTATTGATGCTCATACTATTTTTTTGTTGCTGTCTTTTGTGTATATGCCATTTTTAGTGCTTGAACTCAATGTTTATAGATCTCCCTTGTATTTTTTGCTCATGGCTGATGACATGCTATTCCTTGAGCCACATCCTCAACTTCTGCCTCCTGCTGGATAATTGGAGATAAGTTTTCACATTTTTGTCTGTTTGGACTGATATAGAGCTAAAATATTCAGGTGTTAGCTTCCTGAGTTTCTATTATTCTACACATGAACAACTAACACCAAGCTTTGCTATACTATTATATTAATTATGTCTTAGAAGAAAGTGAAGTCTATTTGTGTTAAGTGTGCAATTTTCAAATACAAGTTTGAATCTACTTGATATAATGTAACTTATCAATTTTAACAGCTAAATCAATGAATGCTACACATTCCCAAAGAAATATAATTGAAAAAATGCATAATTATTTTCTTTAAAAAAGTAAAGGAACTATGAATTTCTTTAACTTTACAATTCATGTTTTCAATAAATTAAATTGGCAAACTTCCATGACTAAAAGTAAATATATTAATTTTATACTACAGGAAGCAAAGTGATTATAGTTAAGAATAGATATGTCATCACACCAGAAGATAAGTTTTTGAGCATTCTCCCCATAAAGAAATGTTACATGCAGAAATTAATGGATATGATATGGATTGATCATTAAACAACATATAAATGAATGGGATTATCACTCCATAATTCATAAATGTGTAAAAAAATAATTATGTTGCTAGGCGCCAATGGCTCATGCTTATAACTGTATTTACTAAGGAGTCTGAGAGGTGAGAATCATGGTTCAAAACCAGCCTAGGCAGGAAAGACCATGAGACTCTTATCTCCAATGATCCACCAGAAAACTGGCCGTGACTCAAGTGGTAGAACATTAGTCTTGAGCTGAAGACCTGACCGACATCGTCCAGGTCAAGATTTCAAGCTCCAGGACCGACAAAAATTAAAAATAAACAGTTACAAAAAAACTATTTTGGTATAAATGTTAAAATATGTATTATAAAAACTTTTAAATCCTCACTAGATATACTAGTTTATATAAAGATAGAGAAGTGAACTCTGGTTTTAGTTGTCATTGAATCAATTTTGTAAATCGCACATTTCCCTCTCAATTCATATTTGTATGCTTATATACTTATATGTCATAAGTATAATTAACTGATATATGATAGGCAGTGTTGTTTTAGGAATCTCTCTTGGCTTTCTAAGATTAACCCTTCTACCCTAAAATAAATAGGCCCTCCAACCTTGTAAGAGGTTTCATCTCATTGAAGCAGAAAAATATAAACCATAATCGTTTTTTGGAACAACTGCAACATTTTACATGCATTTCACTTAGTTTAAGAACCAATCCATTCAAGTCATCTTAACTGTACAAGTAATAACAAAATGTCTTCTGAGCTTTTCAGTCTCTTAAGAGATGAAAACCTTTAATTATATATATATATATATATATATATATATATATATATATATATATATTTTTTTTTTTCTGCCTAAGATCCTATTCCTTGAGAAGATCTTTTGTGTACCCTTGTGTTCCTGATTAGAAGACAGGAACAAATGCAATAATGAAAATAGCCAAGGAAAATATTTTAAACAATTATAAAACAATGGCTGACACTCCTGTTTTCACTGGTTTCAATGAGAATATACGTTAAAGTATCACGTTTTTGCTATCATTTAAAGAGCAATATTAAACTTCAATTAAGAGTGGAGAAAGGAACAGAAAACTGAAGACAGCTTGACTTTGAACAATCCAACATACGTAAAATAGATTTATCTTTTTTTCTATGTAGTTGCCAAAATAATAGAGAGCAACACGCAAAGGCAAGAAAACACCTAATCCAAAGCAGTAAACGTTTGTCTATAAAATAATGGTGAGGGTCTGACTCGTTCAAAGTCAGGCTTGCAAAGAGGAAAAGGGTATTTGCTTTAGTGTGAACAATAAAAAAAATCCTTTATTGAAATTTTACATATCTAGACTAGGACTTCTCATGTTGGAGAAGAGGAAAGGTATGAAAAATTTCAAGTTTGTTTGACTATTCCCCAGATCATTCTTCTTTATCAGCTATAGCAATACAAGTAGCCTTGGTTACTTTTAGGATCATGCTTGTTTATATTTAGAAGCATTATTTGTTGCTGGGTTATAAACTGCAAACCCTTGAGTATTAATAAAGTCATTTCCTAAGAGATGAAAGTAGCTAAAATGTCAAAGACTTAGCATAGGGCAAACTATTTTCTAGCTATATCACAATCTGTAGGTGTAGATTTTTTCCCCACTGTTCCATGGGACCCATGTTGGTCAACTTCTTTTTCACCATCTGGTGATCCTATAACATCCTATACCATCCTGGGATCACTTACCTTTACTGGATTCTCTAATTTCTGTTGGAAAGATAGGAAGGAGAGAAGGCTGAGTTACTGTTTCGGTTTTACCTTATTTTTTTATTACCTTAGAAACTGTAAATCAAAATAACATAAATTATCTTTATAACAGGAGACAGATTTCATTTCTATATTCTTACCCTAGCCTTCTACATAACTTTGGTACTTAGTGATTCCAAATATGAAAATGAAAATAGGTATTTTCTTATTTAAATATTATTTAGGAATTCAAGACTTCATTAATGCAAGGCCCTTAGTAGTAAGTACATCATACATGTGTACCATTCTGGTGGCAATTTTTCTTATTCTCAGAAACTAGGACACGTAGTACCCTTGTAGTTGCATCAGGAAAAGGCTGTAGTTGAGTTAGCTTACTACACCAAATCTGCTGTAAAATATTTCTACAAGATAATTGTCATGAATAATCCGTATTTATCATTTACATTTCAAAAGGACAGAAATCTAAAATAAGTCTCACTAGATTAAAATTGAGCCTCCTACAGAGCTAAAATATTTTTCAGGTGATTCTAGTGGAAAAGGCATTTACTTCCTTTTCCGCTTTCCAGAAACTTCAGTATGTTTGTTCTTGTCTTTTCCTTAATCTTCTAATGTAGCATCTTCACATCTTTCTGATGATTCTTACCTAATGATGTCCCTTTTGAACTACAGCTGGGACTTTTGAGTATACTCTGCCCATCTGATAATTAATCAAATTTGTGTTCCTTGGGGAATGAAAGGTGATTATTTTACAAACTTATATGTAAAATATAAATCTACATTTGATTGATTAGATATTTCGGGACTATATTTGGGAAGGTATTTTACTGTCTACCACAATGAGTGTGTAAGCATTTTTTCTACAGGTTATAACCTGTTACCCTTTCATTAATTTTGAACAACATATTTCTTCAATAAAATATAACTAGAAAAAATTTGGTTCCTGAAAGCATTTAATCCTGATTAAAACATTATCATGTACTAGAAATCTTAAATATCAGACAGCAGCTCCTGAAGCAGTTTTGGCACTATCACTTTTTGTATATTCTGTTTACAATCTTCTCTTTTCAAGAGCATTAGATTGTTATTATTTTGGAATCATGGTTAATAGTTATTTGACTGCTATTTTTAAAGAATGCACCACCAATACTGATTCTCTTCTTTTAACTTGTTTATGTGTAATCTATTTCTGAAAGAAACACAGTGTTTGAATTATATGAACTTCTTATTGAAGTGTGGAGAGAAAAAGAAGAAAAAAGATGTACCTGTGTGCATGTCATGTTGAAAATGTATATCTTTCATTTTGTTTGGATTCTGATAAAATTTAGCCTCTCAACTCCCACAATGTTAATGAAGTCTTATTTCATGCCTACTAAAACCAAACAACAAATTACTATATATTTTAAATTTTTTAATTGTTAAATTTATTATTTAAAAACAATATTTAAAAAAATAGCCAAGGAAAATTGTTTATTAGATGTTTAGAGTCGTGTTCAGACTCTATTGTTGAATCCAGAAGGCGAAAAATCATGCTTTTCTTCTTCCTTGAGTCACTCTGATTTATTTCATATATTTCTGAAAGAATAAAATTCTGGCTTTGAAGCATTTTGCTTGGTATCTACAGTGTGACATTCTTCCTTTATTAATAGGAGAATTTGGAGAAAGGATGAGAATTCTCACTAGAAAAAGGAGAAGAGCAAAAGAGAAGCGCGAAATCTAGATATTTTGTTCTTCCTCATCTCAATCACAAGTTCTTGATAATGATTGTAGATGTTAGATACCGTGCTGTAGAGTGATTAAACACATTTATTGAAAATGTTAAACCCTCAAGTGATCACATAGAGATTGCTTATTTATTTAAAAATTGTAATATCATCAAACAGGAAGTGTTATCTATTTGTTTAGTACTTGTTTAGTATTTCTTAAATTCTGATGTGCTGTAGTCATACAAGAATGGTAAGAAACTAACATATTAATATCACATTCTAATATTTGCTTAATTCTTGCTGTGTTTGAGTTTTGCTTCAATTTACATGCTATATTCTTCCAGTATATAAGTTGAAAAAAGATTCCCTCTGCAAATATGCTATTTTTATCGGTAAGTGTAAAGAAGTTAGCTCTTAGACACAGACAGTGGGATAGAAATCTTCCCCTAGAAATAGCCTTTGACCACTTCTGGTTCATTTTTGTAGGCCGAAGTAAGTCACATGGCCCATCTTGACATTGCAGTGTAGAGGTAAATCTCACCTACAGGAAGCTGATGAAGGGCAGACTAATATGCCAAGATATGCAATACTTGAGATAAAGAGGAAAAAGAAGAGAACTATAATACAATCAGTCATACTTGCCATCACATGTCTCTGTAGGAAGGACACTATTATTATTCTTTTCTCTAAAACTACTGAGATCTTCAAATCATGTCTTTTGTGCTTCCATGTTACTGGAAATAGAGAACATCTTAATACTGAGACAGCATAAAATCTCAAAGAAAGCTGGACTAATCATTTCAATACTACATTTTGTTCTGCTAGGACATGAAACCATTTTATAGACAATACTTTATACTGCTAACTTTTTTTTCCAAATCTGGATTTTGATAATATATTTGACTATCCACCAGAATAAATGTCTTCATTTATCTGCATCTTGTGCAGACAGCATATTAAAGTAGATATGGGAGTTCGTCAGTAGCATATTTTAAAAGTGCAAAAAATGTGGACTGGGAGCCAATATACATATTTTTCCAATATCACCTTCCACATTCTCCTTATTCCTTCCTAGGAAATACACTCAATCAATAAAAAGGCTTAGATTTTTTGGCTCTTGAACTTGAAAGTGGAAGTAGAATGTTATGGATGTCGGGGATGTCTTTCTTTGTTTTTTTTTTTTATATATAATATTGTAACATGCAACATCCCTATGAGTCCTGCACGTCTTAACACTGTATTTCTTTAGGGATGTGATAGGAATGTCACCCTTACTGGACTTAATATTGTTTTCCACTTGCTTTTCTACCACCTAGCCTAAATTATAATACATAGTAATGGAATGAAAAAGTAATGCCATATTAAGAAAGTCATTTAGGGCTCTGGGAATGTGGCTTCATAGTACAGTGATTGCTTAGAATGCAAGAAATCCTGGGTTCAATTCCTCAGTATCACATAAACAGAAAAGGAAGTGGTGCTGTGCCTCAAGTGGTAGAATGCAAACCTTAAGCAAAAAAAAAGAAAAAGAAAAGAAAAAAATCTCAGGAAGAGTTCCCTGGCCCTGAGTTCAAGCCCCAGGACTGGCAAAAATTCTTTACCTAGTAAATGCCAAATAAAGAACCTATATTTGAATATATAATTTCTCCTTCCAATAATGACTTAAAAATAGTTCTTAATTCATTTACTTTACCTATATTAGAAGGCAGTGTTGAGAAAAAAAACATTTTGTTAGTAAATCATGGCAATTAATGTCAGGAATGTGCTTAGATATCAGGTGAAGATTAATCCTGGAAATTCAAAGATTCTAGGTTTTGAGTGGTCACTGCTAATCACAATGAGAAGGGTAGTCTAAGTGAGAATTGGAATTCTTTTTGGTCAGTATGGTACCAAAAAGTCACCATAATTTATAGATGTGATAGAAGTAAAGGAATAAGTCCAGATGGAAGAAATAAATGAGAATTGTTAGGTTTTTTTTTTGTTTTTTTTTTTGTTTTTACAAAAAATAGGTAGCAGAGTAAGAACAGCACCATGCAGGTGGTATTCAGGTAAGGAGTAGGTTTATTCTTAGTTCTGGCTTGCACCAGGCCATCTTGGTCCTCCACGTGCTGGGAAAGGCCTGGGAAAATTGCTGGGATATCTAGTCAAGAGAGAGAGCTGGGAAAGATAAAAGAGCTAAAAAAAAGAGAGAAAAGAGCTAGAAAAGAGAGCATCAGGGAAAGAGGTGGGAAAGAGAGAGCTAGGAAAAAGAAGAGAGCTGGGAAAGAGAAGAGAAGGAAAGAGCTGAGAAAGAGCTAGAAAAGAGCAGAGAGAGGGCGTCTTGGCCTGGGCTAGACCTTATCCAGGGTATGGGCAGAGAAAGGTGTGGCCACATCAAATTCAGATTGACCTCAGCGGATGCAGATGTGACCTCTTCCAGGTGTCCTAGTTGCCTAGGTAACACAGGTACTGGGTGGAGACTTTGCTGAGAGGAAGGTGGAGTCTGCTAGCCATCCAGGAGCAGACCTTATAATAATAATAACTAAATTATACAGGAAACTGTTCTAGGGAGCCATATTTGATTATTGAAGAACTAGTTATGAACCAAGCTTATTCCTCATTACCTTTAGCATTCCACTTAGGCTAGATCTTAATCTCTGTGATAAATTTTATGCCATTCTATGTTGTTCTTTCCTATCTGATGTCCATTGCTTTCTAAAAATCTCAGTCTTTCTATATTTCTCTACTAACAATTATTTATACTAAGTCCACCATCGCAGACATCAAAGGATGCTAAAGTAAGAGTCCAATAGTACATGAGTCATTAATGTAACAACATGGAAAAGGAGGACATATTTATTGCTACCTCAAAGTTTCTGAAAAGCTGAAATGCCATCATTTGATTCAAATTTCCATTATTTGTCTACAGTGTCATTAAGTGTACATAAATACAAATATGAGCCGGGTGCTGCAGGCTCACACCTGTCATCCTAGCTACTCAAGAGGTTGAGACCAGAGGATTGTAGTTCAAACTAGCCAGGTCAGGAATGTACATGAGACAATTATCTTCAATTAGCCATCAGAAACCAGGAAGTGGTGCTGTACCTAAACTGATAGAGCACTCAATTTGAGTTCAAGAGCTTAGGAAATGTGCCCAGGATCAGAGTTCAAGCCCCACGACCAACCAAAAAAGTCAAATATACTTTAAGTTTCCGCAAAAGGAACTACAAAGTCAATAGTAATCTTCCCAAGCAGAAAAAGTTTTCCAATATGATTCAGTGCACCTACTTTTGATGAATTATTTAAGTTATGGCTTCTTTGCTGCGTGTATTCTCTTCTTTTAAAATTGTCAAATATTACCTTTATAATAACCTTCATCTAATATTTCTTGGTTCAAAAGAGAAGTCCATAGAGTTGATGTCACTTAGCTTTCTTACTATCTCAGTTCAAAGCCAACCCAGGCAAGAGAATCTGTCAAATTCTTATCTCTAATTAAACACCAAAAAGTCCGGAAGTGGACTTTTGTCTCAAGCAGTAGTGTACTAGCTTTGGGGGCAGGTGGGCAGGAAAGACAATTGTTCAGGGACAGGGTCCAGGCTCTGAGTTCAAGCCCCAGAAGCAGCACAAAATAAAGAAACAAACAAGCAAACAAACAAAACCCACATATTTCTTTGGGACAATCCTTAAAGCACTGGTTCGAGAAGAGGCTTCTTTTGCTGATCATACTCACTGGATTCTGCTTTTTGGAATCCTTATTGATATGGCGAACTCAGGACCAGAATAAAGGAATGGATATCTGACTTTTACAACAAGAGAATCATCTCAGGAGTTAAATATCGATGCATAAGACATTTAAAAACCTCCGTGTCTTTGTTTCCTTTCAGTAGAACATTGTACAACAATGTTATTTCCATTTTTCTATGCTGGCCTTCAAATGGCATATTGTTTTCTTTTGTAATACTCTCAATTAGAAATGTAGAGAATGTTTTATGAGTAAAGAGCACACTCGAAAAAGTCAGAGACAGAGTTTCCTTCAAGCCTTGGATTGTTTTCTTGTACAGTAAAAGGACAGCACAAATTAACTTGAACTTGGTCATTTCTCTATACTCAATTTCTTTCCTGGATTCAGTTTCTATGTCCAGTAAATGTTCCTTCCAATTACTTCCAGTAACAATCTATGGTGCTTCTCCAGGCAAAGTGAATGTTTTCTGGCTTCATTGAAATAGCACAAAGACATCTTTGGGCATGAGGTAACACGTGTTTCAGAGACAACTTAGTAATGAGAAAATATGGAATTTACATGGCTTATAAAACATTATCCATGTACGTATGGCCATATAAGAATATGTTAAGTGAAATGAGCCCCAAAATAGGGACACAACTTGTTTTTTTTTCTTTCTTACTATTGTTTTTAATGTATCTATCATATATAATGTGGGTTTTTTTGTTTCTCTTCTATTTTCTTCCTCCATGGTATAACCTGTTTCCACTGTTTGATATTGGTGACCTTGCACATACATTTTTCTAATGTGGGGAGGAAAGGGAGATAAAATTGTGAAAGAAAGATACAGTAATACCTGTTGTAACAATGAGATCAACAAAACTATATTGAAAACGAATTTTACAACTTTGGGGTAGGAGGGGAGAGTAGGGGCGGTGGGGAGAAAAGGCATGGAAGGGGAAAGACAAAAAAGGGGGTAACAATGCTTGTTAGATAATGCAGTCATTAACTTACTGATGTAACTCTAACCCTTCTGTCCACCATTTTCACAATAAAAAAACATGAAAAAAAACATTGTCCTGGAGTACATTAAGTTCAAATTTCCTAAGTACTCTGTAAATTAAGACCTATTTTAAGTGGGAAGAAGGTTCTCAGAAACATTTTTTGTCAGTGTTTGTGTTGTGTAGTATTACCCAAGTGTACATAAGGTAAAAGAAGGAGAAACAATAGGAATAGGAGAAGAGAAGTTCTGTATTTAAGTATAATGGTTCAATACATATAGAAGACTCTGCAAATAAGACAACTTTGAAATAATAAAGCCAAGGCCAGTATGTACATCTATGGTAGTGACATAGAGAAAGCATTACTATTAAGTGGAACATGAAGGATGAGACCAGTCTCGTTCTTCTACTACCTCTAAATCATGATAGGTAATCATTCAAATTTGTAAAAAGTAGAATGGAAGAATAATTCTGGTTCCAAGCAATTCAGATATAAGACCATGGACTTAACTGGAAAAAAGGCCATGTCGAGAGAGCAGGAATTATACTAGCAATGAACTAGTGGCTAAGATCACATTTCTTTTTCTTTTTCTTTTCTTTCTTTCTTTTTTTTTTTGATGGTAGTGGGGCCTGAAATCTAGGCCTGGGCACTGTGCCTCTATTCTTCAGATCAAAACATTTTCTCTACCTTTGAGCCCCACACCACTTCCAGGTTTCTGTTGGTTAATTAGAGATAAATGCCTCAGAAAATTTCCTACTCATACTGGATTTGAACTGCAATCCTCAGATCTCAGCCTCCTAATTAGCTAGGATTACCAGTGTGAACCACTTGAAACCTGCTTAGGATCACATTTCTAACAGTGTATACTCAGCATAAGTAATGTGTATGTTCATCTATCTTTATATGAACTCGAGATAAAAATCTGTGAAACAGATTAGATTTTACACTCACAAAAATGGTTGTAGTTCAAAAGTGGATATCCCTGGAGAAATAAAACTTAAGAATATAAAGGACTCTGGGAAGTTCAGTTTGCATCCAGCTTGGCCAAAACAGTCTTTGAGACACCATAATTAACCGGCCAAAAGATGCATTAGAATAATGTCTCAAGTGATGGAATACTAGTTATGAGCAAGATTGCTGAAGAAGAGCTTGAGGTTTTTGCATACATGTATACATACAAACACGTACATACACACAGAGGCACTTATATGTTTAAACACACATATGGAACAACTGTCAGATTATTTAGAAAAGCTAGAAAATAAATCCTGAGTAAGAATAAAATCAAATGATAATTTTTAATATTAGAAAGTCCTCAAGTGAAATTTCCCCAAAAAGCTTGAGAATATTACATAGGTGGGAACAGAGATAGTAAGAAAGTCAAGTCATCATTAATAACGGGATCAGATCCAGGGAGGAATGAATCAGAGACTCCTTCACTGCATCTGAAAAGGTTCATGTCCTGTTTCAAGTGTTAGAACATCTTTGAAAATAGTACATGAACAATCTGAGCCATCAGTCTAACGGAAAATATTATTGGAGAAGTTCAGAATTGCTAGCCTGTATCTAGATTAAATAAAAAAAGAAAACTGTTGTAGGACAATGTGATACAAGCCAGGAATTCTAGCACTCAGACTAAGACAGGTGATTAGAGAGTGGAATGACGTAGTGATACTTTCAGTGGACTAGGTAGTATAATTTTGTCTCAATAAAACAAAGAAAGGAATAAAAAATAAGCCAGAAAGCAATACACAGTTGGAAGTTTGGGCTAATTTTGTCAATATATTTTGAGAAGTCAAATTTCCTATTGAAATGCAACTCATATAATCCTCAATTGTGTTTAAATGTCGCCTTCATTACAGAATATTACAGTTGTGTTTAAATGTCGCCTTCATTATAGAATATTACTACATGCAAAAGAGCTCATGATTCCCAACCAAGAATTTGAAAAAGCAACCATCATTCTGTTAGATTCTAAAGAAATTTTGGATTACAAAAGCTTAAGCCTAGAGAAATAGGGAAGTTCATTTAATGTAGGACTTTGTAGACCTGGCTAAATAAGAATTTAGATTTAAAATAAATATTTTTGTTTGTAATTTAATATTCGATAGGATACTATAAAATTGTTTTTAAGTAGAAGATTTAATTTACAAATTCACAAATGATTATGGCATTCTATTTGCCTAAAATATTCTTTCAAGTAAGGTATAATTAGTACTTAGTTAACAGTTAATTTCAACAGTTCATAAGTAACATGATAATGTGAATAATCTAGATAAAGTTGACAACAAATTGATGATATTAATTTATAAATTTACCAAAAGAGCAACTTTTTGAGACTTTGCTGTAACATGGTATGAAGAGAGTAATTGCGTGACATCTTTTTTTTTTTCTACCAATACATAACACAGAAAGAAATTTCCTTAATTATGTACCTCTGTATACAATGAGAAAAATGCTACGGTTAGGGTTTGTTTTTATTTTGTTTTTGTTATTTGGTTTGTCCTAGGGCTTAACTTCTAGGCCTGGGCACTTTTTTTTTTTTTTTCTTTTTAAAAATGTTTATTGTTATTATAAATGTGATGTACAGAGGGATTATAGTTATATAATTCAGGTAAAGAGTACATTTCTTTTTTTTTTTTTACATTTTTTTTAATTTAATTCAATTTTATTTGAGAACATACTGTACAGAGGGGCTACAATTACATGGGCAGGATAATGCATACATTTCTTACCAAGCATTGCAGCCTCCTCCTTTGTTTACCCTTCACCTCCCTTCCCCGCCTCCCCCCTCCCCCCACCCACTTATACCCCCCTCCCCCCCCACACCGACATTGTAAAGCTGGTTTTGACATGACATTTTGTACTTCTCATTGTTGCAACAGGTCCACCTGAATCCTTAAACGACTTGTTTGTCCCCATCTCCTCCACATGTTATACTGACATCAAATATAGTGAAAGCGGGGGTTACATTGTGGGGGAGGGACATACAAAGCAACAAAGAAATAATCTTATAAATGCGTTAGAAACACATGCATGAAAGAGACGAAAACATTAAAATACATATTTAAGGGTTCATTTTCCTAACATCACATTATCTGACCTTTTCCGCTTGACTCATACCTATAGTATATATTGCAAATAAGGGAAACCATGGGACCTATGCTTCTTTGGGCCTGGCTTACTTCACTTAATATAATTTTTTCTAAGTTTTTCCATTTCCTAACAAATGGGGAAATGTCATTCTTTCTGATGGAGGCATAGAATTCCATTGTGTATATATACCACATTTTCTTGATCCATTCATCTACTGAGGGGCATCTGGGTTGGTTCCATATCTTAGCTATGGTAAATAAAAGCTACCAGCACAACTATGTTTATTGCCTGGGCACTTTTCCTGAGCCTGTTTTTGCTCAAGGCTACTGCTCTACCACTTGAACCTCAGTGCCACTTGTGTCAGGCTTTTCGTGAGCAGTTTATTGGAGGTAAGCATCTAAGGAACCTGGGTGGGATTTGAACCAGAATCTTCAGATCTTAATATTCAGACATTCAGATCTCCTGAATATCTATGATAGATAAAATATATAATTATAAATAATATTTGCACGTGTTCTGATCTCAAGGATAACACTGGGTGGAAAATGATGCAGCAAAGTTTAGTGTAGTGTTTAGTGTATGAAGGGCATCACATTAGCAGTAGTGTAGTATTTTTCACAATAGTTTTATATTAGTCATGTTGTGAATTTAAGGAATTTTAAGGTGCACATTACAAGTTGGAAATTGTTGAGGTAGGATGACTTTATGGCATAAAAACTTGGGATTGATGGTTATAGAAATAACGGCTTACTTTGATGAACAAATGTTTACTCTAGAGGAATTAATATAGATACTTCATCGTTTTACCTTATACCAGACTGTGGTTATTTTTCTTTGTTGAATTTAAATATGTAACGCCTCATTGAAAACTGCACTTATTGCAGAATTAAATAAAATGCAAACAGGTACTGTTTTGAATGTCTCTAGTGTGGCATGTTCAGAATTTGAAAATGAGTAGCTAGTAATAATAGGAATGTTGAAGAACACATATACTCTGTCCTCCTAACAATTATTCAGTTTGAAAAGTTAGGAGTTTCCATAGAATTGAACTTTTTCTGTTTTAGTATAAGACAATACTAAAACAATTTTTTTCCAAAATAATGACAAGTATATTCTAAAAATATTGTATTGTTTGATAATATTCAAGTTGATGACCCTCTGATAAAGGGGTAATTAATTCAAATTAGCAGCCAAAATGTTCATTTCTTAAAAAGGTAATACACACAGAATAATATTTACTATACCAATACAGTGAAATTATATTTTATACAGCTCATTTTTAATTTTATTTTATTGTCAAGGTGATATATAGAAGGGGTTGCAGTAATTATAAGGCAGTGAATACATAACATGTGCTACTTTTTTACCCCTCCCTCATTTTTCTCACAGTTTTCCTTTACACCTATACACCACATAACTTGTAATGTAAATTTCCAACATGTTGTTTTGTGAGTATTGCTATTGCATTGGTTTGCCCTTTGTTCTTTGTCTTGCCATTTCGTTGTTCCTCTTCCCTTGCTAAATTAAGATAAATATATATATAATACACAGGATATTGAAATCAAATATAACAGAAAAGAAAAAAGAAATCACATAGTACATTAAAAACAACAACCACAAACAGAAAATTCTGTTCCCATATCCAGGAGTCCATTTTGCTCATCATCATCTTATATGGTCATACATACATAGTTATTGAGCAATTCTGCTCAACTGCTCGCACTATCCTAGACATTTCCTACTTATTACAAATGAGGAAACAACGGAATCTGTTTCTTTGTGTCTTGTTTATTTTACTTCGTAGGATTTTTCCAAGTCTTTCCAGTTCCGTATGAATTTGAAGTATAGAATTCCACCGTGCATACATAAACCACATTTTGTCAATTAGTTCATCTACTGAGTCACATATTGGTTTAAAACATGACTGCATGTAATTATTACTTAGGGTCATTCAAAAATGAGAGATGCCACTTCCCCAGATATTCTAAAAGCATGATTTCTAAGTATGATAGGATTTTATGGTGGTATGAGTTTTGAGAAATCTGGATGAGTCTCATGTATATCTTGCACTGAATTAGGCAGGAAGATATCCAATATCATGGAGGATAAAATGGTAGTGTCAAAAATATGTCCCTTGAGAAAGATATAGGAGGCTGCCAGAAGTATAAAGTATTTCAGATAATTTTGAAGAATTTAGAAATGCAAGCTTAATTATGTCTCTTTAAATAAGAATTATGTAAGTGGAAGGGCAAAAGAAGGGGACGAGAAGAAAACAACTGACAGCAGATCATTGTCCCAAGATAGAGTTTAAAAAGACATAATCCATAACTTTCAAGTTAAAGAGATACCAATAGAATACATCTCATTTAATTTAGTTACATGCAAAATAATTACTTGGCTTTTTCCTACTTTAATGCTCCAAAACAACGGAAGACTTGTAAGAAAAGTTATGTGATTGCCATTGCTTCAACCTGAACACTAACTGTGATAAGCCTTTTTTTTCTTACTTTGCAGTTGGAATATATCCCTAGTTGATGATGTTGTGTCTGATTAGAGTCAGAGTTAGCGGCTTGTACTTGTACATTTATCCCAGAATAGGTTAAAACAGTTCCACCCCCAAGATATCCAATTACATTGTCTGAATCTGTACTTTGAACACACCCTCACACCTGAGCACATTATGTGAAAATATACTTCAGCATTTCTTGACACATTCTACTTTGTGCCCTTTTCTTCTTTGCACCTTCCTTTTGAGTTAGTAGTTGCTCTATTTCCATTTCATCTGTAAAAACTGCTAAGAAAATTGTTCAACTACCACTTCTTCTTTGCACATGCCCAGTCTATGTATGAAGGTACATTGTCCATGTTAAGCAATAGGGTAGTGCTCACTCTCTGTGGAGAAAAGTTCCACAATATGTCCCTGTGTCCACATTAGAGTGTGTAGAATTTAAAGCATTTTAAGGCAAACCGTGATATTAGAATTGAAAGGCTCCTTATGTACATTTTCTTGGAGCTCATTAGTTTACCCAAGAGAAATATAAATATCCACAAAATCTGGATTAACATTTTTAATGTTGCCAATGTGCATGCATCCATATTAAAAATTTGCACAAATAAAGAAACAAAAAAACTAAACCTTAACAGGTATATTGACTATGTGCTTATAACAAATTATGGAATAGATTTTGGAAGTATTGCAAATTCCTAACCAGTATGAATTAGCTTCCTCTCTCCCCACCACTACACACAAATATTTAAGAGTGGCAACAGAATTATTTCAAGTAATATACTGTAAATGTTACTGCAATATCATGTGTATCTCTAAAATTCCCTTGAAAGTAATAGATTACACATTCTATTGAAATATTAGTTATTTTATTCTAGGAAACTTTTGGAACAATAGACTGTATATCTTTGAAATGAAAAAGGTCAAAAATAGTAGCATAAAAGTTTTAGAGGAAGTCTGTCTTCAGCAATATATATATATATATATATATATATATATATATATATATAATATGTAGAAAGACATACATTTTAGAGATTATTTTTCATCAGAAATATATACATATATTTGAATTTATGTGTAGAACGATGTACATTATATTGAAACAAATATCTTAAAACATAATTAAATTAAAAATATACATCAAACCAAGTGACTCACGCCTATAATTTGAGCTATTCTGGGTAATGAGATCTCAGAATTGTGTTTGAAACTAGCCCAGGCAGGAAAGTACTTTTTAGGGGACTTGGAAGGTGGCTTAGTGGTAGAGGGCTTGCCTTGCATGCATGAGGCCATGGGTTATTTTCCTCAGCATGGCATAAGCAAAAAGAAAAAAGCTGGAAGTGGCGCTGTGGCTCAAGTGATCGAGCTCTGGCCTTGAGCTGAAGAGCTGAGGGACAGCGCCCAGGCCAGAGTTCAGGCCCCACGACTGGACCCCTCCACCCCGCAAAAAAAGTACTTGTTCAATTATTATCTCCATTTAACCACTAAATACAGGAGTTACCTCTGTGCCTCAAGTTGTAGAATGCTGGATTTGAGCATAAAAAAGCTTAGGGATAATGCCCAGGCCCTGCAAACAACAACAACAATATATATCACATTAATTTCAAAAAAGCACCTTTTAACTGCTGTGAACATTCCTTAGAAACATGAATGCATACCCCTGGAAAATGTTAAGTAAAACCTATTGAATATTTATGTTTATGTTAAAGATATGACTATTTAGTTTAAGATATTTAGGTAATGATTAGGAATTAAGAATAATGATAATATATTGGGACTGGTCTTTTATTCTATTTTACTATAGTATTAAAATGATATTTGTAATGATTGTATAAAAATACTCTTCTTTGGTATTTGAGTTATAATAAGTAATAAACATTTTAAATTGATTTCCATAGGAAAAAATTATTTTCTTAATGGTATCAATTCTTTTTTTTCTTTTCTTTTTATTTTTTTCCTTTTTTTTCCTTTTCCTCACTTTTTTTAATTTTATTTTTTATTGTGAACATACTGCACAGAGAGGTTACAATTACATGGGCAAGATAAGTACATTTCTTATCAAGCACTGCAGCCTCCTCCTTTGTTTACCCTTCACATCCCTTCCCAGGGTATCAATCTTTTGTAATTTCAAAACAATTAAAAAAATTACTCGAAGGCTGGTTTTCTCTAAGACTATATTTGTTTTCTTGTTCTAGTTTTTATATGTTGGTAGAAATTAAAATTTCAAAAATTCAATGGATATTGGTATTCAGGAACATCTTTATAGGTACTAATATTGGAGTTGCTTAAGTGGAATTGTGTTATTTCATTTGGTATTTTCACAAATAAGTCAAGATGATTATGTATTTTGATTCTTTTCATTGCTACTGGTTCTTACCTTGATAATAATTTTTTTCCTAGTAAAGTAGAGAATACAATTGGATTGAAGAAGTAACATATGACTTTCTTAGAATGCAGATACATAGATTTAGGTCATCTGTCATTTGCTAAAAGTTTCTTCCAGAAAAGGTTATCAATTACTTATAAGTGATGCATAATTCCTAGATATTACAGTTATCACATACAATTTTTGATTGAGTTATCTCTGTATAAACTCAAAAAAAAGACCAAAAAACTCAAAAAACGCAGAAATCACATCTTTGTTTTAAACGCTGTAGTTTACAAAGAATTTTTAGCCAACAATGAAAACATCTTTTTAGGTATTCTGCAATTTGTGTGAAGTATTTTTAACAATAGTTTTCCTTTTTGCTGACATGAAGTTCACATGCAATATATAATCTCCTTTTATTGTATACATTTTAGTGTTTTGGAAGTAAATTGTACAATAATAGGTTTTCCAGAGCGTTACAACGTCGGTGCGCGGGGGGGGGGGGGGGGAAGGAGAAGGATTGGGATTGGGGGGGAGGAGGGAGGCTGGGAAGGGATGTGAAGGGTAAACCAAAGGAGGAGGGTGCAATGCTTGGTAAGAAATGTACGCATTATCCTGCCCATGTAATTGTAACCCCTCTGTACAGTATGTTCACAAATAAAATTAAATTAAATTAAAAAAAAAGAAAAGTCAAACTTCAAAAAAAATAATAATAGGTTTTCCAAGCTTAATTTTTACAAACTTGCATTTCTTCAAATAGAAATGCCGTAAATTTTAGAACAGACATTAAAATAGATATAAAATTCACTTACAGGAATTTGTCCAGCATACATCCTCTATAGTGTATCTTTTCAAATTTGTTTTTGGGGATTATTTCCATGTTCTATCACATATTATTCAAGTGTACTGTCAATGAGCTACATTCCCTGTCCAAACAAGTTTTTTACTTCTCTTTAATATATACATAAAAGTGTAATAATTATATCCTATAAATTCTCTTTGACCTTTTGAAAACTTGCTTGATATAATGATTGTAGTATTGTACAAGTTGATTTGCTATGTGGAGTATATCAATTTCTCCACAATTCTACTACTATATTTTGTGTAATCTTTTTATTTTATGGTCATACTAGTGAGTTTTCTTTTCATTTATTCTTAGATACTAAAGAGGAACTTATTTCATTTGCTCCTCCTATTGACTATCAATTTACATATGTTCTTTAAAGAAATACCCTATTCGGGAAAATTTTATATAGAATTAGAAGATATAAATATACTTAAGATTCAGAAATATTGTAGCATTAACATTGTAGCATTAACAAATATGTTTCCTGTATCTGTTGGATACATTTTCACTTCGGTTATAGTGTCCTTTGAATTATGAAAAGCTATCACTTGATATAATCCAGTTTATTCTTGCTTTTCTTTAGCCACTAATGCATTCCATGTCAAAATTTTAGAAACCTTTTACATTTATGTATTATAGGTTTTCACATCTCACATTTAGTTTGATAATCACTTTTTATTTTAAATTTTTGTATAAGGATGGAGGTAGGACAGGTGGCGGAGGCTCATATCTGTAACCCTAGCTATTGAGGGATCTGGGATCTGAGGATCACAGTTTAAAGCCAGGCCGGGCAGGAACGTCCATGAGACTCTTATATCCAATAAACCTCTAGAAAACCAGATCTGGTGCTGTAACTCAAGCGGTAGGGCACTCACATTGAGTGGAAGAGCACACAGACAGCGCTTAAGACCAGAGTTCAAGCCCCATGAATGTCAAAAAAACCAAAACAAAACAAAAAAGGATTGAGGTAGTAGTCTAAGATCATTCTTTAAATCTCGAGAGACAATAGTGTCAGTACACCCATTTAAGATTTTATTTTTATTTCATAAAGTCATAGGATAGTTTTCAAAATCTATTGATCATAAAACTAAGAATTTATTTTTGACAAATCTGTTACATTCTTCTATGTATCTGCTCTTATAGTAGAACTATTTAGTCTTCACTACTAAACATGGTAATAAGATTCAAAGTTAGTATGAAGGCTGAAGCTACACCATTTTACAAGATTGTTCTGACTGACCTGTATTCCTTGAATTTACATACGAGTTTATTGAGCAGGTGGACCAATATTCTACGGAGATATGTAGATGTTTGATAGTCACTTATATGTTGTAACTTGTAAAAACACAAGACCCCAGATATTATACATAGAGAAATGTCTTTAGTGAATACTGGAAACAACTAAAATTAATTTAGGAATGAGTTAAGATTTAGATAATGCTGTAGCATCATCAATCTGAATGATAACAACTTGAGCTGTAAAACAGAGGAGAGTGAGAGGGGAAAGAATGATGGACCACATAGGAGCTATATGTTATTGCTATTGTGTTTCAAAAAACAAAATGACTTCAGAGAAGAGAAGGAGAAAAGTAAAGTGTCCTGAGTCAAGTTTCTTTTTAATGCATCTAATAGTTTGGACCAAAAGTCAGTGAAAATGGGAAAAAAAGAAAATAGACAATAAAGCATTGTATATACCTGTTACAATGTAACGAAATTTAATAGGAATATGATAATTAATTCCCAAAGAAATAAGAAAAAGAATAGCTAAACTCTAAAGGGAAAAAGAATGAAGAGAGAAAAGAAGCAAAGTAAAACATTTATCAATAACAAACACAAGACTTTGGAAGTGGAAAGGTAGTGGGAATATTCTAAATAACAATAAAAATTGCTAGCGTGGATAGAATATGGATCACATTTTATCATATGTAATTTTGAAAAAACATACCAGGAATGAAATTTTCAAAGTCATGATTTTAAACACTATTTGGATTATAACTAGGCAGTCTAGCTCAGTGGTACAACATTGGCCTAGCATGTGTGAAGCAATGGTGTGATCTCCCAAACATTACAAAGGACACACAAAGCAAACACACACAAAAACCACATAAACACACACATACACACCACATACATACATTTGGAATATTCATATTATCATATTAAACGGAGGAAATTATCACAAATAGTAAAAGTATGTTAATATATGAAATCATAGTATTACTCATACTATTTAAAACTTTAGTAGAAATAAAATAGTCACAATATACTTTGATTTTAATAGATTAAGTAAATTGAAAATTAATAGAAGACATGAGAATATTTGCAAATAAGTTTAAATAATAAGCATTTTGAAACAAATGTCCTTTTATTTTGACAAAATATTGATGTTACTGGTGTTTTAAATCAAGATTTAGCATATGATAGCGAGGTGCCCTATATAACAGTAGCGATGGCTATATCTCTATTCATTTCACTCTGAATATTTTTATAGTAAGGTCACAGAGTTTCTCAGTATCTCTCGATTTACAAACCCTATTTACACTTCCCACCATAGCTAGAAAATTGATGCCACAAATCACAATGCCGAGCTCAATTTTTTTTTTAATTCAAGTAAAAATATTTCCAAAAAGTGGCCAAGTAATGAAGCCTTTCTTAATAAAGTATGTGCTTCTTGAAAATACAGTAAGGATTTGTTACCTGGACAAATATGGTTATAACTATAAGAAAATAAATTTATTTAAAATCATTAACCATATAAAATTAAGAAAACAATTTTTAAATAGTCATGTTAAATATTATAAAAGCAAAATACACTGTCTGAATAATTTACATGTGTAAAAACCATGTAAAAATAAATTAACTAATCCTACAACTCTGAAAAAAATGAATTACCCTAAAGAAACAAAAGAAATCATTTAAGCCCAAAATTTGAAATTTAGAAAATAAAATGAAGTGTACTCTTTAGTTGACTCAATTAAGTGTAAACCCTCTGTATATCAATTTTATAATAAAAAGGCAGTAACAAAGAAAGCAAAAGTACCCATGGATCAATAGCAACAGCAAAAGCATCAGTAGTTCTTGTTTTGAGTGTACAAAATTCAATGGAAGAAATAAAAATGTTCCTTCCCTATTAAATGTACTCATTACTTTACCTTATTTATGTAACTGTAACCCCTGTGTACATTACCATTAAAATAAAATTAAATTGAAATTAAAAATAACCCAAATGATATACCAATTAAGAATTCTTAGAAGCCATTGGTTAAAAACTTTGTAAAAAACTGCCCTAAATACCCAAGGAATATACTTTGATGATACTGTTTAAATACTTCAACTTCAGCAGAAAAGCAAAAAGTTTAAAAACTGTTACAAAGTAAAGTAACAAATCAGAATATATTACTATTATTAATAATCATAAGATGAATTTATAGTGGTAGTCCAATATGTAAGAAATGAGGCAATTTGCCATTCATTTGCACTTAATAAGTGAGAAAGAATATTTTAGGTCTTACTAAATTATCATAAGTTTAATGAAGAAACTATTCTGTCACATCATATGATAGTCAGATAACGCTGATATTAGAGCAAAGAACAGATTGTACTAAGTTTTTGAATGTTCATGTATATATTTATTTTGGTTGTGGGAAATTGTGGGTATTTCAACTTGGGGTATATTTTTCTTGCTAGGCCGGCATCATATCAGTGGCTCATTTTATTATAGGGGTTTCCTTGCCACAAGAACATGGACCTGATCTGTGATTTTAGCCTTCCCAACATCAATGGCATCTGAGATGAACATCAACTTGTCCAGCCTGTTACCTTGATTGGCCTGGATCCACAGTCCTTTCAATCGTAGTAACTAGATAGTGAGGGATGGTGGAAATGATCCAATGCACCCAGCTATAGATTGAGAAGGAATTCCACTAAACTTTTGGCCTCGGTTCTGTTCTCAAGCCTCCTAAGTAGTTAAGAGTATCAATGGGAGCCCATGGTGCCAAGCAGTAACAGTATTTTTAAAGCAATTAGATATATATATGACTTAGGCTTGTGATTACCTCAGGAAATGAATAAAAGAGCAGTGAAGCATAGAGGACAGGCAGAATTTTAACTAGCTACTCAGAGGCTGAATACGCTTAACTAGCTACTCGGAAGTCTGAAATCTCATGACCACTGTTAAAAGCCAGTCCAATCATGAAAATACAAGCGATTATCTAAACAAACAAACAAAAGAAACAGAAGTGGCTGAAGGGGTAGACCACTATCCTTGGGCACAGAAGCTGAGGAATAGTTCCCAGGCACTATCAAGCCTCAAGAATGATGAATGCATGCATGAGCACATGCACATGTGTTTTTGCATACTCCCATGCGCATGAACACACACACACACAAATGAGTATTTCAATGTGGAGTTCTTTTTTACCTTGCTGTACTTTATTTCCCTGTATTAGTTCACAAATTATCAAAATCAGCTAAGGACCTATTTACATAAAATTCATCATGTTTCTCTAAAATCTACTCTCTTTTTGGAAGCTTGCTTTTATTTGACCCAAAAGTAAATTATTCAGGAAGTCAATTCATCACTCTCAAGCCTACAGTATTAGATGATTGTTTAGGTTCTTCCTAGCAATATGATTTTGAGAAATCCTGCATCAAATAATATATTTCTTTCACTAGAACGGAAGCCTCTGTCAAACAATTAATAATAGGTCTTTCTCCTCCTCGCATGCATCTGTAGTTATATTATCTTCATATATTTCATGATCTGTGTATGGCAAAGACTACCGTGAAAGTAAAAACACCCTTCTCAGCGCTTAGCATTTTTATAGCATTCATAGATATGAAGTTGTTTAAATGTTACTGAAATTGCTTTGGAATAAATAACGTTCACCCTGACTATCTTGAGAAAGAAGAATTCATTTCTCAGCACTTTAGGTAAGAACATCAGGGAAAGAAACAAAAAGTAAAGTTAGGAACAACTCAACACATACATTCAAATGAAAGGAAACAAGACAAGAAAACACAAATTAATTCAGTACTCAATAACCTGCAGGAAATGCAAAGATTTTTAAAAAATCAGCTATGACAAGCTTATGAAAATCCTGACTACATGGGAGTGCACTGTTGTGAGAACAGTGGCAAAGGCCCAGACTAGACAGAAAAATCTGTACATAACACCATGCACTTGTTATTCTAAATTCCAGGAAGAATAACATAAAGTGGACTGAGGCCAAGATCATACACATGTAGGAAGCCAGTTTCTATCTGAAAAATTATCAGGATAATTTAGGGCTGGACACATGACAAAGTGGTAAGAACACCCATTTAGGGGGCAGAAGACACTGAATTCAAACTGTAATATTAGGGATATTAAAGAAAAAAGCTATGATTTTAATAATTGGAATAATTGTAACATTTGAGTATTTGAGTGGAGAAAAATCCATTAGAAAGATAGAATTAACCCACGTTCCAATGCTACTTTAGTGATAATGTTTAGTGGTACTTCACACAAAACAGAGTTACCTTGCAAATGAGCATTTATGTGCATTTGGGTGATGGAAATACTCTACTTACACAGGTGTAAATTAAATAGATTTTTTTGTGCAGATTGTAGTTCTTGAACTAAGAGCCTGGGTGATGTCCCTGAGCTTTTTCTCTCAAGGCTACCACTCTATTACGTTAAGCCACCGTTCCAGTTCTTATTTTCTGTTGGTTGTTTGGAGATAAGAGGTTCATGGACTTTCATGCCCAGGATGGCTTTAAACCATGTTCATCAGATCTCAGCCTCCCAAGTAACCAGGATTCCCGGCATGTGCCATCGATGTTTTTAATAATTTAGTAAATTGTATAGTTACAGAAGTTAAAAATTATCATTGTAACCTGTGTAATATATGTATTTATGTATATATATCAATACATACGGATAGAAATAGTTTAACATATTTTTGTATCTACAGTAAATATATGACAGCATCCATTATAAAATAAAATGGAAACAAAAGTTAATAAAGAGCAAAACAAAGGGAATTCTTACACGTTTCTTTTTGTTGAATGAAATATCAATCAGTTTGGAAAAACCATCTCTAACAAAATGGGTAATTTCTATTAATTCTAATCCATCTATTTGCCCATATTGTGCATCCTCACACATGAATGTCAAAATCAAACCACACTTTTTGTCTGTATTTAATTCACCTGTTATAATTTAGGGGATAGATGAAGTAATCAAATAAAGATTAAAATCATAGTAAGTGAGGCTATGAGTTAGAGCTGAAAAAGATTTTAAATATGATAATAGCTAATTAAAATGCATATTTCTTACTTTTACTCTTGTTATGCCTCTCATTCGCACATCAGGAAAGTACATAGATGGTTCTCACTAAATTTATGTATGTATTAAAAATATATTGAAAGAATATGGGCATAGTGTGGTTTTAGCTTATTGAGACATGTATGGGATAGTGTGTTTTTGAGGACTTGCAATACGTTGTGATTGAGATGAAAGGAAGGATGTGCTTATTCTGAAAAACTGGTTAGAGGATTGCTCCCAGAAAGATAGTGATGAATTCTTTCAAAAGGTTATTGTAAAATCACTTTCACCACCTTGTTCATTACTGCAGTATTCCCCACAGCCAAGTTATGGAAACAGCCAAGATGCCTTGTGGCGGAGGGATGGTTGGAGAAAGTGTTTCATATATACACAATTGGATTGCACGCATCCATTATGAGGACTGTTACATTATTTGCAAAAAAATGGATAGATCTAAAAATATGTTAAGTAAACGAAGTCAGAACCAGACACACAAAGGACCCATGTACTGTCGCATATTCGGAAGCCAGAATTTTATGCAAGTTAAACAACAGTATTAACCAAAGCTTTCATTTTTCACAGCAGTATTTAAAAGGTGTAATATCTTATAAAATTGAACTTTTAATCCAACAAAATGAATACCAGGAAACTATCACTTGGAAGAGGTGAGGGGAAGACAAAGGGAAGGAAAAAAGAGAGTTATGGAGTAAGAGTGAAGACATTATATTCAATATGAAAATAGAAAAAATTAAGTGGGGTGAGGTTTGGAAGGGTAGGGAAAAGTTATATAAAGATTCAAACTTAAAAACTCATTTAATGAATGGAAATTCCCGTGTATACCTAGTTAAGATAATAAAAATATGATTAAAAAGAATGGAGACATTTGATCTTAAACTGTGTTCTTTAAACCATGAGTCAATATAATATTTTCCTCCTCAGAAATTTTCTTTCTGGTATTTTCCTCATAGTGACAGAAAAGTGATCAATGCAATGAATATTAAATCACAGTAAAAATGTTAGAATTCATCACATGATAAAATAACAGGTAGAATGTGCCAAATGCTAATTGATTGTTTTTCCAAGTACTTTACCTATAGTATATAATTTAATCCTCACAATAATTGCATAAAGTGGAACTCCTTACATTTTAATTCTCAGATGATAATATTGAAGTCTTCAGAGTTGGAATTACTAGTACAACATTGCACACATGGTAAGTGTTAGCCTGAGGATCATCTCCCACTTTATCAATTAACCTCATTCTATTTTATGACTAAAATACCAGCACTTAGTCTACAAATTCTAGGAAAATTTCCCAGAATTATTGTTTTCACTTTCACAATATTTCACTTTATCTTTGTTAGAAAATAGGGAACTGGAATATGAAAACTCAAAGTTAATAATCAATGCATACCTCCTTGGTGAAAGGAACTGCTAAAGTATAACATTCTTGATTTCTAGCTCAAAATAGTAGAAATCATATTTTATCCCTTCACTCAACACTGCAATGCCTAGAGAACATATGCCTGTTTAACACTGTCTTACTGAAAGAATGACCTCCCCAATTCCTAATGGAAACAGACTGCAGGTCTTAAGGACCAATCATTTTCACATTGCAGCTCAACAAATTGTTTACCATTCGAAGTATTTTGATTGCTTTTTATACCTAACATTTTGAGAGAAAGGTACTAATTTAAAATGCTATTAAAGCAAGACTGATATAAAAATCACCTTTGACCCCAGATAAATATTTTACCTTTCCTATACCCAAAAATGCATTCTGACCTATCATTAATGTTAGGAATGAGAGGATAAAAAGTCATGGACACCAAGACCTAAGTATGAATTAAAGACTCTCCAACTTGCGAATACTATTGGTTGAAAAAGAAATGAAGGGCTTGGAAGGTGGCTTATTGGTAGAGCGCTTGCCTTATATGCATGAAGCCCTGGGTTCGATTCCTTAGCACCACACAAGCAAAAAGAAAAAAGCTGGAAGTGACGCTGTGGCTTAAGTGGTAGAGTGCTAGCCTTGAGCTAAAGAGCTGAGGGACAGTGCCCAGAGTTCAGGCCCCAATACCGGACCCCTCCCCCCCCAAAGTAAAGATATCGATACTACCAAATTTTTTCAAAATTTCTTATGATACTGAAGATTCAATGAAAATAACTCATTTTCATGGGAGTAGAACACAAAACACAAGATTAATCTTAATCATATTAAAAGACCTTTATTTATACTACAAATTCACTCATAACTACAAAGATTCTAAAAATAACTGAAGCACAGTGACACAAAAATAATTTAACTGCATCATGTGCATTCAAAGGACTGTGCTAATAGAAAGCAAAATTATACTAATAATTAAGTTACCCAATTCACTTACATTCATTTATTCGATTTCTTTTAGTTTCATAAAAACTGGCTTTTCGTAAAATGATGCATAAAAAGCCTATATAGCCACTTACATTTTCCGACCTTAACAATATTTATTTCAGAAATGTCTTTAGCTGTATAATCAAAGAACTAAAATATTACTAAAATATTTAAATGTTTTTCTGAAATTGCAAAACTCTCTCTGGGGTTTTATTTATATTGGAAAAGATATTAGAAAAGCCTTATTTGTTAAAGTTGTGATAGTTACTCCCACAAAAGAATTATTAATGAAGAAATCTTTGTATGTACAAAACAACTTCAAATGCATCCAAAATCTGGAGATGACACATGTTTTTGTTTTTTTTTAAATATATATCTAACAAGTATAGCTACAATACTGATTTTTAGTGATTATGATGGGATATTCAAACCTTAAAAATACGGGGTTTATTATCTTAGTGTGAATAGATAAGATCTTACAAAGAAAGTTATTTTCAACTGAAATACGGAAAGAGTTTATCCACGTTGAGTTTCACAGAAATAACCAGAGAGTTATACCTATTTGGTCAAGTCAGTCAAAATCACTCCATGAATATTTCTTAAAAATATAACCAATTTAAGAAGTCAAATACATATTTTGTACTGACAGTCATCTTACATCAATAACTTACTACCTAATTATATGTGTATCTTTTTACCTAACATATATTAAGAAATGAAAATGATCTCTTTCATCTAACTTATGTTGTAAATGCTTTGATTATGATGATTTTATTATTTAACAAATAAAATTTATTGAAATGACAGGACAGAACACTGATAAATAAAAAACATTGCACACAGCTCTTTTCAGCCTCACCCTGTTCATATTGGCAAGCAATATTGCAACAGCAAACACACACACATAAACACACATGTGTGTGCACGTACACACACATATACAAACATGCCAAATTCAGGGTTTATTGTAGAAAAAAGTTCAAAAAAATATTAGCGATTAGGACAAATGATAATTTGCCTTATTACAAAATAATACATAATCCAGTCACCATGGTAGTAACATTTTATCTGCCCCTCCACCTGTGACCACTTAATTTATTTTAGGTAATTATTTAACTAATTCATTCCTTCATTAGTTAAATACTAATACTAGAGCTTGAACTCAGGGCCTAGCTCTGTCCTAGAATTTGTTTTTTTTTTGTTTTAGTTTTCTCAAGGCTATCATTTTATTGCTTGTACCACAGCTCAATTTCTAGCTTTTGCTGGTTACTTTCAAACCAGAATCTAATGGACTTTTTTCTTGCTCTGGTTTCAAACCACAATCATCAGATTTCGTCTTTCTGATTAGCTTGGAATAAAGACATGAGCCACCAGTTTGGCTCCTACTTTTTCCTATACTTATCTATTGCACATACTTTAATAGCAATTTAATATTGAGAGTATAGAAGCAAGATGTATAGTGATTATATTGTTCTGTCAGAAATTCAAGTTAGTAATGTAAATTTCTTCTTAAGACCATACACAAAAAATACATAAGTAGATATCTGATGATGTGTGTGTATGTGTGTATATGTGTGTGTATGTATGTGTGTGTTTGTGTGTGTGTACTCTTGCAATATGTTTCACATATAAGCACAGTGCAGGGGTGTCCAGACATTCACAGTATTTGCGTGAATATCTGCCTTGAGCTACCAATTCATTGACAAAGTCTAAGTGTCCACTCTAGACTTCCCGATGAAGAGGGGTATACTCATCCTCATCCTCAGTATTCATATGACTGGCCTTTTTGGAAAGTAGTCTCCGCACTATACTAAGTTGCAAGAAAAGCATTCTACCACTGAGCCACCAACCCAGTCCAAGGATTAAGATTCTTATTTGTAATTTGGTCAAAGCTATGTCTCTTTATGTAGGCTACTAAAATGTGTTTACTAATTTCAAGTAAATACATAAATTCTATTTCAATCTCTTTTAACAAATAAAAAATAAAATTGTTTACTTTGTAAATGGATCAGAAGCATGGATTTTTTGGCTAGATAGGTCATTGCACATCTGGATCTCTCTTCCTCTTTCTCTTTCATGATTCTCATAGACAATAAGTTGCTCCATAATTATCCTAATTTATTTTGCTTTTATATTTTTGGTTGCATTATTTCACTTTCTGCTCTGCCATTTCCCAAATCAGCACCACATAAACAGAACCGCAGAAGTGGTTCTGTGGCTCAAGTGGTAGAGCACTTGCCTTGATTTGAAGAGCTCAAGGATGGTGGCCAAGCCCAGAGTTCAGGCCCCACACCTAATTTTCTTTTATAAAGAATCTAAATCTTTGATAGTTCTAGGAACCGATCTGACTGAAATCAGTTGAATCACACTTTTCCTAAACAATGTAAGAAAAAGTCCAGGCTATCAAAGCAGCTAGAGAAGGCAGGCAGATTGTATGTGTGACATAACTTTGTGGAAAATGGTATAGAGTATTACTTACTGGTGATCCACTTTCACTTTAAGCATGATGCTGCACTATTGCTTGCTGGTTCTGAACTATTGCTTTGATAATTATAGTCTCCAAGAAGAAAAAAAATGAAATTTAATTGATATCAAAGGACTACTAATACATTTTGACTTCTCATTATGCATCTTCAATCATCAAAATCACCTGAAGAAAATAGATAGGCCTACTTTTTAAGATGAAAACAAGTGTCTTTAAAAAAAACAAGAATTTAGGTAGTCATACAAAGGACTTCTATTTTACTACTGCTCTATACATTTTTTTCTAATGTTGATAACCAGTAAATAATGGGTCTATTAGAAAGCTCTGAAAGGTCATATATTGAATAGTAAGTTCTCTTACACTATATCTTGGTATTTCCCAAATCATTTACATAGAAGGCATTGTTTCCTATTTTCTCCTTTCTAGAATAAGCTGCATATGAAAACAGCACTGGTCCTCATTTTCAGTCTGTGCATTTGATTATGGAGGAAAATCTTTCTCTGTTCTCTATCAATTCACGACTCTCCAGTTAGAATAATTTAAAATAGTAAAAATGAAAAAAGAGAAAATAAATCATGGTGGAAAAACATATGCAGAAAATTCACCGGATTTTTCTGACCAGTTCAACCAACGTGAACTATTGGGTAAATACATGGACACTTCATTTCCACTGGTACTCAAAGTCTCTGGTTAGGAAATTCTGATGAAGACAAGGAACAAGATGAAAACGTGAGAAAGGTATCAATTGCAAGAAAATAATGGAGAAGAATCCATGCAAATTTCTTCTTTGGGATGCCAAAATTAATCGGCTTACTACAGTACCGAGACTATATTCCAAAAAGGCCACTCATATGAATACTAGAGATGAGGTAAGTATACCCCTCTTCATCAGGAAACCTAGAGTGGACATTTAGACATTGTCCATGAGTTGGTAGCTCAAGGCAGATATTCATGCTGTAATTCTGAATGGCTTGGCACCCCTGCACATTGCTTATATGTGGAATAATACCAGAATGGCTTCTGTCTTCCTTCATCATGATGCAGATACCAATCCCCAAACTAAAGGCCTCTTGACACCCTTGAATTTTATTGCTGGGAATTGAAATAGCAAAGATATGCTGTACCTCCTTCTTTTGAATCATGATATCAAACCGGGTCTGAAAAACAACTTGGAAGAAACCTCATCTGATATTGCCAAATGGATAAGTATGTATCACTACTTCTTTGAAGTAGTGGAAGGCTGTACAAATTGTACTCCTATGTAGTAATGGTTTGGTTAAATTTCATAAATTTCAAAATTGCAAGTCCATCCTTTGTGGTCCTACAAAATATTTTCATAATACAAAACAACAGTAATATCTTAATTTAAAAATTTATGGATTCCATGGTATTCTTCCACGTGAATTGCCTGACTTTGGTGTCAAAATGTATTCAAGAGTTGTTTGTATGCATCTATAATGATTTCTGCAGAGTTTGCGATTTTTTAAAATTTTATCTTATCTGTTGAAATGAATAGTATAGAAATTAAAGAAATTCCTGGTGCTTGTCTGAAAAAAAAGTATCTATGTTTCTATAAAGTTCATAATCTATTTCATTGTCTTCTAGATATAATACTTTGCAGTCTATATTGTTTTATAATATATAGGTTCATTAATAAATGTGTCCTTTCAGATTACATTCTATATAGAAAAAGTTTAAGATTCCTTTCTTCCGAGGTCCTTATATTATTTTATTTCTTTGGGATAAAAAGATAATGTTATCTAATTTCAAGTTTTGTAAAGGTTATGCTATGTAAGGGCCTTTCGAAGGTGAAGATTTAATACACTGATGTCAAACTAACCTGTAATTCTATGAATTACAGGTTTTGTTACACTTGTATTTTTGTAAACATCTTTTAATAACTGTTTTTCATTTCCTGCATTTGAAGAATGAAAAATATGGAATACTTCACAAATTTTCATACCATCCTTGTGCAAGTGCCTTGTTAACTTCTGTATTGTTGTAATTTGGGTAGACCTGCTGCTGAAGCATGGAGTATCCTCTTAATTTAAGTAGTTAATGATGCAATCTTTATACAGGCATATATCCTTGGTTGCCTATTTGTAACAAGGAACCTTTATTGTTCCTAAATATGCGATTGATCTTATTTCTCTAAATTTCTGTGTATAGTGGCAAAAACTTATATTGTTTAGTCGATTGCTCACATTTGCAATTTTTTGTCAATGGCTTTTTTGTCGTTTTCATTTTAAATTTGATCATATTTTGAAGCCTTTATAGCTAAGTCCAAAGGTGATGGCTTTTCAAGTACTTATTTATCAACTGATTTAGCTTTGTGGAGCTAATGGATTCAAAGTAAGCCTTGCTTAAGAGCTACTTCTAAACTTCTGCAGGTTAAAATTTCCTAAATGAGGTCTTAGTGGTACAAATGTCTTCCTTACCCTTCACCCTTCTTCCATGTAGGAACAGACCAACCAGAATATCTTACCCTGACAGCATAGATTGTCTTACTGGAACAAAACTAATCTTAGATACAAGGGTTCATAGAAAGATGAACACTGCAGACCGAATTATTCAGAATAGAAGGTATTTTATCAAAATATAATTGTTTATTATACCTATCATTTCAAAACTAGCTAAAGCCAAGAATGTGAAAAAATTGTTCATATGCATGTTTACCTAATATCCTGGCCTGTCTACCATCCAACCAGGCAGGAACTTACACTACTGACTTTCTTTCACCAAATATTTCCATACCTCCTAGAGAAATCCATATGTTTCTCCTCGATATTAGGCCTTAAATTGGTAATGTTTTAATCAAAGTGTTTCCTCTTGCCTCCAGTCTGTAAATTTACAAATGGTAAAGTTTTAGGTCTAACTCTACCAAAAACTGAGGTAGAGATAATGGAATAATACTTTAAAGCAGAGTTGCCTTTGATACCCTAACCACAACAGAACAATTGCTAACAGAAAGTAATTGAAGACCCATCTCAATTTCTCACTTTCTATAATATTTCAGTGCCCCAATTCCTTGCAGGAATTAGCAGTAAGCAATTGTGAAATGTAAAGCAACTTAAAATGAAAGATGAGATCCCAAAATATGAGAGAAAGTACTGTAGTTCAAACTTTCAATTTACAGATGACCAGCCCATATGAGTAAACAAAATCACAAATGTCACAAGATTATTTTTAATACGCCTCTCCTAATGATGAATGAAAGATTTCAGTCCAGCATAATTAGGACAAAAAATAATTCCTGGAATGATAGATCCATAATTGTTCTACCAAGGCTAGGAAAACTTGACTTAGAGGTCAAATATAATTTTGAAAAACATTAAGTGAGAAGACCCTTAGTACTTCAAAACACTGGTACTTTAGTAAAACTTGGTTCTGTAGTCTAAAAATGTTGTCATTCTCAATCCAATGATAACCTACATTTAATCTCTTGAAAGTATATAACGTTTCAAATAAACTTTTAAAAATCATATTCACCAAAATAACACTTGACAAGTAGATGATAGTGACATTAAAAGTTTTTCAAGTGTAGGAATCAAGTTACAATAGAGTTGATTTATTTACCCAGCACTAATGCCAAATAAGTTCAACCATTCATTAAAGTGTAGAAATAGTATCTTGCACAATTTGCGTTGTTCAGTAGGTGCCTTCCAGAAATGTGTTAAATCGATCAGCCTCCCATAATTCAAACCAAAATATTAGCTAATAAACTAAATTTCATCACATAAGAATGTACATTTTAAAAAGTTACTAATAGTTGCCTTATCATGTGTTGCCTTATCATAATTTCCCTATCTTTCTAACATAGTAAGAAATATGACTTTAAGTCTTGATTATGGGTACTGATCCGAGATGTGACAAACATAAAATTTGTCTTCTATTTCTATCATATTCCTCTACAGTAATAAATTTTAGTTTTCTTCTTTGTCCAAAACTTATAGGTAGTAGAAAATATCGTCCCATGTAAAATAAAATAATGACACACCAATGTACAAAGCCATTTATAAAAACTGGTAGTTAGTTATAAATTCTAAGTGATTTTTAAACCTTCTTGTTGACTAAAGATTAATCTTCAAAAAAGATGAGAATAAAATCATGTCTAGGTGCTTCACGTCTCCAGTCTTACAAATTGTTATTGCAGATGAATGAATTATGGAAATATAAGCTGACATCAGTTCAAGTATATGCAGGATTGAAACTCCATGGAATGTATATAAAACTTTCAAACTATTAACCGACAGTTTAACAGAATGACTATCAGGAAGTTGAAACCAGAAAGGAATAATAGTAAAGACATAAAATGAATGAAAAACGGAACAAGGGGCAAGTACAGCTAGAATACTCAATGTACAAATGTAATAAAGGAAGTGGTAAATCTAAAATAAATCTTGGAGAAAGGGTTGGTTGAGAATGATAGAAGGAGTGCCTCTGATCCAGGAGCATTGGACAATTAGGTGGACATATTTAATTGCAACACACTTGCGCAACCTTTTGAAATTCAGTTAAAAACACAACTACAAACAAAAACACAAAAATCACAAACAAACAGCAATCTCTAGAAAGTATGTATATGAGCTCACAAAATTTTAAGCAGTTAATGAAGGGCAGTCATGGGCAAACAAACAAAGATATCCAAAGATGGCAGTTTGGGGTAGGGGAGAATTTTGAACAGATTTGAATAGATTCTCAAAGGTTATAAATCACCTACATCGACTGCAAATATTTTCTTCTGTGAGTATTCCTTTTTTTTGGGGGGGGGGCGGTCGTGGGGCCTAAAATCTGGGCCTGGGCGCTGTCCCTCAGCTATTCAGCTCAAGGCTAGCGCTCTACAATTTGAGCCACAGCTCCACTTCTGGCTTTTTTCTTTTTGCTTCTGTGATGCTGAGGAATCGAACCCAGGGCCTCAGGCATGCAAGGCAAGCGCTCTACCACTGAGCCACTTTCTCAGCCCCCATTCTGTGAGTATTCTTTGTCTGAAATGGTTACTCCAGTCCTGAGCCACACTTCATAGCTGGTGAAGATAGAATGGAAGAAACAAGATCAAGAACCCATTACACCACTGGAGAGATAACAGTCCTCTATGGTTTTTCTCATCTTTCTTCACTACTCTTTTCTCATACTTTTAATAAAGTCAAGTGATTTTGAATTACATCTTTCCTTCTTTATGAGAGAATTACTGTTTGGTAATTAAATGTCAATTCACAAATTTTGATGTCTTTTTTTTTACGAACTTTGAATTTAAATTCCACTACAACCTTGTATGCGCACAGTGAGAATATATTTCCTGGGTAAGGACAATTCTCAAGGGAACCTACAGGATTTACAGCAAGGTTTGTGAGGCTTGTTTGTTTAGTGTGAAAATGAGCCATATTCACCCACATTGCTCCCTCCCAGCTAAGTCTCCACGGATTTCTTTGCATGAAAGCCTATTTTCACAGACAATTTTAAATATCCTTAATAGGCTAAGTTGTTAAAAAGTTTGAACAATTAAAATTTACCTGTCATAAATTTTAAAGCTCTTTTGAAATTCATTTATCAGAATCGTGAATTCACCAATCATAATCCCACCTTTACCATCAAAAAGAGTTAACATGTTGTTTTCATGATATAGTGTCCATGAAAGTACTGTTTTCCAGTGGCAAATGAACTCCAAGATATGGAATGAGAGATATTAATTTGCGGTTGTTGTTTTTGATGTACTATGTGATTTCTATTTTCCTTGAGATTTTCCCCTATGGTTTATCCCCTGCTGTGTTTCATTTTGGTACCCTGTGTATTGTGTATACATTTTCGTTAATTAGGGAAGGGAACAGGAACAAAAAAATGGCGAGACAAAGGACAAAGAGCAAACCAATGCAATAGCAATTCACACAACACAATAAGTTGGAAATGTACATTACAACTTTTGTGAGAAAAATGAGAGAGGGGATAGCAAGTTTGAAAAGTTATGTATTCAGTACCTTACAATGGCTGTAACCCCAGTGCACATAACTTTCACATTAAAATTAAATTTAAAAATTTAGCTGATGAAATAAAATTTCACTGTTTTGGTATAGTAAATATTATTCTTTATATAGTAACTTTTTAAAAATCAGTATTATTTGGCATCTAAATTGAATTAATTACCTCTTCTTTATCAGAGGGTCACCAACTTGAATATCCAACTAGACAATTTTTTACAATATACTTGCCAATATTTTGAAAAAAATTAAATTTACTACTTTCTTATACTAACACAGAAAACAGATTAATTCTATGGAAACCCATAACTTTTAAAAGTGAATAAGTTGTTAAGAGGACAGAATGTATTTGTTCTTCAAAATTCTTATGACTAATAACTACTCATTTTAAAATTCTGAACATTCCATACCTGAGAGATTCAAAATATACCTGTTTGCATGTTATGTAATTCTGCAATAGATGCATTTTCCAATGGGGTGTTACAGACTGAGAAGTGAACAGAAAAAGAGCCACATTCTGATATGGGATAAAACTATGAAGCATGTTATAATTAATTCTTCAAGAGTAAGCAGTTGTTTATCAGATTAAGCTATTATTTCAGGACCATCAATCACAAGATTTATGCCATAAAGTCATCCTAGCCCACCAGTTTCCAATTTGTAGGGTGCACCTCAAAATTCCCTTAATTCACATCAAGAATTCCTTATCTCCATTGTGAAAATACACTGCATCTCTGCTAATGTGATGCCCTCCGTGTTCTGGAAAGAACACCACTATAAACTGGGTTGCATCATTTTTCCTCCACTGGTATTCTTGCAAATATTATTTATATTTATACTTTTTAACTATCATAGATAATCAGGATGTTAAGCTTGGAAGATTACAGTTCAAAGCCTGTGAAATCTCAGGGTCTATGTTGAAGGGGCAGAATGATGCAGGCTCCGGCCTCAGGATTATCTGAGGACTGTGTTTAAGTATTAGGAAAGCTCTTGGTATGCCTGGCTAGAGAGGAAAAATGTTCTCTCTCCCTATCTCAAAACATGTCACAGACTCCTGGGAGCTGAGGAAGTAGCTCTTCTGCTTGCTTAAGCATAGTTGAACAGCTGGTCAAGCATTTTCCTGCGATTGGAGAAGTGGTTTGAGCTTGCTCTAAAATAGTTTAGATAAATAGTATACCAAGACATGGCTGAGAAGGTGGCCCAGTGGTAGAGCGCTTGCCTTGCATGCATGAGGACCTGAGTTCCATTCCTCAGCACCACATTAGCAAAAAGAGAAAAGCCAGAAGTGATGATGTCTCTCAAGTGGTAGAGCTCTAGCCTTGAGTTGAAGAGCTGAGAGACAGCACCCAGGCCCAGAGTTAAGGCCCCATGACCCCCCCCCAAAATAATAATATACCAAGGCATTGTCTCATAGGTCAAGTAAAAATGTATCTGTTGAAATTTTTGTGTCAATGTCTTCTGACCAAATCTTGGCAAAGATCATGCTTGCTTGTCTTTAAATACCCACTAACAATAAAGCACAGCATGCAGTGGCAATTTCTGTTTGCACTCTGCATCCCCTGTGTCCTGGTGATTTCGTTACACTTACCCAGGGACCCCAAGGCACTAGACATTACAATTGGCACCCAAACAGGGACCCTTCATTGTTGAATTCAGGAAGGGATATTCAGGTAAGTACTTTTAATTACAGGGTGATGGGACAAGTTAAATCTACTCCATACTTACCTATGCTTAAACATTTACTTGCTGCTTATGGTCTAAATATTTCTTCTTCTGACATAGAAATGTGTATTAATGTAGTTAGGGAATGGAATCCTTGGTTCACCGATGAAGGAACATTCGATGTTGATGATTGGAAACGAGTAAAGAATAACGTAGAAAGAACTGTTCGAGAAGAGGAAAAGATTCCTATTAGATTTTGGTACATTTGGGCTATTTTACATACCCTTTTTAAAGCTTTGAATGAGGAAAGATTAATAGCAGACTTAAAGAAAGAGGCCACCCCTTTTATTGTAGATTTACAATTGGACTATGAGGTTAAGGATGCAATAGATAAGAATGCATTGCAATTAACAGAAAAAAAAACAACAAGAGGTAAAAAAAGGCTGAACAGGAGCAAACGGAAAGTGTAAACAAAATGTCTGAGCAAATGGAATTGATATTATCAAAATTACAACATATGGGGTTGGCAATTAGCAGAGTGAAAGCAGAACTTGAGAAAGTGAAAGTAAAGCAGCCTTTGGCTCATTCACTGGCCAAAGCAATTTTTACATCATTCCCTCACAAAACAGAGGGCTCAGACAGTGACTTTGATGATGAAATGCCTATTTTTTCTTATCCTGTAATTCAACCACCCCCTATGAATGGTATATCTCAACCAGCCAGATATTAAGTTGCTGCTGTTGATGATATTGGTAAACTTAAGAAGGCAGTGATGTTATATGGTCCGTGTAAGGTCCACTCCAGGATGGCCAGCAGACTCCACACTCCTCACAGCAAAGTCTCCACCCAGTACCTGCGTTACCTAGGCAACTGGGACACCTGGAAGAGGTCACATCTGCATCCGCTGAGGTCACATCTGAATTTGATGTGGCCGCACCTTTCTCTGCCCATACCCTAGATAAGGCCTAACCCAGGCCCAGAGGTTCTCTCTTGCTGCTCTTTTCTAGCTCTCTGTGCTCTCTTGCTGCTCTTTTCTAGCTCTCTGCTCTCCCCCAGCTCTTTTATAGCTCTCTGCTCTCTCGCTGCTCTTTTCTAACTCTCTCTCTTCTCTCTCTTTCCTCTCTTTCTTTCCTCTCTCTTTCCCAGTTCTCTATTTCCTAGCCCTTCCCCAGCCACGTGGAGTGCCAACCTTGCCTGGTCCCAGCAGGTTTACTGAATAAACCTACCCCTTACCTGAATACCACATGTGTGGTGCTGTTCTTACTCAGCTACCTTTTTTTAAAAACCTAACATAAATGGTGCCATGACTTGGATAAAGGGCTTAAAGTCAGGATAGCTGGGATTTCTCTTTTTTTCCCTATTTTCTCTTGTTCTGTTTGTTTTTTCCCTTTTTGCTCTGAGGAATACCCACAATTCTGATGGCCTTTGGTGAACCCAACTGTCTGCTGCGGACAGAGCTCATTGATACCATTGCTGGCCTTCATAATCCACGCCCACACCACTTCTCTACTCTGGTGAGTGAAGCTACTCTATGGTTCTCTGTTGCTCTCTCTAGAGGGCTCTGGGGAATGTTGGGATGCCACTTCCGCCTCGACAGCTCTCCTTCACTCACCAGACTGACTCTCCAACTCATTTAATGGGGTGCTGCGAATCATGCTTGAGCCGTGAAACCCCTTTGAAATGTCTCCTGCGCTCCCTGGAAAGCCAGAGTGCTCATTTTTATGCCATTCTCAGATGTAGACAGTTTTTGCTACTGCAATGGTAAATGGTCAGAAGTCTGTTTTCTTTCGGGCTCTCTTTGTTCTCTCTCTGCCATTCATGTCCAACTTTCCCTATCTCTCCCTGTCTTTTTTCTACATTTGGGCTTGTGCCCTGAAGAGTGTGACGCAGGCTGGGTCCCAAGGACCCCCTCTAGGTTCTCTTTCAAAGGCTAGCCAATTGTAGTCTTGGTCTATTTGTTCAGAGTGTCTTTGCATTTTGTTTTCAGAAATTTGCCATCTTGAGTTCACCATCTTGGCCACATGGTGACTTAAGGGTTTGGCCCTGTCTGGCCCTTAACCTTCCACCAAACTTACTACTCCATCCATTTATTCTAAGGTGCCTTGCTAACAAGTTGCTCTCTTCACAGGCCCTGGTAACTGAGGCCCAAGTATGTGATGTGCTTTGTTAGCAAAGATGTTTAAACATTGTTGTTAAAATTTTACGTTTTGAGTTTTGCCTTTTTTGTTTTGTGTTGTGTATTCTACTGACTACATGCTTCTAAAATACTGGGCATATCTGTGCTGAAATTCTCATCACATCTAATGAGTTTTGTCATTTCAGAATATTTGTCTGTCAATTCTTGATAAGAACCAGGTCAGTTCTACTTATTCTACTTGATCTCCTTGTTGCTTTAATTGAAAATAATAAAGGGCTTTTGTGGCATAGATCGCAGTTCAAAGTCAGCCCCGGCTGAAAAATCCCTAAGACTCCATCTCCCAACTAACCTGCAAAGAGCCCGGCTGGAAGCATGGCTCAAGACTCTTATATCTAAGCAGCCAAACAATGGAAGTGATATTGTAACTCAAAGTGGTAGAGCACTAGCCTTGAGCAGAAGTGCTCAGGGACCGTGTCCAGGCCTTGTGTTCAAGCCTCCTTGAATACCAACTGGGGCAAGCCATCCCATCAATGAGCACCTAGTCTGGGGAACAAGGGAACATGGAGAGGAGTAAGAGGAGATGTCACATCAGCTACTTTGTGCCTGCCCTTTCAAAATTTACCAGAGCCAGGAGGTTAGTGGAAGTAAGAAGCCTGCCCATCCAATGTCTATAACTGTCTACCTATTAACTAAACAGGAATTTATATTCTTGCCTTTGTCACCTGACTTCTCTACCTAGCCGCCAGATGTCAGAAGTATCTAGGGACATTTCTACATTTTCAGCCCCAAGTCCTTCCTCTTGCCATTTATTTGCTCTGCAGTGTTTTTTTCCAGCCCCTCAATGCTCATCAGACTTCTCCAGACTTCATCTAAGGACTCATGCCACCAAGGTACCACTGCTGCTCACTGCCTTCTCTGGGAGGGGACCAAATTCCAGCCTTTTTACCCCTATTGTCGATGCCCCCTTGTCAGCAGGAAGTAGCCAGAGAGAATCCACGCCCTATTTTATGATTATTAATAGGCTGGAATATAAGGTCCACTCCAGGATGGTGAGCAGACTCCACCCTCCTCACAGCAAAGTCTCCAACCAGTACCTGCGTTACCTAGGCAACTGGGACACCTGGAAGAGGTCACATCTGCATCCGCTGAGGTCACATCTGAATTTGATGTGGCCACACCTTTCTCCGCCCATACCCTAGATAATGCCTAGCCCAGACCCAGAGGTGCTCTCTCCCTGTTGTTTTCTAGCTCTCTCTGTTCTCTTGCTGCTCTTTTCTAGCTCTCTGCTCTCTCGCTGCTCTTTTCTAGCTCTCTCTCTTCTCTCTCTTTCCTCTCTCTTTCCCAGCTCTCTCTTTCCTAGACTTTTCCCAGCCACGTGGAGTTCCAACCTTGCCTGGTCCCAGCAGGTCTACTGAATAAAATTACCCCTTGCCTGAATACCACGTATGTGGTGCTGTTCCTACTCGGCTTCCTCTTTTTAAAAACCTAACACTCCTCAGTCTCATTATGTTAAGGAATTGCTTAATGGGCTTGCCTGTCATTACAATAATTTTGCTCCTGAGGATTGGAAGATGCTTTGTAGAGCCTTGCTTAAGAAACCGAAATACCTACAATGGCAAATGTGGTTTACTGAGTTATGTACAAAAAGGGCTAAACAAAATGCACAGAGCAGTAATCCACACCTGCAGATCATAACCTTTCCCATGTTAAGTGGAACAGAACAATATGCGGATGCTCATATGTAAGTGAACTCTCCTGAACAGATCCATGAGGAGTTAAGAGACATAGGTATTGAGGCATGGGAAAGAATTCGACCAGTGGGAGAGCATTATGGCTCTTGGACTAAAGAAATTCAAAAACCTAATCAACCCTATGTTGAATTTTTATCACTATTGACATTGACCTTGGAATGTACTGTTGTGGTAGAGGCTGCAGGGCAACAACTGCTGCACATGTTGGCTTATGAGAATGCTAATGAGGACTGTAGACGGGCCCTATTGCGTATTAAAGAATCTGGGGATGTGAATACATATTTAAGGGACTGCAAAGACATTACATCTGAATCCAGGTGTATGCAGGTATTTGCTGAATCTATGGCCACTAACCTGGCATGCTTGCAAACAAAACCCTCTAATCTAAAGTGTTTTGGATATTGTCAAAAAGGCTACTGACCTTAACAAGAGAGGACCGGGAATTTGCCCTAAATGTAAAAAAGGGAAGCACTGGGCAAGGGATTATTGATCAAAAATAGACAATAAAGGAATTCCTATAAAAGATGCTTACCCTATGCAGGGAAAGTCTCCATCGGGACAGCCCCAGGGCCCAGGATTAATAATCGAGGGCAACCAAACATCTTTTCCCTTGTTCCTGCCACAGCCCACAGCACCGCAGTGGACATACCAGCCTTAAAAGATTTTTATATTGAAAGGTGGTGATAAGCCACAAAAAAAATCCTACTGGAATTTATGGGCCTTTACCTGAAGGAACATTTGGCCTATTGGCCGGTAGATCCAGTCTTAATGCAAAAGGAGTTTTAGTATATTTAGGAATTATTGATGCTGACTATATTGGGGAAATAAAATTTTTAATGTCAGCTGCTGCACATATTTCCTTTAAAAAGGGAGAATGAATTGCTCAAATCTTATTGTTATCATATATATCTACTGGAAAGTCATTTACACTCCACATTGGGGGATTTGGAAGTACTAACCAACAAAATGTGTTTTGGACTACTCATATTACTAAAATGCAGCCTAAGATTAAGATTAATATTCAGGAAAAGATATTGACAGGACTAATAGATACTGGCTCAGATATTACAATTATTAAAACTCATGAATGGCCTAATCATTTATTATATAAAATAATCCCCTGTAATATTAAAGGAGTTAGCAATACTCCTGTAAATTTTAAAGGACAAACAGTGTCGTATGTTACTATTACTTCAGAAGACGGACAGACAGCTGTCCTTAAAACTTATATTATGGAAGTTCCAGTTAACATAATTGGTAGAGATGTACTGGAACAATGGGGAGCTCATATTCAATTTTAACGTTTTTAGATGGAGCCCATAAAGATATTATGGAAATTTGAGGAACTTCTTTGGATTGAACAATGTCCTAGATCTAAGGAAAAATTAGAAACAGCTCATCAGTTAGTTGAAGAACAGTTAACCAAAGGACATATTGAGCCGTCTATGTCTGAGCCGTCTATGTCACCATGGAATTCTCCAATATTTGTTATTAAAAAGAAGTCAGGGAAATGAAGATTGCGGACTGATTTACGAGGAGGTAAGGCATCCATGTACCCTATGGGGGCTTTACAACCTGGTATACCATCGCCTGCGATGCTTCCTAAATATTGGCCAATAATAGTAATAGATTTACAAGATTGCTTTTTTTTTTTTTTTTTTTTTTTTTTTTTTACCATTTCTGTACATGTAAAAGATTGTAAAAGATTTGCCTTTTCTTTACCACAAATAAATCATCAAGCCCCTCATCAGCGCTTCCAATGGAAGGTGTTGCCCCAAGGAATGATGAATTCTCCAACTATGTGTCAGATATATGTTGATGAGGCCTTAAAACCTGTTAGACAAAAATGGCCTCACATTTATATTTTTCATTATATGGATGATATTTTGTTTGGAGGACCAAATAACAGAATTAGAAATGGTGTTACAATGTTTACACTCTATATTTAAAGATTTTGGATTAATAATAGCACCTGAAAAAATACAAAAAGATACGGTAGTAAAATATTTAGGATATGTTGTTTGTAGACAAACAGTGACAACTCAAAAAATATCTTTACAACGTGATCAATTACATACGTTAAATGATTTTCAAAAGTTACTAGGAGATATTATTTGCATGCAACTGGCCTTAGGAATTCCTATTATCTATTACATAATTTGTTTCATTGTTACAAAGGGAGCCTGATTGACATAGCAAAAGAACTCTAACTAAGGAAGCTGAAAGAGAAATACAATTTGTAGAACAGAGAATAAAAAACTGTTTTTACATCGAGTAATGCTAATTCAACTCATAAATTTATATATTTAGATACATGGAAATACCCAACAGGAATTATAAGACAAAATGAGCTACCATTAGAATGGATTTATACACGGCATAGATTTACAAAAAATATTATGACTTATGTTTTTTGTTTTTTTTTTTTTTTTTGTCGGCCGTGGGGCTTGAACTCTGGGCCTGGGCGCTGTCCCTCAGCTCTTCAGCTCAAGGCGAGCGCTCTACCACTTGAGCTACAGCGCCACTTCCGGTTTTCTGGTGGTTTATTGGAGATAGGAGTCTCACGGTCTCTCCTGCCCGGGCTGGCTTTGAACCGCGATCCTCAGATCTCAGCCTCCTGAGTAGCTAGGATTACAGGCGTGAGCCACCAGCGCCCGGCAATATTATGACTTATGAACAACAGTTGGCAATTATTATTCAACAGGCCAGGCAACGGGTATTTATCCTATCGGTGCATGATTTATTTGAAATTATCTTTCCTTTGCCAAAAGACCAAGTAAAATATTTATTAAACCTGTCTGAAGTGCTACAAATAGCATTAGTAAATTTTACTGGGCAATTTTCCTATAATTTTTCCCAAAGGTAGATTGTGGGATTGCTTGGGTAAACAACAACTTATCATTAATAATATAATTTCCAAGGCCCCTATTTCAACTGCTCTTACTGTTTTTACAGATGGCCTCAAAACAAAAAGTGCTATTGGACAACAAATAAATATTGGGTACAAACAACTACTTAAGCATCAGTTCAACAAAATGAACTTTTTGCTATTATTAAGGTGTTACAAGATTTTGTGGGAGATGTTAATATTGTTACTGATTCTGCCTATGCTGTAGGAGTTGTGACTAATATAGTCACTGCAGTTACACATTCATCTAAGCCCCAGCTAAACCAATTATTTAAACAATTACAAGCTTTACTGCAACAACGTAATGCCAAAGTGTTTGTAACTCACATTAGAGCTCACTCTTCGGTACCTGGGTACCTTGTATATGGCAATAATCAGGTTGATAAATTAGTTTTGTTCTGCTAAACAGGATCATGCTCATTTACATACAAATGCTAGCCATTTACATATGCTTTATAAAATACCTTATTCTCAAGGTAAACAAATTATAAAAAGGTGTCCTATCTGCAGACCAATGCTTTGAGAGTTATACCTGCTGGAGTAAATCCTCAAGGATTACAACCTAACGAGCTCTGGCAAATGGATATAATCCATTTGTAAGCCTTTGGCTGTTTTTCCTTTGTACATGTTACAATAGATACGTATTCCAAATTTGTTTGGGCTTCTGCCCTTATGGGAGAAACTGTTAACCATGTAATAGAACACTTATTGGAAGATTTTGCCATTATGGGAGTGCCTGCTAAAATGAAGACTGACAATGGACCAGCCTATAAAATTATCAGATTTAAAAGATTTTGTGAACTTTATGATGTGGTACATATTACAGGAATAGAATATAACCCCCAAGGACAAGCCATTATTGAATGAGTTCATGGCACACTAAAACAACAAATGAAAAAAAATTAAAAAGGAGGAAAAGGTTGGATGAAAGTATGGATATTTTGTGGTATTCCATGCAAAATCTTAAAATAATTTTACATCAAGCCCTTTACGTTCTTAATTTTTTAAACTAACCACAAGGAGATATTTTAACTAGAGCTGAGCGCCATTTTGAACAAATATCAGAAAAACCTTATTTAAATGCTCCCGTATGGATTAAGGTTGCATTGGATGCAGAATGGCAACTAGGAACATTATTACATAAGGGGCGAGGATAGGGCTTTGTGTCTACACAGGATGGCAAACAATACTAGCTTCCTGCCTGATGGATACAGACGTGGCCCAGTGAGGACAGCCCCATATCCTGCAAGGAATCGGCCACCAGTTGAGGAAAAAGAAATCCCCACTGCCCACCTGGGGGCAGGTTAAAAAGTTGACTGGAGAAGGACAAAAGATATTACAATGCAATGGTAAACGTGTCAAGGCTGAGAACTTGTTTCTGGCCATGTGTGCCCTGCTTATTGTAAACTCTGTCCATGCTAATGCTAATGTAAGTTATTGGGACTTGGTTCCTAACCCTCCTTTATTGGAACCTGTTGTCTGGGGAGACATGTATATAACCGTCTATACTGTTCCTGTTGTTTTATCTCCTCCTTGGAATAATTTCACATTTTGCAATAAAGATGATGGTACCTTTTTTAAATTTTACTTACTATACTCATTCCTTGCCTCTTTGTCTGGGGCCTTCTCCATGTTAATAATGAATAGGCAACATTGGGTTTTACCTGGGAAACGCACTTCCAATTCTAAAACACAGCTGCAGCAATTAACTACTTGGCCATTAATAGTAGCTGGGAAAGTGTCACTGATGGCGAGTTATCCTTACCCATGTGCCCTGATTTTACTTATATTGATTTAAAATATCAGCCTTTTGTGTGGCAAGAGTGTAGAGGAACATTTGGAAAAATGTTCAATAATTTTATTAATTGAGGACCTTTTGGACAGTTTATTAACACATGTTCAGAATGGAATATTACCAGATGTGATTTATCAAATGTTACTAGGATGCCGGAAGCCATTAATGGATTGCTTACTGGAGTTCGATTGATGGCCTGGGAAGATGGAGGCATTGCAGATGCTCTATGGGCTTTCATGGCTGCACCCACTGCTGTTCAGACTCATCTTTGGAAGGTCGCAGCGGCGCTGAATCCTGTGATGCTATTAAATGGATCGTTTTCAGGGACGGCGAACTCTGCATCCACTTATAATTTTACTTTGTACAAATCTTATGATGCAACTGCTTGTGGAGCTCTGCCTTATGCATTTTTAGTGGGAAATTTTACATTTTCTCCTACTATTTCTTGTTTTAATTGTCGCCTGTGTTCTTGCATTAACTCCTCTCTTAATTTTAATGACAGTATAGTACTATGATATTACAACAAAGAACTCATATTTGGCTACCTGTTAAATTAGGAAGAGAATGGTCCCAAAATAATTTGGATAGTGTTGTTATTGAATTTTTTACCAAACTACTAAAACGTACAAAGCGTATGATTGGAGCCATTGTAGCTGTGATCTTAAGCTTAATTGCTATTACCACTGTTGCTGCGGTGTCTGGAATTGCCCTACACACTTCCTTACAAATTAGCACTTTGTGGAAGAATAGCACCGGGATTCACATGAATTGTGGGTCTCACAGGTAGAAAATTATGCTCTATTACAAGCACAGATTAATATTCTTAAACAGACAGTGGGATGGTTAGGAAACATGATATTGGTTGTGAAAAAACAGTTATTGTTAAAATGTGATTGGAATTTTACTACCTTTTGCATAACTAATGTAAAATATAATAAATCTATATATGAATAGAATGTAATACAGCAATATTTATCTGGAAATTCTACTGCTGCTCAATTGATTGCTCAGTTACAATTTGATGTACATGATATTTTTGGTAAACAATTTACAAATGATGATGCTTCTAATATTGCTGATGCATTTATTAAACAATTGGAAGGGTTGGATCCAAAAGAAATACTACAAAGCATTTCACATACTGCTAGTGGTGTGGAAATTATGGTTGTTATTATTTTGTTTGCACTTGTACTGTTATATTTGATTTTTATGAAACCAATGCAAGCGTCTATGATCACTCTGTGGAAAGTTTTACTTTTAAAACAAAAGAAAAAAGAAGGAAATTTTGAAGTCTCAGGGTCTATGTTGAAAGGGCAAAATGATGCAGACTCCGGCCTCAGGATTATCTGAGGACTGTGTTTGAGTATTAGGAAAGCTCTTGGCATGCCGGACTAGAAGGGAAAATGTCCTCTCTCCCTATCTCAAAACACATGTCACAGACTCCTGGGAGCTGAGGAAGTAGCTCTTCTGATTGCTTAATCATAGATGAACAGCTGGTCAAGCATTTTCCTGATTGGTTTGAACAAGCTCTAAAATAGTTTAGATAATAATATATTAAGACATTGTCTCATAGTTCAAGTAAAAATGTAGCTGTTGAAATTTTTGTGTCAATGTCTTCTGACCAAATCTTGGCAAAGATCATGCTTGCTTGTCATTAAATAGCACTAACAATAAAGCACAGCATGCAGTGCCAATTGCTGTTTGCACTCTGCATCCCCTGTGTCCTGGTGATTCTGTTACCCTTACCCAGGGACCCCAACGCACTAGACGTTGACAAAAGCCCACCCAGGCAGGAAGGTTCTCTAGATTCTTATCTCCAATAAACTTCTCAGCAAAAACCAGACACAAGTGAGCTGAGGTTGAAGTGGTAGGACATGGGCCTTTAGCATAAAGAGGCTCAGAGACAGTGTCCAGTCCCCGAGTTCAAGCCCTAGGACAAACTAATAAAACAAAAACAACAATAAAAACAAATCCCAAACCTAGCAGTTTTCTCACTGTATACAGAGGCACGTAATTAAGGAAATTGCTACCTGTGTTACATACAGGTAGAAGAAAGATGTCACACAATTATTCACTTCATACCATGTTATACCAAAGCCTCAAAAAATCGCCCTTTTTCTAAATTTATAAATTAATATCATCCATTTTTTGCCAACTCTGTCTACATTATTCACATTATCATTTTATACATGAAGTGTTGGTATTATCTATTAACTGAGTTCTAACTCTCATGAAAGAATATTCTAGGCAAATAGATTGCAAGAAACATTTGTAAATTTATCAATTAAAGCCTCTACTTAAAAATAATTTTGTAGTATCCTATAGAATATGAAATTACAAACAAAACCAAAATGTTTATTTTAAATCTAAACTCTAATTTAGTAAGATCTACATAGTCCTACAGTAGATTAACTTTGCTATTTCTCCAGGCTTAAGCTTTTGTAATCCTTCATCCTTTCCTTGGAATCTATGAGAATGATGATTACTTACTTTTTCAAATTTTGGATAGGAATCATGAGCCATTTTGCATCTAAGAATGTTCTGTAATGAAGAGAACATTTAAAACACAACTGAGGATTATATATGAGTTGCATTTCAATAGGAAACAACTTCTCAAAACATAATGACAAAATTAGCCCAAACTTCCAACTGCGTATTCCTTTCTTGTTTGGTTTGTTTTATTAAGACAAAATTATACTACCTGGTCCAGGGAAGTTATCACTGTGTAATTCCACTATTTAATCTCCTGTCTTAGTCTGAGTGCTAGAATTCTAGCCTTGTATCACATTGCCCCTCCACAGTTTCTTGGTTTATTTAATCTAGATAGAGACTAGCAATTCTGAACTTCTCCAGTAATATTATCCACTATACTGCTCAGAGTGTTCATATACTCTTTTCAAAGATGTTATAACATTTGACACAGAATATGAACATTTTCAGATGCACCTGCAGGAGTCTCTGATTCATTCCTCCATGGACCTGATCCCATTAATAATGATTACTTGACTCTCTTACTATCTTTGGTCCCTATCTATGTAATATTCTTAAACTTTTTTGAAGAAGGTTCACTTGAGGACTTTCTAACATTAAAAAATTATCACTTGATTCCAATCTTACTCAGGACATATTTTCTATTGTTTTCTAACTTTTCCACATATTCTGAGAGTTGCTTCATATGTGTGTTTGTGTGTGCATATATAAGTGTCTCTGTATATATGTGTATGATTGTATGTATGTATGCAAAAGCATCAAGGTCTTATTCAGCAATCTTGCTCATGGCTGGTATTCCAATACTTGAGCCATGCTTCCAATCCAGCTTTTGGCTGGTTAATTATAGTTTCTCAAAGACTGTTCTGCCCAGGCTGGATGCAAAGTGAACTTCCCAGACTCCTTTACATTCTTAGGTTTTATTTCTCCAGTAGTATCAACTTTTAAATTACAAATATTTTTGTGAGTGTAAAGGCTAAGCTGTAGCCTAGATTTTTAACGTAATAATTCACATAAAGATAGATGAACATGCACATTATATATGCTGTATGTACAGTGTTAGAAATGTGATCCTAAGCTGGGTGGTAGTGAGATCTTCGGATAGGGCTCAAAGCTAGGCTGGGCAAGAAAGTCCCGGAGACTCTTTTTCCAATTAACTACAAGAAAACTGAAAGTGGCACTGTGGCTCAAGTATAGAGCATTAGCCTTGAGCTGAATAGCAGAAGGACAGCTCCCAGACCCAGTGTTCATGTGCCAAGGCCATCACTAACAAAAAATACATAAGTAAAGGAAAGAAAATAAATGTGATCTTATCCACCAGTTCATGGCTAGTATAATCCCTGCTCTCTCAGGATGGTCTTTTTTTTCCAATTAAGTCCATGCTCTTATATCTGATTTGCATTGAAAACAGAATTATGCTTCCATTCTACTGTCTACAAAGTTGCCATATTAGCAAGCGTGATTTAGAAAGGGAGTGGCCTCATACTTCCTGTTCCACCTAGGAGTAATGCTTTCTCTATATCACTCTCATAAATCTACATACTGGACTTGGCTTTGTTTTTTCAACGTGGTCTTATTTGTAGAATCTTCTATGAACCCTTATACTTAAACACAAAACTTCTCTTTCTCCTATTATTGCTATTGTTTCCTTACTGTTAACTCATGAACATTTGGGAAATAATGCGCAGCACATACACTCACAAAAAAAATGATCTGAGAACCTTCTTCCCATTTAAAATTCGCCTTAATTCTTAGAGAACTTACAAAGTTTGAACTCAATATACTTATGGAAAATGTATTTAAAAGCAATATAAATTTCATATTTTCTCTTTACTAAGTTTTCTCTGAAACACGTGTAACCTCAGAGCAGGGTGTCCTTGTGTTATTTCGGTGAAGCAAGAAAACATTCATTATATCTCAGGCAGCACTGTAGATTGTTCCTGGAAGTAACTGCTACTGGATGTGGAAACTGATCCCAGGAGAGGAATGGAACATAGAGGATTGACAAGGTTCAAGTTAAATTGTGCTTTCCTTTTTACTGTACAAGAAAATCCCAAGGCTTGAAGGAAACTCTGTCCCTGACTTTTTCGTGTGTGTTTTTACTCATATATAACTTTTCTGTAAACTCCTAGTTTGAGAGTATTACAAAAAGAAATAATGTGCCATTTGAAGGCCAGCATAGAACAAAAGGAAATAACGTTGTTTAAAACATGTTCTACTGCAGGGACTGGGAAGTTGCCTCAGTGGTAGAGCGCTTGCCTTGCATGGATGAGGCCCAGGTTCGATTCGTCAGCACTACATAAGCAAAAAATAAGCCAGAAGTGGTGCTGTGGCTCAAGTTGTAGAGTGCTAGCCTTGAGTTGAAGAGCTGAGGGACAGCGCTCAGGCCCAGAGTCTAGGCCCAAGACTGGACCCCCCCCCCAAAACCGTTCTACTGCTAAGAAACAAAGACATGGAGGTTTTAAAGTGTCTTATCGATGGTATTGTCACCCCTGAGATGATTCTCTTGTTTCAGGATTCAGTTATCAATTCCTTTAGTTTGGTCCTGAATTTTTCAGAGCAATAAGGATTCCCAAAAAGCATCCAGTGATTATGATCAGCAAAAGGAGCCTCTTCTCAGACCAGTACTCCTTTAAGGAGGGTCCCAATGAAATATCTGGGTTTTTTTGTTTGCTTGTTTTTTTAGTTTGTTTTGGTTATGGGGCTTGAACTTCTAGGCTGGATCCTGTCCCTGAACAGTGTTGTTTCCTACTAACCTGCCGCCAAAGCTCTACTGCTTGAACTAAAACTCCACTTGCTGTGTAATTACAGATAAGAGTTTGACAAACTCTCCTGCCATGTTTGGATTCGAACTAAGATAGTAAGAAAGCCAAGTGACATCAACTGTATAGACGTCTCTCTTCAAAGAAGAAATATTAGATGTTTATTGTAAAGCTAATATTTGACATTTTTTCTCTTTTTTATTGTGAGAATACCATACAGAGGAGTTACAATTACACGGGGAAGATATCGTGTATATTTCTTATCAAGCATTGTTGCCTCTTCTTTTTTTCCCCTTTCCATCCCTTCCCATACTCTCCCTCTTCCCCCATCCCATCATCCCCCCACCAAATTTGCAAAGTTCGTTTTTTGACATAACGACTTGTACATCTCATTGTTGCAATGGGTCCACCTGTATCCCTAAACGATTTGTTTTTAGAGAATATGTCCAGCACAGATTCCATAAAATAACTCACCAAAATAGGTGCATGGAATCATTTTGGAATTAATTTTTTTTTGCTTGGGAAGATTATTGATCTTGTCGTTCCTTTTGGGGAAACTTAAAATCATATTTCACCTTTTTTGTTGGTTCTGAGGGTTGAATTCTGATCCTGGGCACTGTCCCTCCGCTCTTCAGTTCAAGTTGAGCTCACTACCACTTTAGCTACAGCACCACTTCCTGGTTTCTGGTGGTTAATTGAAGATTAGGATCTCATGGACAGTCCTGACAAGGCTTGCGTTGAACCACAATCCTCTGGTCTCAACCTCCTGAGTAGCTAGGATTACAGGTGTAAACCACCAGCACCCATTTCATATTTGCATTTAGGTGCACTTACTGACACTGTGTAGACAAAGAATGGAAATTTTAACCAAATGATGACAATGCAGCTTTTCAGAAAACTTGAGGTAGCAGTAAATATGTCCTCCTTTTCCATTTTGTTACATTAATGAATCATGAGCTATGGGACCCTTACATTAGCATCCTGTGATATCTGTATAGGTGTATTTAGTATCAGGAAATGTTCATAGAGAAATATAGAAAGAATGAGAATATTAGAAAACAAAGGAGATAAGATATGAAAGAACAGCATAGAAGGAGATACATTTACCACGCAGATATTAAGAACTAGCCTAAGAGATTTAGAATGCTAAAGGAAATGAGGAAAAGCCTAGTTGACAAATAGTTCTTCAATAACCAAAAATGATTCTCTAGAACAGTTTCTGGTATACCTTATTTACTATCATTTTTTCCTTCCATCCGGAGTTACTCCTTATTTTCTGTCATAACTATTAATTAGCCTCCGCCTTTTTGATGCCAAAACTGACCAAAAAGATTTCAAAATCACACAGACTACTTTTCACTTTGTGATTAGCAGTGATGACACAAAATCCTGGAATCCTTGAATTTCCAGAATTAATCTTCACCTGACAATTAAGCACATTCCTGGCCTTAATTGCTGTGACTTAATGAACAAAACTTTTTTCAACACAGTATCCTAACATAAGTAAAGTACATGAATTACGGGTTATTGTCAGGTGTCAGTATGGAAGGAGCAATTATATATTTCAAGTATGGGTTCTTTATTTTCCATTTACTAATTTTTTTTGCCAGTCTAGGGGCTTAAACTCAGTGGTAGGGAATTATTCCTGAGCCTTTTTTTCCCCTCAAGGCTAGCACTCTACCACTTGTGGCCCAGCATTCCTTCTCGTGTTTTTCTTTTTTCTGTGTTACTGAGGAATTGAACCCAGGGTTTCATGAATGCTAAGCAATGACCATACCATGAAGCCACATTCCCAGACCCCTAAATGACTTTCTTAAGAAGGCATTACATTTTCATTCCATAACTATGTATCCTAAGTTTGGCCAGGTGCTAGAAAATGATGTAGAAAGCAACCCAATCCTCTCCCCCACACCAAAATTGTAAAGTTCAATTTTCAACATAACGACTTGTATATTTCACTGTTGCAATTGTTGCACCTGTATTCCTATTTAAACAATTTGTTTTTTCTCTAACCCTATTCAAATTATACCAACATCAAATACAGTGAAAACTGGACTTGTTTTTTGTTACATTGAAAAACGAACATTACAAATTTGGCCAGGGAATGGGGGAGGGAAGGAGTGGGGATCAGTGTGGGGGGGGAGTTAAAAGGGATCGGAAGAGGAAACAAAGGAGGTGGCAACAATGATTGAAAATAAATGTACTCATTACCTTGCCGATGTAATCGTAACCCCTTTGTACAGTATTTTCACAATAAAAATCTTCAAAAAATGTTTATCACTTATTATAATTCAAATACCAAGCAAGAGTAATTTTATATAATCATTACAGGTATCATTTTATCACTATCATAAAACAGAATAAAAGACCAGTCCCAATTATTACCTATCTAGCATTATCTTAATTCCTAATCATTACCTAAATATCTTAAACAATCTAAATAGTCATGTCTTTAACATAAACATAAATATTGTATACTTTTTACTTAAAATTTCCAGGGTCATACATTCATGTTTCTAAGAAATGTGCACAGCAGTTAAAAATGCTTTTGTGAAATTAATGTGAGACATGTTGTTGTTGTTGTTGTTTGCAAGTCCTAGGCATTGTCCCTATGCTTTTTTGTGCTCAAGGCCAGAACTGCACAACTTGAATCACAGGGCTAATTTCTGTTTTTGAATGGTTAATTGGAGAATAGGAATCTCACATGTAGTTTTCTGTTTGGGCTGGATGTGAAAAAATTGTTAGATCTCAGCCCCCAGAGTTGCTAGATTTATAGGCGTGACTTACCTTCACTTGGTTTGATGATTTTTTAATTATGTTTTAAGATGTTTGTTTAACTATAATGCACATAATTCTATAGATAAATTTATATATATATGACGACAAATTCCCTCTAAAAATGTATGACTTTCTACACATAACATTTATACACACACACATATTTGTTTCTGAATATATATACTTCCTCTAAAACTTTTATGCTACTATTTTTTTACCCTTTTGATTTCAAAGATATAGTCTATTGTTCCAAAATTTTCCTAGAGTAAAATGACTAATATTTCAATAGAAAGTAAAACATATTATTTTCAAGGTAATTTTAGATATACACATGATGTAGTAGTAATATATATATATAGTATATTACTTGAGAAATTATGTTCAAACCCTTAAATATTTGTGTGTAATGGCAGGGAGAGGGAAAGTCAATTCATACTGATTAGAAATGTGCAATGCTTCTAAAATCTATTCAATATTTTGTTATAATCACATAATCAAGCTACCTGTTATGATTTAGTTTTTTTGTTTCTTTATTTATTCAAAAATTTAAAACGGATGCATGCACAGTGGTAATATTAAAATTACAAATAATACAAAATTACAAAAAATACAAAAATTACAAAAAATACAAAAATACAAAAATACAAATAATACAAAATCATAGGCACATACCAGATTTTCAATAATTGGCACTTAATGTCCTAATAATAATTTTGTTGAAGATGATGATGAGAATAGTGAACTTGATAATGGCAATGTTATAATTGAAAAGGAAAAAAAATTAGACATCATTGAATTTAGATTTCCCACATTGAATATAATGAACAGTGTTGGATTATATACAATAAGAATAACAAGAGGAGAGTTTCAATATCAAGAACTAACAATCACATAATCAGGTGAGACAGTAAATCCCTAATGTTATTCTTGTAGTCTCTATAATGTATATTCACTTTTCTTGGTGGTATTGTTTTCTTATAAATAAAATAGTTTATTTTCACATGTTTATTATCCCACATAGATAAAATATAATAAGCTGAGTGCTTTTTTATCAAATGATCTTGTTTGTTCTAGCCTTGGGAACTTAGGAGAAAGCCTTTCACCACCCACATAACCAGTGGCTTAGTTATATATCCCTAGAAGGTAACAACACATGCCTCAAGCATGCTTCACTCATTAGGCAGAAATCCCTGGTCAGTTTTAGTTTCTATCCAGTTCACTGAAGAAAATCTATGTATAAATTTATGAAGAACACTTGGCAGCACATAAAGCAATAAGAAAATTCTGATGGACTAAGATTAGTTTTCAACCTAGTGTGATTAGTTCAAGTAACTTCTCATATACATACTATTCAATAACCAATGTTTTCCAGTGATATGTTGAGTATGTTCTTCAATACAAATGTAGACACATGACCCAATTTACATAATACCAGTTACATATCTGTAGTTGCCTTAAAAGGACACAGACATTAGAGCCAGGAGGTAAAATTTATTTTTATTTCTGCATGAAGCAATTTGTGACTTTATACCAACAAACTGAATTTGACTCTTTCCTTATTTGTAAGCTAAGGTGGAAAATGTAAGGACTCTTCACTTTTCTTTTTTCTTCCTCCAGGAGTAAGCAAAGTATTCTTCAATATTTCTGGTAGATTACGTCCATTTATAGATGAGAAATGTAAGGCCAACAGCCAATTTAGTGAGTAAATAATGTTACTAGAATTTGTGTCTGAGCTCTTCCCTCTGCACACTTAACAAGGAACAGTAATTTGTTGATGGAGAGGACCAATATGAAAACACTATGTGGAAAAAACATACTTTGTAAAAAGTTGTTTAAGACTAGGAGACCAGTGATGAGTACATGAAACAGACTTGTGTCAGGGGCATAAAAAGGAGTACATAGAAATCATATTAGTGCTGGGCACAAGTGGCTCATGCCTGTAATCCTATCTACTCCAGAAACTGAGATCTGAGGATCATGGTTCAAAGCCAGCCTGGGCAGGGCTCGATCTCAGGTCCCGGGATGGACCTAACCCTCCATGGGCTCACAGGATGTTGTACTCACCAGGACCCATTCATCACTTTGGTTTGCTAGGCCTTGAGTTCAAATACCAGCAGTGTCAAAAGATGAATACTGATGTGAGAAGCCAAGTGATCTTCCTCTTTTCCTGTGCTGTGAAAGTCCTGATTCTCAGCTAGGAATGGAACATGCTATATAGGCAAATCTATAGCCATGAGAACAGGTTGACATCCATGTCAGCACAGTTATACCTGGCACCATACTCAGTAAAATACACAATACCTCCATGAATTAGACACAAATTAAGAAGAAGTGCACCGAACACAAGATGCTGTCTACACATGTATATCAATAGAGGTCCTATGTTTAAATTATGAATTTATGACCATCCTGGCCCTCCCTGGTGCTCAATGTCAGGTCCTGGAAATGGTCTAGCTCCTCAGTTGCTCACATTCCAGTGTCCTCACCTTGAACCTTTCACCAATTGGGCCTGCTAGGTTCTGAGTTCAAATCATAACACTGTCAAAACATGAATCCTATGTGAGCAGTACATCAGTTCACCTGCTTTCCAGTCCTGTGAATGTCCTGGGCCTCATCTAGGATGGACAAGGCATAGGCTACTCTATAGACATAGGAATACATTGTCATGCATGTCAGCACATTTATATCTATCATCACACTCAATAAAATACCAAATGCATCTCTGACTAAGACACACAATAAAATAAATAACTAAACTGAAAGCATGATGCATTCCATACATGTATGTAAATAGAGAGCCTATGTATAAAATAGGTGGGCATATGATTTTTGCCAGTCTTGGGCTTCAATTCAGGCACTGGGAGCAGGCCTGAACATGTAGTCTTCAAGGGTGGTGATCTTCCCCTTCTCCCACAGTGCAACAGAGTTACCCAGACCTGAGTTTTAATCCCAGCTCTGGCAGTAAAATGGGGATTATTCGGACTAGGGTGCTTCCTTCATAACTTTTTTAACAGAGTCAGAGGTTGAACACAAGTCGTGGCAACTCTGCTTCAGTTCCGATCATCTTAGGCTGCAACCTATGGACCTACAACCCATCATCGGATCCTAGAACCCCAGGGCTTGCAGGAATAAAAAAAATAGCCGCGAAGGGAAAAGAAAAGTTGCAGGAAGTTCCACCTGGCGCTTTTATGTTCATTTTCCTTTGCATGGTGATCATGCTGGGTCCAAACTCAGCGGCCTGCAGAGTGAAGGTGACCTGGAGTGGTTGAAGGTCTGCTGGCTCTAGCGGAAGCCCAAGGGCGTTGGGGTATCGGAGACGTCAATGTCGAATCCAGGTCAGCCCCCCTCCATTGAGGGAATGGCAGGAGATCCTGAGATACTCTTTTCCATCACTTGGAAGGGTCGTGGAATTCGATCAATCTCATCTTTGAATGAGTACTTTTTGCAGGATGCACCAAGGAAATGATAAGAAAGAATCATTGTGTATAGATTATTTTCAACGAAGAGTTGATGAAGCTCTACCGTAATCATCACAGTCATGAAATGGAGGCATCAGGTAAGATCCAAGAATCGGTAGTCATGGGGTATATTGGATTCCATCACAGGTTGCCATCTCTCCTACTGTATGCAAATATGCAGACTACCATCAGCTTATGAAGGGATGAGTATTGTGCTCTCCCCCTCCCACTCCCGGGGCTCAATCTCAGGTCCTGGGAACAGCTTAGTTCCTTATTAGCTCTCAGCATGGTATCCTCACCTTGACCTTTTCTCTTGTTGGGTTTGCTAAGCTTTAAGTTCCAACCCCAACACTGCCAAAAGCGGAATGCAGATGTGAGAATCCAACACGTCCACTTGTTTTCCTGCCTGTGAAAATTCTGGGTCTCAGCTAGGATGGAGAAGGCTTAAGCAATGTTATAGACATGGGAATTAGTTCTCATCCCTGCCAGCACAGTTATATCTCTCATCATAATCAATAAAATACAAAATGCATTCCTGACTAAGATACACAATAAAAAGAATAACTACATTGAACACATGATGCATTCCAGACATGTATTTAAATAAAGATCCTATGTTTGAAATAGGTGGGTATATGAATTTTGCCAATGCGGGGGCTTCAATTCAGGCCTTGGGACAGACCTGACCTTGTAATCTTCAAGGACGGTGATCTTCCCCTTCACCCACAGTGCTATAGTGTTACCCAGATCTGAGTTGGAATCCCAGCTGTGGCAGAAAAAATGGTGCGAATTCTGAGCTAGGCTGGGTTATTATTTTTTATTTTATTATATATTTTTTCCAACCAAGCGATTTGAACTCAGTTCATGTCAATTCTGCCTCAGCTTCGATCACTTTAGGCTGATGGGCCTCCATGGGCACATAGCCGATCTGTGATCCTAGGCCCTGAAGCCTTGCAGGAGAAAAAAAAAACCCTCACTGAAAAATAGCCGCTGGATGGATTTTTACATTTTATTCCATTGCATGGTGACCAACCTGGGTCTGAATGAAAAGCCTACAAATTTACTTCACTTTGCATTGGCCAAGGCTAGCGGGCTATCGTGGAAGCCACAGGCCCATATGTCATGGAAAGCCCTGATATTGAATCCTGGTCCTGACACCTATCAGTGGGGAGACTTCCCAAGAGACTTGTTCTTATGCATGGGAATAACGATGGAATATTTGGAAACTCATGATTGAATAAGTTTCTGCGGGCATTGGTCTAATCTAAAATGGGATGCAATGATCCTAGGACGCTGATTGATCTTAATGAATGGTTTACTAAGCATAAAAACAATACTATTCCTTCCATGGGAGCATAATAAATACCTAAGAGTTGGTAGGAATGTAGTTGATGTCATTGAATCCTAAGTAGATGTCTCTGGAATTCTATACAAATATATATTTATTGGTATACTGCCACCTGCTTATCCATTTATGGTTATTTTGTTCACCCCTGTGGCTCAATCTCAGGTTCTGGGAACTGCGTGGCAGCTTCCTTGGCTAGAGGTTGCCATGTTGACACATTCATTCATGAATTGGTTCTGATAAGCCCTGAGTTCAGATCTCAGCACTGCAAACAATTGGATTTTGGAATACGGAGCCAAGTGTGACACCTGTTTTCCTTTTCTCTGAGATTCCTGGGTGTCAGACATGATGGACAACATGTTTACAAATTTAGATACTATGTGATGGGATGTCATCAGTATAATAAATTGAATGCATATCATCACAGTCAATAAATGGTAAATAATTGAATAAAACAAAAATACAATCAATAACCACAACAAACAGGATATATACTGAACATCTATACATAAATACAAATTCTATATTTACAATGAATATAAATAGTATGTTTTCCAGGGCTGGGGCTTAAATTCAGGCCTAGGGACTGGCGGCACTTTCTTGTCTTCAAGCATTGTGAGCTACCCCTTCGTCCACAGTGCTACAGAGTTACCCAGACCCTGAGTTCAAATCCAAAGCCTGGTAGCACAAAACAGCGTGAATTGCAAGCCAGGGAGCTAATTTTTTTTTTTTTTTTTTTTTTTTTTTTTTTTTTTTTTTTTTGCGAAGCAGGGTCTTGAACTCAGGTCATGGCAACTCTGCCTCAGCTTCTATCATCCTAGTCTGGGGTGCAGCCACTGGAGCCACAGCCAATCCTGGGATCCTAGAACTCCAATCCTTGCAAGTGGGAAAAATATGCACATAAAAGAAGTGGCAGTGCTGGGCGCCAGTGGCTCACAACTGTAATCCAAGCTACACAGGAGGCTGAGATCTGAAGATCGCAGTTGAAATCCAGCCCGAGCAGGAAAGTCCATGAGAATCTTATCTCCAATTAGCCACTAGAAACCCAGAAGTACTGCTGTGACTCAAGCAGTAGAGTGCTCGCCTTGAGCTGAAGAGCACAGGGACAGTACCCAGGCCCAGATTTCAAGCCCTATGATCAACCAAAAAAAAATGTTGCATGATTGCATTTTTACATTTTCTTCCTTTGCACCATGACCATCTGGGTCTGAATGACAGGGCTCCAAAGGGTACTTCATCTTGCATTGCTGAAGGCTGGCGGGCTATTGGGGAAGCCGTAGTCCCGCACAGGAACATAAGTTTAGAGTGCGAATCCCAGTCATGCCACTTCCAGATAGTGGAAGATCCTCCTTAATACTTACAAGTCTGTGATAGGAGGATCATGGTCAAAGTCACCTCAGGAAGGAAAGTCCTTGAGACTCCTGTCCAACTTCAGTGCTTTGTAGCCAGAAGTAGAGCCGTGTGGCTCCAGTGGTTGAGGGCTAGCCTTGATCAAAAGCAACTCACGGATCCTGAGTTAAAGGTCCGGGACTGGCAACAAACAGACATACAGAACAATCTGTGCAGCCATCCAGCTAAAGCAGGTCACCTTCTTGTCCCCAACTGGATTTGACGGAGGTTCCTGGGAAAGTGGCTGCACTCATCTTGACTCTGCCCATTCTGCCTGCATCACAGTATTCTGGTCACACCCCCATTCTTTCATGGTTCTTTCTGACCAATGGGATATAAGAATGGTGGCCACACCCACATTCCATGCTGCCCCGAAGCACCGGGATTCCCTCTGTTGGTTGACACCACTACCAGCAGTTGAGGAAGGTAGAGGTGGTTAAGTGGTGAGCAAGAGACTCCAGGCGACTTTGGAGTAGAGTATGAAATTGACGACCTAATCAGTGAGTGGGGGAAGAGAGGATTTCCCAGAGCCTGGGAATGTGGCCAGCCCATCTTTCCCATCTCAGCACTCAGATGTCTGAAACAACAAGACTCCATGAGAAAGCTATGGGCATGAAACTGCCGCCAGAACACCGGTAGAAGAAGCCTCCTGACAGACCTGCAACATTGAAGAAAACAAAGAACATGAAAAAGGGAAGGATCCCCAAGAGAAACACCACAGGGGAGCATGATTCAATGGAGGGTACGGCCAAAGGTGATGCCCACCACAGGCTTCCCCTACCTTTAGACACAGTCACAGCCAGGAGGTTCCAGAGTGTCAATGGTCCTGATACCACCAAGGATCTGCAGAGGTGCTACCGACACTTGGTGCCCACCCTGGACCCCAGCAAAAGAAGAAACCAGGCACTCTATGCCGAGATCCAATCACTGAAGCAGGAAAAGACAGACCTTCAGAATCAACGGGAGAAAGAGAGGGAGAAGATAGCTCAGGTGCATGCAGCACCTAAAATAGAGCTAGAGATCCACAAGGCACCCATACAGAAGTTGGTTTCGGCAGAAAGCAATTTACAATCCCACCTGCATGCAGCAGGCGGCCCATGACAAAGAAAGGGAGCATGAAGCTCTCACCAGCTGCCTGCAGGCCGCAGAGCAGTGCATGGCAGAGCTGGAAATGTCGGCTTCTGTGGTAACTGATCACAGACGGAGAGTGAAATGTTCTCTGAACAGCTGCATGATGTGACCCTTCTGCTCAAGGAAAAGGCCAGAAGCTTTGATTACCTGGAGTAAGTAAACTCAAAATTATAGGAGGAGCTGGAAGTGCTCTGGACAAAAGGAAGAAAGGAATCTGCAAGTTCCAACAAGCACTGGTGGGCATGAGGTACTGAAGAGACTACTGGACAACTTGAGCACAGCGAATCTAGAGAGAGACACCTTCACAGAAGACCTGAGCATTGAGATGTCCACGTGGAAGGAGGAGGCCCGGCTGCTGACCCAGTGGATGAACCAACTGACAGAGGAGAAGGAGCAAAGGGCGAGGGGCGAGGCAGGTGTTCGGCCTAGAGAACAGGCTGGAGGAACCATGGCCCATCTCAGGCTGAGTGGCAGTTGCAGGCCCATGCCTATGGCACGCAGATGGAGTTGAAAAACCGGGAGGAATAACTTCACATCCAGGTCCAGGAAAACCAGAGGCTTCATCTCCAGAACCCGGAGCAGCAGTAGCAACGGTGGAGACTGGAGGAGAAGGACAAGCATTGGCAGGAGATCCCTGAGAGCCTATGCTGCGCATATATGTGTGACAGACAGCTGGAGGAGCAGCTGGCCCTGCTGAGGGATGCTCTCCACAGGGTGAGGGGTGAGAAGGAGGAGCTCGGGAGCATCCTGGACACAGAGCAACAGGTGAAGAAACACCTGCGGGAAAAGCTGGTCCACACAGAGGAGAAGATAGAGGAATGGAAAGAAGTGGCTGAGATAGAAAGAAAGCCAAGCATCTCAGGACCAGCAGGAGCCGTCTCTGGCCCAACTGCTGGAGCACAGAGACACCTGTGAACAGCACATCATCTCCAATTAGCGGCTGAGCTCCAAGAAGGAGGCCGTGCAGCAGCACCTAGAGAGGCAGACCCAACTCCTGTAGCAGCTGAAGCAAGTGCACGGCCCGACCAACTGGGGAGACTAGGTGATACCACCAAAGTGGCAGAATACTCTCAAGTGCCTGAAAGCAATCAGACAACAGGAAGAGTGGCGGCAGGCCCAGCTGAGCTTCCTGGCTTTTCCTAGGGAAGGGGAAGTCGAAAACCCTGGAGAAGCAAAAGGTGAGGAGTCGACTCCCCCCCTACACATGACCATTGCAGAGGATGGAGACATTCCCCAAATCGATAGGGACATGGATTTGTGAGCACTCTTAGTGGCTGAAATCCACAGGGGAAAACTCCTGCAGCAGGAGTGGCAGGCCTGCTGCGGGCACCCGGTTCACCTGGCAGCTCAGTGCCAGAGAACGCTTGAGCCACAGGCCCTCAATCACATGAGCTGGCACCACAGCCTGTGTGGGGATGGGAAGAGGGACACCTGGGTGTCCAAGAAGAAAATCTACTTTGTCCATGACCTGCCTGATGAGATGGACTTCCATAGTCCAGCGGGTGATCCTCAACATAGATGCAGCCAGCTCGGCACACATTGCACTGTTGAGGAGTCCCTCGTGGCATGTAAAGAGCAGATGTTATTCTGGCTGAGCTGTGTCAGAAGAAACCTGAGCGTGTGTACCAGCTGTCCTAGGAGAAGATGGAGAAAAGGAGAGAGCTGCAGGAACCGCTGTCACTCCTCACAGGGGAAGACATGGACAATGGGCTCCAGATGCCAGCACAGGCTGAGCCTCCTGTCAGTGCCGCCGCTTTGGATGCCTCCAGGCTGCAGGGAGGGCAAAATGAGGGGGGAGCAGAAAGGTTTTGAAGAATTGCCACTTCAACACAGTGTGGAAACTGCGAGAGGAGAGATCGAGGTTCCCAACCCCATAGAGGACTCCCCCACAAAGACATCCTGCCGCAACTGCCCCACATCCAGAGCCACCCACAGCTCATGGGCTCAGGTGAGGAGCACTCCCTCCCTTTCTTCTGTAGACTGATGCAGATGATGACTGTGACATGACTCTCCAAGGCCTCAGCAGCCACCATAAGTAGGTGGCCAGGTGGCCTTCTCTCAAGCCTCCATCTGCTGGGTCATGGGAATGGTAAACTGCGGGTCGGGTAGGGCAAAGGCTGCCAGGAAGTGGCCCAAATTCAAGGGGCATCTAATGGCATATTGGTGGCCAGGGAAGAGGGTCATGTTACGCTTATCACAAAGAATAAATTGTTTTCAAAGGAAAAATAAGCCTCCAATAAAGAAGGCTGTGTGCTGAGTTATCCGAATGGGTGCAATATGCTGCATCCTTGAGAAGAGAGGGATGAGGAGAGTGCTGTCTGCCGAGTCCTGTAGACTGTTTGCTCTGTACTGTCTTTCAAATGGTGCTGTGTGCTGAGTTCTTCCAAAAGGTGGTATGTGCTGTGTCCTTCAAAACTATGCTAGGTGCTGAATTTTTCAAAGGGTGCTGTGCACTGAGTGTTTTACACAGGGTGCTACATACTCAGCCCTTCAAAGTGTGGTGTGTATGGAGTCTTAACACAGGGTGCTATGTGCTGAGTCCTGGGAAAGAGTGCTACATGCTGAGTTTTTCAAAGCGTGCATTGCACTGAGTCCTATACATGGCGTGCTATGGACTCCCTCCTTCAAAGTGTGCTGTGTGCTGAGTCATCCCAAAGGCTACTATATGCTAAGTCCTTCAAAGGGCACATTGTGCTGAGTCTTTTACTCAGGTTACTTTGTGCTGTTTTTTGAAGTATGCTGTGTGCTGAGTCTTCCCAAAGGGTGCTGTGTTCTGAGTCCTTGAGTCTGAGTCTTTCTCAGTATCTCAGTCTCTCAGTCTCTCAGACTTTCTCTCTCTCTCTTTCTCTCCCTTTCTCTCTCTCACTCGGTCACTGTGCACGTTTTTGATATGTTGAGTGGAGAGGCTTGGGGGAGAGTCTCCTCTAGTAGTGGGGCTGAGGGGATATTCGATGCCCTGAGCAAGTGCTAGGGTTGGCAGGGAGTGCTGAGCTGAGGTGAGGCTGTAATTCCCATGGCCTGGAAACCTTAGGGCCCAGTAAGGACCTGCTCTTTTGGGCAAGGGTAGGGGGCAGAGCCAAGGGGAAGAGGGGACTGGGCAGAGGGGAGGAGGAGGCCAGGCCCAGGAGCCTCGTTGTGGAGGCAGCAGTGGCCAGGGTCTCGCAGGGGCAGGTGCGCATAAGCAGAGGGTGTGAGGCAGCCTGCGAGAGGAGTGGAGGTAGAAAGAGAGAGCAGAGAGGAACAAGGACAGGCATGAGGGAAAGTGGCTTCACATGCTCTGTTTGTGGATCAATAGAAAAATAGGCAAAACGAGAATAAAGGCAACAAATATACAGCCAAGAAGAATATAGTTAGAATAAAGGTAGAGGAAATAAAGGTGCAGCCAAGTGGTTCAAGGAAGCCTTGAACCAACACCCCCTTCCTGCAGGCATGCTTCCATGAAGCTTATGCTTTGTCTGGTTCTATCTCTCACGCAGATTCAGCAGGAAGTGTCATGGCTTTTCTTCCTTTTTTTCTATTTTTTAATTGAAGCTCATGAATGTTTCGGTGCACAGAAGAGACAAATATAAAGATCATCTGGAAAATGACTGGAAATATAAGAATAAGAACTGGGAGAATTGATCTGACAAAGGCAATTATAATTATTACATGAATCCAATCCAGAGGATTGAGGGCCTCCAAGTTATGCTTAAATAATGCTGCAAAACACTGTAAATTTTTTACATCTAAATGAGCTTTACTAACTGCTGTAATTTTGTCCTGTAAAGCATCCATAACATGAGAGATACCTTTATCTCTCCAAACTCCTAACAAATGATTTTTGGTGGTATTCCAAATAAAAGAAAAGTTACATTTTAGAGCAGTAACACAGATATATTTAAAACTAACATGACATTTAACTGAGAGTTGTGTTTTTAAATTTTGAACTTCCTGACATATAACCAGAACCACTTCTTCCAGAGCATTTATTTTCATTTCTAACTTTTTATCTATAATTTGTTGTTCTGATAGGTGTCGCTTTCGCCTCGACCAGCAAGGAAGACGCGACACCGAACTCTTCTCTCTGCAGTTTATTCAGGACCTTTGTGCAATCTTCTGACCCCAACCCCGGGGAGAATTCCCCACAGCCTTAAGTACCCGCTGGGTAGCCAACCCTGATACGCCACATGGAATCACCAATAGGTTCAGGTACGTGGAAGCAAGCCAGATTCTTTGCCTTAGCCATATAAGGAGTTGTTTACCACAGAGAGCACTCGCCATCGGGAAGGCAGAGGGCGGAAGCCGGCGCCATCTTCCAGGTGCGGCCTCTCGCCGCTCTCTACAGGTAGGGCTAATGAAACATTTTTTGCTTAAATCAATAACAAAATGAGCAGTGTTTACTTCATTTAATAAGGCTGCTGTAGAAATCGCTAAAGAGCTAATTATTGTTATTAAAGCACTTATTCTTAAAATCAAGGCCACAACAAAGTGTTTTGGCTGCAACATAATATCCAGAATTTTCATCATTTGTAAAGCAGAATTTTTAAACCAATTGTCATTTTATAGATCTACACGTAACATTACATATGAAGGTCGTTTTAAAATAAAAATTACAGAATATGTTTTATCCAGAGAAGAAGTAAGACAATTAGCAAAAATATAATCCTTACAGCTAATATAATAAGATATTCCTTGATTAATAATGATTAAATTATCTAGTTTTCCAGCTAAAATTCCCGTAGGATAACCCACACATGCTCTTACCCCAATTGCAGTACTCTTAGTTTCTTTGGGCTATTTCAGTAAAATCATGTTTGTTGCTGTAAAAAGTCTGAACAAATCCAGATGAATGCCCATTTTATTGTGAAAGGGAGAGTGACTCACCAAAATGGAAACCACCCAGAGATCTAAAACCAACAATTTAATGACACATCTAAACCTCCTTGAAAATGAGCAGCAAGATAAACCCCAATCCCGTAGACGGAAAGAAATAATTAAAATTAAATCAGAATTAAATGAATTAGAATCCAAAAAAACTATACAGAGAATCAACAAAACAAAGAGTTGGTTCTTCGAAAAAATTAACAAAATTGACAGACCCTTAGCAAATCTTATCAAAAAAAGAAGAGAATACACCCAAGTAAATAAACTCAGATATGAGAATGGAAACATAACCACAGAAACAACCAAGATTCAGAACATTATAAGGGAATACTTCTCAAAACTTTATGCTAATAAGTTTGACAACTTGACAGAAATGGACCTTTTCCTAGCAAATATTGAAATGCCAAAACTAAACCAAGTTGAGTTAAACCAGCTTAACAGGCCCATATCAAGCATTGAAATAGAAACAGCACTAAGAGACCTCCCAGCTAAGAAAAGTCCAGGACCAGATGGTTTTACAGCGGAATTCTACATGGCCTTCAAAGCAGAGCTCACACCAATACTCCTCCAACTCTTCAATGAAATTGAAAGAAAAAAGTTCACTACCGAACACATTCTATGAAGCCATCATAACCCTCATCCCAAAACCAGGCAGCGACTCATCAAAGGAAGAGAACTATAGACCCATTTCTTTGATGAACATTGATGCAAAACTTCTCAACAAAATTTTGGCCAATCGACTTCAACAATTCATCCAAAAAATCATACACCACGATCAAACAGGATTCATTTCAGGGATGCAAAGCTGGTTCAATATATGCAAATCAATTAATATTATTCATCACAGCAATAGGAGCAAGAGTAAGAACCACATTGTTATCTCAAGAGATGCAGAAAAAGCATTCGACAAGATCCAACACCCATTTATGATGAAGGTTTTGGAAAAATTAGGAATCCATGGAACATTCCTCAATACAATAAAGGCTGTATATGACAAAAATACAGCCAGTATTATACTTAATGGTGAAAAACTAAAGGCATTTCCTCTTAATTCAGGAACAAGACAAGGATGTCCACTCTCTCCACTTCTCTTCAATGTAGTAATAGAATGCCTAGCTACAGCAATAAGACAAGATGCAGACATAAAGGGGATCCAAATAGGGAAAGAAGAAATAAAACTCTCCTTCTTTGCAGATGACATGATCTTGTATTTAAAGAATCCCATAGACTCCACTCCCAAATTACTCAAGCTGATTGAAAACTTTGGCAAAGTAGCAGGGTATAAAATTAACCCCAAAAATTCAATGGCTTTTCTGTATGCCAATAATGAGAAAAGTGTGGCTGAAATTAGGAAAGCAACTCCATTTGTAGTAGCCCCACAAAAAATAAAATACCTAGGAATTAACTTAACAAAAGAAGTGAAGGACCTCTATGATGAAAACGTTAAAATCTTGAAAAAGGAAATTAAACAGAACTTAGAAAATGGCAAAACCTCCAATGCTCCTGGATTGGAAAGATTAACATGGTGAAAATGGCAGTACTTCCCAAGGCTAACTACAAATTCAACTCGATATCTATCAAAATTCCAACCTCATTCTTCAAGGAAATAGAAGACGCAATCCAATAATTCATATGGAACAATAAAAGATCCCGAATAGCAAAAACGCTTCTCAACGGAAAGAACACTGCTGGAGGAATATCAATACCAAATTTCAAACTCTACTATAAAGCCATAGTAATCAAAACATCTTGGTATTGGCATAAGAACAGACCTCAGGACCAATGGAATAGAATTGAAAACACAAAAATGAACTTATAGACCTATAGCTACCTAATCTTCGATAAGGGATCTAAAACAATAGAATGGAAGAAAGACAGCCTCATCAATAAATGGTGCTGGCAAAATTGGTTAACTACTTGTGGAAAACTAAAGCTAGATCCTTATATATCACACTGCACCAGAATCAACTCCAAATGGATCAAAGTCCTCGCAGTCAAAGCAGACAGTCTGAAAACCTTACAGGATGGAATAGGAGAAACCCTAGGTCTCCTTGGCTCAAGCCGAAATTTTCTGAATAGAGACCTGGAAATACAACAAATCAAAGAAAGGTTGGACAAATGCGATTGCATTAAGATGCAGAGATTCTGCGTGGCAAAGGACATAGCTAGCAAGATCAATAGAAAGCCCAGGGATTGGGAGAAGATCTTCACTAGCCATACAACAGACAAGGGTCTCATATCTAAAATATACTTGGAACTCAAAAAATTAAATCCCCCAACAACAAATCCTCAAAGAAACAACTGTCCTATAAATAAGTGAGCTAAAGACTTAAAGAGAAACTTCTCTGAAAAAGAAAGAAGGATGGCCAATAGACGCATGAAGAAATGCTCAACCTCCCTAGCCATAAAAGAATTGCAAATCAAAACACCATTGAGATACCACCTCACTCCAGTAAGAATGGCAAAAATCAAGAACTCTAACAACAACAGATGCTGGAGGGGATGTGGACAAAAGGGAACCTTACTTCATTGTTGGTGGGAATGCAAACTTTTTCAACCACTTTGGAAAGCAGTATGGAGGTTCCTCAAAAGCGTTCACATAGAGCTCCCCTATGACCCAGCAATCCCACTTTTGCGCATTTACCCAAATGTATACAAACAAGACCACACTAAAGCTACCAGCATAACTATGTTTATTGCAGCATTATTTACCATAGCTAAGATATGGAACCAGCCCAGATACCCCTCAGTGGATGAATGGATCAAGAAAATGTGGTATATATACAAAATGTAATTCTATGCATCCATCAGAAAGAATGACATTTCCCCATTTGTTAGGAAATGGAAAAACTTGGAAAAAATTATATTTAGTGAAGGAAGCCAGGCCCAAAGAAACATAGGTCTCATGGTTTCCCTTATTTGCAATATGAAGTATATGTATGAGTCAAGCGGAAAAGGTCAGATTATGTGATGTTAGGACAATGAATTCTTAGATATGTATTTTAAAGGTTTTTTTTTCCTTTCATGCATTTGTTTCTAATGCATTTATAAGATTATCTCTTTGTAGCTTCGTATGTCCCTCCCCCACAGTATAACCCCTGCTTTCACTATATTTGATGTCAGTATAACTTGTGGAGGAGATGGGGAAAAACAAGTCGTTTAAGGATACAGGTGGACCTGTGGCAACATTGAGAAGTACAAGTTGTCATGTCGAAAACGAGTTTTACAATGTTGTTGCGGGGGGGGGGGGGTGGGAAGTGACGGAAGGGCGGGGAGGATTGGTTTGGGGTTGGGGGGGAGGCTGGGAAGGGATGTGAAGGGTAAACAAAGGAGGAGGCTGCAATGCTTGATAAGAAATGTAAGCATTAACTTGTCCATGTAATTGTAACACCTCTTTACAGTGTGTTCACAAAAAAATAAAAATAAAATAAAAAAAAGAAAATGAACTTTACTAGTTGAGGATGGGAGGGGAGATTTGGGGCAATGGGGCGAATAGGGATGGCAGGGGAAAAAAAGAATAGGTAACAATGTTCGTTAGATAATGTACTTATTAACTTACTTATGTAACTTTAACCCCTCTGTCCACCATTTTCACAATAAAAAAAACATGAAAAAAAATTATCCTGGAATACATTAAGTTCAAATTTCCTAAGTGCTCTGTAAATTAAGACCAATTTTAAGTGGGAATAAGGTTCTCAGAAACATTTTTTGTCAGTGTTTGTCTTGTGCGTTATTACCCAAATGTACATAAGTTAACAGACTGACAAACAATAGGAATAGGAGAAAGAGAAGTTCTGTGTTTAAGTATAATGGTTCAATACACTATAGAAGACTCTGCAAATAAGACAACTTTGATACAATAAAGCCAAGGCCAGTATGTAGACCTATGGGAGTGAAATAGAGAAAGCATTACTCCTAAGTGGAACATGAACGATAAGGCCACTCTTTCTTCTACTAGCTCTAAATCATGGTAGCTAATCATGCAAATTTGTAAAAAGTAGAATGGAAGAATAATTCTGGTTCCAAGCAAGTCAGATATAAGACCATGGACTTAACTGGAAAGAAAAAAAGCCATGTTGAGAGAAGAGGAATTATAGTAGCAATGAACTGGTGGTTAAGATCACATTTCTTTTTCTTTCTTTTTTTTCATTTTTCTTTTGATGCTAGTGGGGTCTGAACTCCGTGCCTGGTTTCTGTCCTTCTACTCTTTTGCTCAAAGCTTGTGCTCTACCTCTTGAGACACAGCACCCCTTCCATTTTTCTGGTCGTTAATTAGAGATAAGTGCCTCAGAAACTTTCCTACTAATGCTGGATTTGAACTGCAATCCTCAGATCTCAGCCTCCTGATTAGCTAAGATTACAGGTGTGAGCCACTGGCACCCTGCTTAGGATCACATTTCAAAGAGTGTATACTCAGCATGTGTAATGTGTATGTTTATTTATCTTTATATGAACTTGAGTTAAAAATCTGGGCCACAGCTTAAATTTCACACTCACAAATATGTTTGTATTTCAAAAGTTGATAATCCTGGAGAAATAAAACCTAAGAATGTAAAGGAGTCTTGGAATTTCAGTTTGCATCCAGCCTGGGCAGAAAAGTCTTGAGAAACTATCTATAAATAACCAGCCAAAGATGCATTGGAAGAATGGCTCAAGTGATGGAATACTAGTTATGAGCAAGACTACTGAATAAGAGCTTCTAGTTTTTGCATACATATATACATACCAACACACACATACACACAGAGGCCCTTATGTGTTCAAACACACATATGAAACAATTCTCAGATTCTGTAGAAAAGTTAGAAAATAATAGAAAACATATCCTATAAGATTAGAATCGAGTGATAATTTTTAATATTAGAAAGTCCTCAAGTGAAATTTCCCCAAAAAAGCTTGAGAATATTACATAGGTGGGAACAGATATAGTAAGAGAGTCAAGTCATCATTAATGAAGAGATCGGATCCAGGGAGGAATTAATCAGAGACGCCTTTAGTGCATCTGAAAATGTTCATATCTTGTGTCAAATGTTAGAACATCTTTGAAAATAGTACATGAACAGTCTGAGCCATCAGTCTAATGGAAAATATTATTGGAGAAGTTCAGAATTGCTACTCTGTATCTAGATTAAAATAACCAACAAACTATGTAGGGCATTGTGATACAAGCCAGGAATTCTAGCACTCAGACTAAAACAGGGATTAGAGAAAGGAAAATTACCCAGTGATACAGTCACTGGACTAGGTAGTATAATTTTATCTCAATAAAACAAACTAAGAAAGGAATAAAAAAATAAACAAGAAAGGAATACACAGTTGGAAGCTTGGGATAATTTTGTCATTATGTTTTGAGAAGTCAAGTTTCCTATCCAAATGCAACTGATATATAATCCTCAGTTGTGTTTAAATGTCATCTTCATTACAGAACATTACTAGATCCAAAATAGCTCATTATTCCCAACCAAAAATTTGAAAAAGTAAGCATCATTGTGTTAGAGTCCAAAGAAATGATGAAGGATTACAAAAGTTTAAGTGTAGAGAAATAGGAAAGTTCATTTAATGTAGGACTATGTACACCTGGCTAAATTAGAATTTAGATTTAAAATAAATATTTTTGTTTGTATTTTATATTCTATAGGTTACTACCAAATACTTTTTAAGTAGAAGATTTAATTTACAATTTCACAAATGAATCTGGCATTCTATTTGCCTAAAATATTCATTCAAGTGAGGTATATTTAGAATTTAGTTAAGAGTTAATTCCAACAGTTCATAAGTAACATGATAATGTGAATAATCTAAACAAATTTGCCAACAAATTGATGTTATTAATTTATAAATTTAGATAAAGAACAGTTTTTTGAGATTCTGGTGTAACATGGTATGAAGAGAGTAACTATATGACATCTTTTTTCTTCTACCTATACATAACAAGGGAAGAAATTTCCTTAATTATATACCTCTGTATAAAAATGAGAAAAATGCTAGGTTTAGGGTTCGTTTTTATTTTGTTTTTGTTGTTTCGTTTGTCCTAGGGCTTAACTTCTAGGCCTGGCCACTGTTCCTGAGCCTGTTTTTGCTTAAGGCTATTACTCTACCACTTGAACCTCAATACCACTTGTGTCAGGCTTTTCGTGAGCAGTTTATTGGAGATAAGATTCTAAGGAACCTTCCTGCCTCGGTGGGCTTTGAACCAGAATCTTCAGATCTTAATATTCAGACATTCAGATCTGCTAAATATCTATGATAGATACAACATATAACTATTAATATTATTTGCAAGTGTTCTGATCTCAAGAATAATGCTGGGTGGAAAATGATACAGCAAAGTTTAGTGTAGTATTCTTTCCACAATACGAAGGGCATCACATTAGCAGAAATGTAGTATTTTTTACAAAAATTATACCCTTGTCATGATAGGAATTTAAGGAATTTTAAGGTGCACCTTACAAGTTGGAAATTGTTGGGCTAGGATGACTTTATGGCATACAAATTTGAGGTTGATGGTCATAGAAATAATAGCTTACTTTGATGAACAAATGTTTACTCTTGAGGAATTATTATACATACTTCATAATTTTACCTTCTACCAGACTGTGGCTATTTTTTCTTTTGAATTTACATATGTAACGCCCCATTGAAAACTGCACCTATTGCATAATTAAATAAAATTAAAACAGGTACTGTTTTGAATGTCTCTAGTATGGCATGTTCAGAATTTGAAAATAAGTAGTCATAGGAATGTTGAAGAACACATATACTCTGCCCTTAACAATTATTCAGTTTGAAAAGTTAGGAGTTTCAACAGAATTGAACTGTTTTTGTTTTAGTATGAGACAATACTAAAATAATTTTTTTCAAAATAATGGCAAGTATCTTTTGAAAATATTGTATAGCTTGATAATATTCAAGTTGATGACCCTCTGATAAAGAACGGGGTATTTTATTCAAATTAGCAGCCAAAATGTTCATTTTTGAGAAGGTCATGCACATAGTATATTTATTATATCAACACAGTGAAATTATATTTTATGCAGCTCATTTTTTAATTTAATTTTATTGTCAAGGTGATATGTAGAAGGCCTTGCAGTAATTGTAAGGTAGTGAATACATATCATGTTGAACTTTTTACCTGCTCCCTCATTTTTCTCACAGTTTTCCTTCACTCCAATACCCCTCACAAGTAAATTTCCAACATGTTGTCTTCTGAGTATTGCTACTGCTTTGGTTTGCCCTTTGTTCTTTGTCTCGCCATTTCATTGTTCCTCTTCCCTTGCCAAATTAAGATAAATGTATATACAATACACAGGATACTGAAATTAAATACAACAGGGGATTAACCAAAGGGCAAACACAAAAGAAAAAAGAAATCACATCGTACATTTAAAACAACAACTACAAAGAAAAAACTCTGTTTCCATATACAGGAATTCATTTTGCTCATCACCATCTTATATGGTCATACATACATAGTTATTGAGCAATTCTCCTCAACTGCTAGGAATATCCTACACATTTCCTATTTATTACAAATGAGGAAACCACAGAATCTGCTTCTTTGTGTCTTGTTCATTTTACTTAGTTTCATTTTTTCAAAGACTTTCCATTTCCGTATGAATTGGAAGCATAAAATTGCACCGTGCATACATAAACCACATTTTGTCAATTCATTCATCTACTGAGTGACATATTGTTTTAAAACATGACTGCTTGTAAGTATCACTTAAGGTCATTCAAAAATTAGAGATGCCACTTCCCCAGACATTCTAAAAGCATGATTTCTAAGTAAGATAGGATGATATGGTGGTACGAGTGTTGAGATATCTGGATGAGTCTAATGTATATCTTGCACTGAATTAGGCAGGAAGATATCCAATATCATAGAGGATAAAAATAGTAGTGACAAAAATATTTCCCTTGAGAAAGATCTAGGAGGCTCTCAGAAGTATAAAGTAGTTCAGACAATTTTGAAGAATTTAGAAATGCAAGGTCAAGTATGTCTTTTTAAGTAATAATTATGTAAGTGGAAGAGCAAAAGAAGGGGAAGAGAAAAAATAAGTGACAGCAGATCATTGTCCCAATAGAATATAAAAATACATAATCTATAACTTTTAAGTTAAAGAGAGACCAAAAGAATACATGCAAATTATTTACTTGGCTTTTTCCTACTTTTATGCTCCAAAGGCTTTCATAAAATGCAAATGCATAGATTTGTGTCTTCTGTCATTTGCTAAAAGTTTCTTGCAGAAAAGGTTATCAATTACTTATAAATGATGCATAATTCCTAGGTATTCCAGTTATCACATACACTTTTGATTGAGTTATGTCTGTATAAACTCAAAATAACAGACAAAAAACCCTCAAAATAAACAGAAATCACATCTTTGTTTTAAACGCTGTACTTAACAGAGATTTTAGCCAACACCCAAAACGTCTCTTTAGGTATTCTGCATTTTGTGTGAAGAATTTTTAACAATAGTTTTTTTTACTGACATGTAATTCACTTGCAATATATTATCTCCTTTTATTTTATACATTTTAGTGCTTTGGAAGTGAGTTGTACCTTCATAAGTTTTCAAAGCCTAATTTTAACAAACTTACATTTCTTCATATAGAAATGCTATAAATTTTAGAACAGACATTAAAATAGATATAAAATTTGTTACAGGAATATGTCCAGCATACATCCTCTATAGTGTGTCTTTTTGGGGGGAATTTTTTCCAGGGTCACACAAATACTATTCAAGTGCACAGTCAATGAACTACAATTCCCTTTCCAAACACGTTTTTTACTTCTCTTTAATACATTCATAGAAGTGTAATGAATGGAGCCTATGCAATTCTTTTTGACCTTAAAGACTTGAAAACTTGCTTGCTAAAATGAGTGCAGTATTATACAAATTGATCATTATGAGGAGTTTATCAATTTCTCCACAAATGCATTACTATATTTTGTGTCATCTTTTTTATATTAGGGTCATACTAGTGAGTTTTCTTTTTCTTTTTTCTTAGATACTATAGAGGAACTTATTTCATATGCTCCTCCTATTGACTATTCATTTACACATGTTCTTTAAAAATATCCTATTCAGGAAAAATTATATAGAATTAGAAGATATTAAAATATTTAAGATTCAGAATCATTGTAGCATTCACATTGTAGCATTAACAAATATGTTCCCTGTATCTGTTGGATATGTTTTCACTTCGGTTATAGTGTCCTTTGAATTATGAGTATAGTGTCCTTTGAATTATGAAAGGTTATCACTTGATATAATCCAGAATATTTTTGCTTTTCTTTAGCCAGTATGCTTTTCATTTAGAAACCTTTACTGATACAATGTCATGAATTTTTACATTTATCTCTTATAGGTTTTTACATCTCACATTTAGTTTGATAATCATTTTTTATTTTAAATTTTTGTATAAGGGTTGAGGTAGGCCAGGTGCCTGTAGGTAATGTCTGTAATCCTAGCTACTCAGGAGTCTGAGATCTGAGGATCATGGTTTAAAACCAGACCGGGTAAGAAAGTCCATGAGACTCGTATCTCTAATAAACCACTAGAACGCCAGAAGTGGTGCGGTGGCTCAAGTTGTAGTGTGCTCGCATTGAGCTGAAGAGCACACGGACAGAGCCTAAGCCCAGAATTCAAGCCCCATGAGTGACAACAAAAAAAGAAACGAAAAAAAGGATTGAGGTAGTAGTCTAAGATCATTCTTTAAATCTCGAGAGACAATAGTGCCAATACACCCATTTGAGATTCTATTTTTATCTCATAAAGACATAGGATAGTTTTCAAAATCTATTGACCATAAAACTGATAATTTATTTTTGACAAATCTGTTACATTCTTCTATGTGTCTGCTCTTGTAGTATAACTATGTTGTCTTCACTTCTAAACATGGTAATAAGATTCAAAGCTAGTATGAAGGCTGTAGCTAAACCATTTTACAAGATTGTTCTGACTGACCTGTATTCCTTGAATTTACATATAAATTTATTGAGCAGGTGGACCAATATTCTACAGAGATATCTAGATGTTTGATAGTCACTCATATTTTGTACCTTGTGAAAACACAAGACCCCAGATATTATATATAGAAAAATGTCTTCAGAGAATAATTGAAACAACTAAAATCAATTCAGGAATGAGTTAAGATTTAGATAACACTGTAGCATAACAAATATATATGATAACAACTTGAGCTGTACAACAGAGGAGAGTGAGAGGGGAAAGAATGATGGACCACATAGGAGCTATATGTCATTGGTATTGTGTTTCAAAGAACAGAAAGAATTCAGAGAAGAGAAGGAGAAAAATAAAGTGTCCTGAGACAAGTTTCTTTTTAATCCATCTAATAGTTTGTACTAGAAGTCAGTGAAAATTGGAAAAATTAAAATAGAAATTAAAGCATTGTGTATACTTGTTACAATGTAAAGAAATTGTAATAGGAATATGATAATTTCCAAAGTAATAAGAGAAAGAATAGTTAAACTCTAAAGGGAAAAAGAATGAAGAGAGAAAAGAAGCAAAGTAAAACCTTAATCAATAACAAATACAAGAGTTTGGAAGGGGAAAGGCAGTGGAAATATTCTAAATAACAATAAAAGTTGCTAGCGTGGATAGAATATGGATCACATGTTATCATATATAATTTTGAAAAAGCATAGTAGGAATGAAAATTTGAAAGTCATGGTTTAAAACACTATTTGGATTATAACTAGACAGTATAGCTCGGTGGTAAACCATTGGCTTTGCATATGTGAAGCAATGGTTTGATCTCCCAAGCATTGCAAAGTACACACAAAGCACACACACACACACAAACCACATAAACACACACAAACACACACACCACATACATACATTTGGAATATTGACTTTAACATATTGAACGGAGGAAATTATTACAAACAGTAAATGTATACTAATATATGAAATCATAATATTGCTCGTACTATTTAAAAGTATAGTAGAAATAAAATAGTCACAATATACTTGGATTTTAATAGATTAAGTAAATTGAAAATTAATAGAAGACATGAGAATCTTTGCAAATAAGTTTTAAATAATAAACATTTTGAAACATGTGTCCTATTATTTTGACAAAAGATTGATGTTACTGGTGTTTTAACACAAGATTTATAATATGATAGCGAGGTGCTGTATATAGGGCTAGGGATAGTTATATCTATAATGATTATAGATTATAATCTATAATGATTATAATCTATAATGATTATAGATTATAGATTATAATGATTACACTCTGAATAGTTTTATAATAATGTCTCATAGTTTCCCGAATTACAAACCCTATTTTTCACTTCCCACCATAGCTAGAAAATGGATGCGACAAATCACCATGCCGATCTCAAACTTTTTTTAAAATTGAAGTACAAATATTTCCTAAAAGTGATCAGGTAATGAACCTTTCTTAATAAAGTATGTGCTTCTTGAAAATACAGTAAATATTTGTTACCTGGACAAATACGTTTATAACTATAAGAAAATAAATGTATTTAAATTCACTAACAATATAAAATTAAGAAAATAGTTTTAAATAGCCACATGTTAAATATTTTAAAAGCAAAGTATATGTGTCTGAATAATTTATATGTGTAAAAATCATGCAAAATTAATTTAAGTAATCCTACAGCTCTGAAAAAGGAATTACCCTAAAGAAACACAAGGAAACATTTAAGCTCAAAATTTGAAATTTAGAAAATAAAATGATGTAGAGGCTGGGCAGGTAGCTCAGTAGTAGAGCAATTGCCTTGCATGCATGAAGCCCTGGGTTCGATTCATCAGCACCACATAAGCAAAAAGAAAAAAGCCAGAAGTAGCGCTGTGGCTCAAGTGGTAGAGCTCTAGCCTTAAGCTGAAGAGGTGAGGGACAGGGCCCAGGCCCAGAGTTCAGGCCCTACAACCGGAACCCCCTCAAAAAAAAAGAAGAGAAAATGAAGTGTACTCTTTAGTTGACTTAACTAAGTGTAAATGCTCTGCATATCAGTTTTATAATAAAAAATGCATGAACAAAGAAAGCAAAAGTACCCATTGATCAATAGAAACGGCAAAAGCATCAGTAGTTGTTGTTTTGAGTGTACAAAAATATCATTGGAAGATATAACAATATTCCTTCCCTAAGAAATGTACTCATTACCTCATTTATGTAACTGTAACCCCTGTGTACATTACCATTACAATAAAATTAAAAATAAACCAAATAATATACCAATTAAGACTTCTTATAAGCCATTGGTTAAAAACTTTGTTAAAAATGCCCTAAATACCCAAGGAATATACTTTGATGTTACTATTTAAATACTTCAACTTCAGCAGAAAAGCAAAATGTTTAAAAACTGTTAGAAAGTAAAGTAATATATCAGAATATATTACTATTAGTAATAATCATAAGATGAATTTATAGTGGTAGTCAAATATGTAAGACATGAGGCAATTTGCCATTCATTTGCACTTAATAAGTGAGAAAGAATATTCTAGGTCTTTTTAAATTATCATAAGTTTAATGAAGAAATTATTCTGTCACATCATATGATAATCAGATAAAGCTATTAGAGCAAAGAACAGATTGTATTAAGTTTTTGGATGTTAATGTATATACTTATTTTGGTTGTGGGAAAATGTGGGGATTTCAACTTGGGGTATACTGTTCTTGCAGGTCGGCGTCATATCAGTGGTTAATTTTAGGGTAGGCGTTCCCTTTCCACAAGAACATACACATGATCTGTCATTTTAGCCTTCCCATCATCAATGACATCATAATTGTACACCAACTTGTCTAGCTTGCTACATTGACTGGCCTGGATCCACAATCCTTTCAACTTAGTCTCTAGATAGTGCAGGATGGTAGAAATCATCCAATTCACCCAGAGATAGATTGAGAATAAGTCCACTAAACTTTTGGCTTGGGTTCTGTTCTCAAGCCTCCTAAGTAGTTAAGAGTACACATGGGATCCCCTGGTGCCAAGCAGTAAGAATATTTTAAAGCAACTAGACATATATATATATATATATATATATATATATATATATATATATATATTACTTAGGCTTGTAAATACCTCAGGAAAAAAAATTAAAAGAGCAGTGAAGCATAGAGGACAAGCAGAATTTTAACTAGATACTCAGAGGCTGAATAAGCTTAGCTAGCTATTCTGGAGTCTGAGATCTGAAGACCACTGTTCAATCATGAAAATACAAGCGATTATCTAAAAAAAATGAACCAGAATTTTAGCAGTGGCTGAAGTAGTAGACCACTATCCTTGGGCACAGAAGCTGAGGAATAATTCCAAGGCACTATCAAGACTCAATAATGATGAATGCATGCATGAGCATATGCACATGTGCGTGTACACAAACTCAAATGAGTATTTCAATGTGAAGTTCTTTATTTTTTACCTTGCTGTACTTTATTTCCCTGTATTAGTTCACAAATTAACAAAATCAGCTAAGGACCTGTTTACATAAAATTCATCATGTTTCTCTAAAACCTACTCTCTTTTTGGTTGCCTGCTTTTATTTGACCCAAAAGTAAATTATTCAGGAAGTCAATTCTTCACTCTCAAGTCTGTAGTATTAGATTATGGTTTAGGTTCCTCCTAGCAATATGATTTTGTGAAATCCTGTATCAAGCAATATATTTCTTTCACTAGAAGAGAAACCTCTGTCAAACAATTAATAATAGCTTATTCTCCTCCTGACATTCATCTGTAGTTTTAATTTCTTCATATATTTCATGATCTGTCTGTGTATGACAAAGACTGCCATGAAAATAAAAACACCCTTCTCAGCACTTAGCATGTGTATACCATTCATAGATACTGAAATTGCTTTGGAATAAATAATGTTCACCCTGACTATCTTGAGAAAGAAGAATTGGTTTCTCAGCACTTTAGGTAAGAACTTGAGGGAAAGAAACAAAAGGAAAAGTGAGGAACAACTCAACACATAGATTCAAATGAAACAAAACAACCCAAGAATACACAAACTAATTCAGTACTCAAGAACCTGCAGGAAATGCAAAGATTTAAAAAAAATCAACTATGACAATTAATGAAATTCGTGACTACATGGGAGTGCACTGTTGTGAGGATAGTGGCTAAAGCCAGACTGAACAGAAAGTTCTGTACACAATGCCATGCACCTGTTATTCTAAATGCCAGGAAGAATAACATCAAGTGGACTGAGGCCAAGTTCATACACAAATAGGATGCCAGTTTCTAGCTGAAAAATAATCAGGATAAGTTAGGGCTGGGGGCATGACAAAGTGGTTAGAACACCTATTTGAAGGGAACAAAACACTCAATTCAGACTCTAATGTTAGGGGTATTAAAGACAAAAGCTATGATTTTAAATAATTAGAACAATTGTAACACTTGAGTATTTTAGTGGAGAAAAATCCATTAGAGAGATAGAATGAACCCACGTTCCAATTCTCCTTTGATAATGTTTAGTGGTACCTTGCAAATGAACATGGATGTGCCTTTGGGTGATGGAAAAACTCTACTTACACCAGTGTAAATTAAATAGATTTTTTGAGTAGATTGTAGTTCTTGAACTAAGAACCTGAGTGATGTCCCTGAGCTTTTTCTCTCAAGGCTACCACTCTAATACTTTGAGCCACAGTTCCAATTCTGATTTTCTGTTAGTTGTTTGGAGATAAGAGGCTCATGTACTTTTCTGCCCAGGATGGCTTCAAACCATGATCACCAGATCTCAGCCTCCTGAATAACCAGGATTCCAGGCATGATGCGTCGATGGTTTTCATAATTTAGTAAATTGAATAGTTACAGAAGTTATAAATTATCATTGTAACCTGTGTAATATACGTGTGTATGTATAGATCAATGCATACATTTAGAAATATATTAACATATTTTTGCATCTACAGTAGATTTATGAAATCATCATTCATTATAAAAATAAAATGGAAACAAAAGTTAATACAAAGTGAATTGTTACACGTTTCTTTTTGTTGATTAGAACATGAATTGTGAGAATCAGTTTGGGAAAAACATCTCTTCTTTCACAAAATGGATAATTGCTATTAATTCCAATCCATCTATTTGCCCATATTGTGCATCCTCACACATGAGTGTCAAAATCAAACAACACTTTTTACCTTTGTATTTAACTTACCTGTTATAATTTAGGGGATAGATGAAGTAATCAAATAAAGATTAAATTAATAGTAAGTGAGGCTATGAGTTAGAGCTGAAAAAGAATTTAAATATGACAATAACTAATTAATTGCATATTTCTTATTTTTACTGTGTTGTTATGTCCCTCATTCCCACATTAGGAAAGTACATAGAAGGTTCTCACTATATTATATGTAATTATTAAAAATGTATTGAAAGAATATGGACACAGTGTGGTTTTAGCTTATTGAGACCTGTATGGGGTAGTGTGTTTTTGAGGGCTTGCTGTACATTGTGATGGAGATGAAGGGAAGGATGTGCTTATTCTGGAAAACTGGCTAGAGGATTGCTCCCAGAAAGATAGTGATGAATTCTTCCAAAAGGTTACTGTAAAATCACTTTCACAACGATGTTTACTACTGCACTATTCACTGCAGCCAAGTTATGAAAACAGCCCAGATGCCCTTTGGTGGAGAGATGGTTGGCAAAAGAGTGTCATATATACATATGTGGATTGTACCTATCCATTATGAAGACTGTTACGTTTTTGGAAAGAAATGGATAGATCTAAAAATATGTTAAGTAAACGAAGTCATAGCCAGACACACAAAGTACCCATGTTCTGTCTCATATTTGGAAGCTAGAACTTTATACAAGTTTACACAGCAATATTAACCAAATCATGCTATTTGTAGAGGAGTATTTTTTTTTTTTTTGTCGGTCGTGGGGCTTGAACTCTGGGCCTGGGCGCTGTCCCTCAGCTCTTCAGCTCAAGGCGAGCGCTCTACCACTTGAGCTACAGCGCCACTTCCGGTTTTCTGGTGGTTTATCGGAGATAGGAGTCTCACAGTCTTTCCTGCCCGGGCTGGCTTTGGACCGCGATCCTCAGATCTCAGACTCCTGAGTAGCTAGGATTACAGGCGTGAGCCACCAGTGCCCGGCTAGTAGAGGAGTATTTAGAAGATGTTATTTTTTTTTTATAAAATTGAACTTTTAATCCAACAAAATGAATACCAGGAAACTATCAGTTGGAAGATGCAAGGAGAAGTCAAAGGGAAGGAATAAAGAGAATTATGGAGGAAGAACGTGAAGACATAATATTCAATGCAGATAGTATGAAACTAGAAAAAATTAAAGTGTGGTGAGGTTTAGAAGGGTAGGGAAAAGTTATATAAAGAGCCATTATACTAAAAAACATGATTTATTGAATAGAAATTCCCTTGTACAACTAGTTAAGATAATAAAAATATAATTAAAATCAATGAAGACATCTGATCTTAAACTGTGTTCTCTTTTTTTTGGGGGGGGGTCCGGTCGTGGGGCCTGTACTCTGGGCCTGGGCACTGTCCCTCAGCTCTTCAGCTCAAGGCTAGCGCTCTACCACTTGAGTCACAGCGCCACTTCCGTTTTTTTTTCTTTTTTGCTTATGTGGTGCTGAGGAATTGAACCCAGGGCCTCAGGCATGCAAGGCAAGCACTCTACCACTGAGCCAACTTCCCAGCCCTTAAACTGTTCTCTTAAACCATGAGTAAATATAATAATTTCCTCCTCCGAAATTTTCTTTGCAGGTATTTTAATCATATTGACAGAAAAATGATCAGTGCCATGAAGATCAATACATCACATAGCACATCATAAAGAGACACAATAAAAATCACAGTAAAAAAATGTTAGAATTCATCACATGATAAAATAACAGGTAGAATTTGCCAAATGCTAATTGATTGTTTTTCCAAGTACTTTACTTATGGTATCTAATTTAATCCTCACAATAATTACATAAAGTGGAACTACTTACATTTTTAATTCTCAGATGATGATATTGAAATCTTCAGAGTTGTAATTACTAGTACAACATTGCACACATGGTAAATGTTAGCCTGAGGTCCATCTCTGACTGTATCAATTAACCTTATTCTATTTTATGTATAAAATAATAGCATTTAGTCTACAAATTCTAGGAAAATTTCTCAAAATTATTGTGTACACTCATAATATTTCAGTTTATCTTTGTTAGAAAACAGGGAACTATAATATGAAAAACTAAAGTTCATAATCAATGCATACCTCCCTGGTGAAAGAAGTACTAAAGTATAATATTCTTGATTTCTAGCAGAAATCATATTCTATCCCTTCACTCAACACTGCACTGACTGGTGACCCTATCTCTGTTTAACACTGTCTTACTGAAAGAATGAGCTCCCCAATTCCTGATGGAAACAGTCTGCAGGAGTTATACACCAATCATTTCCACATTGTAGCTCATCTAAGTTGTTTACCATTCGAAGTATTTTGATTGCTTTTTATACCCAACATTTTGAGAGAAAGGTACTACTTTAAAATGCTATTAAAGCAAGACTGATATTAAAATCACCTTTGACTCCAGATAAATATTTTACCTTTCGTGTACCCAAAAATGCAGTCTGACCTATCATTAATGTTAGGAATGAGAGGATAAAAAATCGTAGACAACAAGACCTAAGCATGAATTAAAGCCTCTCCAACTTGTGAATACAGTCGGTATAAAATGACATAAAGGTCTGGGAATGTGGCTCAGTGTTAGAGCACTTGCCTTATATGCATGAAGCCCTGGGTTCGATTCCTCAGCACCACATAAGCAAAAAGAAAAAGCCGCAAGTAGAGCTTTGGCTGAAGTGGAAGAGCGCTAGCCTTGAGCTGAAGAACTGAGGGACATTGCCCAGGCCAGACTTCAGGCCACACTATCAGACTCCCCCCATCCCCCCCCAAAAGACATCAATACTACTATATTTGTTCAAAATTTCTTATGATACTGAAGATTCAATTTAAAACTGTTAACACTTGAAAATAACTCATTTTCTTGGGAGTAGGAAACAACACACAAGATTAATCCTAATCATTTTCAAAGACATTACTTTATACTACTAATTAACTCTTATAACTACAAAGATTCTAAAAATAACTGAAGCATAGTAATACAAAGGACATAATTTAACTTCATCATGTACATTCAAAGGACTGTGCTAATAGAAAACAAAGTTCTATTAATATTAGCTCACCCAATTCACTTCCATTCTTTTATTCTATATCTTTTAGTTTCATAAAAACTGGCTTTTTATAAAATGATGCATAAAAAGCCTATATACCCACTTACATTTTCAGATTTTAACGTTTATTTCAGACATGTCTTTAGCTGTGTAGTCAATTAACTGAAATAACACTAAAATATTCAAAGGGCTTTCTGAAATTGCAAGACTCGCTCTGGGATGTTATTTATATTGGAAAAGATATTCAAAAAGCCTTATTTGTTAAAGTTGTGATAGTTACTCCCACAAAAGAACAATTAATGAAGAAACATTTGTATGTACAAAATAACTTCAAATGCATACACAATCTGGAAGTGACACATACTTTTTGTTTGTTTTCGCAATGTATATCTAACAAAGATATCCACAATACTGATTTTCAGTCAATTATGATGGGAGATTCAAACCTGAGAAATACAGGGTTTATTATCTTAGTGTGAATAGATAAGATCTTACAAAGAAAGTTATTTTCAACACAAATCCGGAAAGAGTTTATCCACCTTGAGTTTCACAGGAATAACCAGAGAGTAATACCTGTTTGGTCAAGTTGGTCAAAATCACTCCATGAGTATATCTTAAAAGTGTATCCAATTTAAGAGGTCAAATACATATTTTTTACTGACAGTCATCTTATAGCAATAACTTACTACCTAATTATATGTGTATGTCCTTGCCTAACATATACTAAGAGCTGAAAGTGATCTCTTTTATCTTACTTAATGGTGAAAATGCTCTGAATATGATGATGTTATTATTTGACAAATAAAATGTACAGAAGGGTGGTTCCACTGAAATGAGAGGACGTAACACGGATAAATAACAACATTGCAACACAGCTCTTTTCAGCATCACTCTGTCCACATTGGCAAGCAACATTGCAACCGCACACACACACATACATATACACACACAAGTGCACACTTGTACACACACATATACATGCATGCCAAATTCATGGTTTATTGTACAAAAAAGTTCAAATAAAATATTAGTGATTAGGAAAAATGATAATTTGCCTTATTACAAAATAATACATAATCCCGTCACCACGGTTGTTACATTTTACCTGTTTCTCCACATGTGACCACTTAATTTATTTTTAGTTCATTCATTCATTCATTCATTCATAAGTTTGGTTCTAATACTAGAGCGTGAACTCAGGGCCTGGCTCTGTCCCAGAATTTGTTATTTTTTTTGTTTTAGTTTTCTCAAGGCCAGCATTTTACTGCTTATACCACAGCTCCATTTCAACCTTTTGTGTTTACATTCAAATTATAATCTAATGGACTTTTTTTTCTTGGTCTGGTTTCAAAGCACAATCATCCGATTTCATCTTTCTGATTAGGTAGGATTAAAGACCAGAGCCACCCGTGTGGCTCCTACTTTTTCCAACACTTACGTAATGCACATACTTAGATAGTAATTTAAAACTGAAAGCATAGAAGCAAGATGTACAGTGATGATATTGTCCTGGCAGAAATTCAAGTTAGTATTGTAAATTTCTTAAGACCATACACAAAAAAATATTTAAGAAGAAATCTGATGATGTGTGTGTATATTTGTGTGTGTGTGGGTGTTTGTCTGTGCTGTTGCAATATGTTCCACATATAAGCACTGTGCAGGGGTGTCCAGCCATTCACAGTTATTGCATGAATATCTGCCTTGAGATACCAACTCTTAAACAATGTTTAGGTGTCCACTCTAGGCTTCCCGATGAAGAGGGGTATACTCATCCTCATCCCTAGCATTCATATGAGCGGCCTTTTTGGATAGTAGTCTCCACACTGTAGTAAGCTGCAAGTCAAGCACGCTAACACTGAGCCACCTTCCCAGCCCAAGGATTAATATTCTTGTCTGTAATTTGGTCAAAGCTATGTCTCTTTATGTAGGCTACTAAAATGTGTTTACTAATTTCAAGTAAATACATAAATTCTATTTCCATCTCTTTTAAAAAATAAAAAAAAATGTTTGCTCTGTAAATTGATTAGAAGCATGGATTTTGTGGCTAGCTAGGTCATTGCACATCTATATCTCTTTCATGGTTCTCATAAACAATATGATTGCTCCATAATTATCCTAATTTATTTTGCTTTCATATTTTTGGTTGCATCATTTCACTTTCTGCTCTTCTATTTCCCAAAACAGCACCACATTCACAGAAAAATACAGAAGTGGTTCTGTGGCTCAAGTGGTAGAGTGCTTGCCTTGATTTGAAGAGCTCAAGGACAGTGACCAGGCCCAGAGTTCAGGCCCCACAACTAAGTTTAAAAAAAGAATCTAAATACTTGATAATTCTATTAACAGATCTGACTGAAATCAGTTGAATCACACCTTTTTTGTACAATGAAGGAATAGGTCCAGGCTAGGAAAGCAGCAAGAGAAGGCAGGGAGATTGTATCTTTGACAAAACTTTGTGGATAATGGAATCAAGGATTACTTACTGGTGATCCACTTGCACTAGAAGCATGATTCTGAACTATTGCTTGCTGATTCTGAACTATTGCATTGATGATTATATTCTCCAAGAAGAAAAAGTGAAATTTAATTGGTAGCAAAGGACTACTAATATATTTTGACTTCTCATTAAGCATCTTCATTCATCAAAATCACCTGACGACAATAGACAGGACTATTTTTAGATGAAAACAAGTTTCTTTCAAAAAACAAGAATTTAGGTAGTCATACAAAGAACTTCTATTTTACTACTGCATTATACATTTTTTTCTAAGGTTGGATACCAACATTAGAAAGCTACTAGAAAGCTCTTAACGCCCATATGTAGAATAGTGAGTTTTCTTACAATATAACATGGTATTTCCCAAATCATTCACATAGAAGGCATTGTTTCCTATTTTTTCATTCCTAGAAGAAGCTGCACATGAAGACACCACTGGTCCTCATTTTCAGTCTGTGCATTTGAATATGAAGGAAAATCTTTCCTCTGCTCTCTATCAATTTTCTACTCTCCATTTAGAATAATTTAGAATAGTAAAAATGAAAAAAGAGAAAATAAATCATGGTCAAAAATCATAAGCAGTAAATACACCAGATTTTTCTGAACAGTTCAACCAATGTGAACTATTAGGGAAATACATGGACATCTCATTCCCACTGGCACTCAAAGTCTCTGGTTAGGCAATTCTGATGAAGACAAGGAACAAGATGAAAAAGTGAGGAATGGTATCAATTGCAAGAAAAAAATGGAGTAGGATCCAAACAAATTTCTTCTTTGGGATGCCGAAATTAATCGGCTTACTATGGTGCAGGGACTACTTTAAAAAAAGGCCACCCAGATGAATACTAGGGATAAGGCTGAGTATAACCCTCTTCATCTGGAAGCCTAGAGTGGACAATTAGACATTGTCCATGAGTTGGTAGCTCAAGGTAGATATTCATTCAATAACTCTGAATGGCTGGACACCCCTGCACAGTGCTTATATGTGGAATAATACCAGAATGGCTTCTGTCTTACTTCATCATGATGCAGATACCAATCCCCAAACTAAAGGCCCCTTGACCCCTTTGCATCTTGCTGCTGGGAGTAGAAACAGCAAAGATACTCTGTATCTCCTTCTATTGAACCATTATATCAAACCAGGTCTGAAGAACGACTTGGAAGAAACTGCATTTGATATTGCCAAAAGGATAAGTATGTTTCACTACCTATTTGAAGTTGTGGAAAGCTGTACAAATTGTTCTCCTAAGTCGTAATGGTTTGGTTAAGTTTCTTAAATTTCAAAAATGACAGTCCATCCTTTGTGTCCCTACAAATTTTTTTTCACAATACAAAGCAACAGCAATATCTTACTTTAAAATATCATGGAATCCATGGTATTCTTCCACTTGAATTGCCTGACTTTGTTGGCAAAATGTATTCAAGAGTTGTTTGTGTACATCTATAATGACTTCTGCAGAGTTTGTGATTTTTTTTTAAATCATAAATAATTTTAACTTATCTGTTGAAATGAATAGTATAGGAACTAAAGATGTTCCTGGTGCTTTTCTGAAAAAAGTATATCTATGTTGGCATAATGTCCATAATCTATTTCATTCCCTCCTGGATATAATACTTTGAATTATACATTGTTATACAATGTATAGGTTCATTAATAAATGTGTCCTTTCAGATTGCATTCCATATAGAAGAAGTTTAAGATTCCTTTTTTTCTTAGGTCCTTATATTATTTTTTTTTCCTATGGGATAAAATGACAATGTTATCTAATTTCAAGTTTTGTAAAGCTTATGCTATGTAAAGGTCTTTCTAAGGTGAAGATTTAATAAACTGATGTCAAACTAACATTTATTTCTGTGAATTACATGTATTGTTACACTTGTATTTTTTTAATCAACTTTTTTTTAGGGGGGGGTCCGGTCGTTGTCCTTAACTCTGGGCCTGGGCGCAGTCCCTCAACTCTTCAGCTCAAGGCTAGCGCTCTACCACTTGAGTCACAGCACCACTTCCTGTTTTTTTGTTTTTGCTTATGTGGTGCTGAAGAATCAAACCCAGGGCCTCATGCATGCAAGCAAGCCCTCTACCACTGAGCCACCTTCCCAGCCCCAACTTTTTAATAACTGTTTTTCATTTCTTGCATCAGAAGAATGAAAAATATGGAATACTTCACAAATTTTCATACCATCCTTGTGCAAGTGCTATGTTAATCTCTGTATTGTTGTAATTTGGGTAGACCTGCTGCTGAAGCATGGAGTATCCTCTTAATTTAAGTACTTAATGATGCAATCTTTATACAGGCATATATCCATGGTTGCCTATTTGTAACAAGGAACCCTTAATGTTCCTAAAAATGCTATTGTTCTTATTTATCTAAAATTCTGTGTATAGTGGAAGAAACTTGTATCGTTTGGTCGATTGCTCCCATTTATAATTTTTTTTTATCAATGACTATTTTGTCATTTTCATTTTAAATTTGATCATACTTTTAAGCCTTTACAGCTAAATCCAAAGGTCATGGCTTTTCAGGTACTTATTTATCAACTCAGTTAGCTTTGTAGAGCTAATGGATTCAAAGTAAGCCTTGATTAAGAGCTACTTCTAAACATCTGCAGCTTAAGATTTCCCAAATGAGGTCTTGCTGGGACAAATGTCTACGTGAACCTTTACCCATCTTCCATATAGGAACAGACCAACCAGAATATCTTACCCTGACAGCATAGATTGTCTTACTGGAACAAAACTAATCTTAGTTACAAGGAATCATAGAGAGATGAACAGTTCGGACTGAATTGTTCAGAATGGAAGGTATTTTATTAAAATATAATTGCTTATTATACTTATCATTTCAAAAGTAGCTCAAGCCAAGAAGGTGAAAAAATTGTTCAAATGCATAATTACCTACTGTGCTGGCCTGTCTATCATCCAACCAGGCAGGAACTGACACTACTGACTTTCTATCACCAAATATTTCCATACCTCCTGGAGAAGTCCATACGTTTCTCCTCGATATTAAGCCTTAAATTGGTAATGTTTAATCACAGTGTTTCCTCTTGCCTCTAGGCTGTAAAGCAACAAATGGTAAAGCTTTAAGTCTAACTCTACCAAAAACGGAGGTAGAGATAATGGAATAACACTTTAAAACAGAGTTGGCTTTGATTCCCTCAGCACAACACAATAATGCAAAACAATTTTTATATTATATATACTTATATATTTTATATTTATATGTGCTGATTTTAAATTTCACACAGTGAACCTTAATAGAATTGATAATTAGACAAATATATTGACATTTATTCCCATAAATAGATTGGAATATAAATAATTAGGTTTAGAATATATACTAGAATATAAAAAGTATCAATGCAATATCTTCGTTATAAACTTGTGATACCTTCTATGTGTTGGTGGTCTTCTGAATTCACATTGCAAAATAACAGTATTGTTTTTGCTAATCTATAAGGGATTTTACTATGATGCTCTGTTTATTGTTTTAACTCGCTGGTCCCAAAATGTATTTCTCCATATTTCTGAAGCATTCTTACTGATTATACCCAATTTTGCTGATATTATGTCTAAAAGCTATTATTCTTCTGCAGGACCCACGGGTCCTAGGATACTAGATCCCAGTTATCTGCATCATCATATAACAAGGGCAAGACTTCTCACATAGGCCCATGCCACATGCTAACAGAAAATAATTGAAGACTCATCTAAATTTCTCATTTCCTATAATATTTCAGGGCCCCAATTCCTTACAAGAATTAGTAGTAATCAATTGTAAAATGCAAGGCAACTTAAAATGAAAGGTGAAATCACAAAACCTGAGAGAAAGTACTGTAATTAAAACTTTCAATTTACAGATGACCAGCCCATATGAATGAACAAAATCAGAAATGAACAAGATTATTTTTAATACCCCTCTCCTAATGATTAATGAAAGATTTCAGTGCAGGAAAAACATAGTTTCTGGAATGATAGATCCATAATTGGTCTACCAAGGCAAGGAAACTTGATTTAGAGGTCAAATATAATTTAGAAAAAAACATTAACTGAGAAGATCCTTAGTGTAGAAGATCATTAAAGTGTAGAAAAAGTACCCCCCACCATTTGTGTTGTTCAGTAGGTGCCTTCCAGAAATGTGTTAAATAGATCAGCCTTCCATATTTCAAACCCAAATATTAGCTAATAGAGTAAATTTCATCAAATGATAAGTTATATTTTTAAAAGTCACTAATAGTTGGCTTTTCATGTGTTGTTTTATGTTTTCCCTATCTGTCTACCATAGTAAGAAATATGACTTTAAGTCTTGAAAATGGGTACTGATGAGAGATGTGACAAACATAAAATCTGTCTTCTATTTCTATCATATTCCTCTAAGTATTAAATTTGTTTTCTTCTTTTCCAAAACTTATAGGTAGTAGAAAAATTATCCCATGTAAAATAAAATAATCATACACAACTGTACAAAGCCATTTATAAAAACTGGTAGTTAGGAATAAATTCTAAGCCATTTTAAAACTTTCTTGTTGACTAAAGATTAATCTTCCAAAAGAACGAGAATAAAATCATGTCTAAGAGCTTCACGTCTCCAGTCTTGCAAATTGTTATTGCAGATGAATGAATTATGGAAATATAAGCTGACATCAGTTCAAGTATATGTGGGATTGAAACTCCATGGAATGTATATAAACCTTTCAAAGTATTAACAGGCAGTTTAACAGAGTGACTATCAGGATATTGAAACCAGAGAGGAACAATAGTAAAGAAATAGAATGAATGAAAAATGGAACAAGGGGCAAGTACAGCTAGAATACTCAATGTACATATGTAATAAATGAAGTGGTAAATCTGAACTACATCTTGGAGAAAGGGTTGGTTGAGAATGATAGAAGGAGAGACTCTGATCCAGAAGCATTAGACAATTAGATGGACATATTTAATTGTAACACACTTGAACAACCTTTTGAAATTCAGTTAAAAACACAACAACAAACAAAAACAAACAAAAATCACAACCAAACAGCAATCTGTAGAGAGTAAGAATATGACCTCTCAAAATTTTAAGCAGTTTATGAAGGGCAGTCTTTGGAAAAGCAAACAAGCTGTTCAAAGAGGGTAGTTTGGGGTAGGGGAGAATTTTGAACAAATTTAAAAAGATTGTCTAAGGTTATAAATCACCTATATCTACTGCATATATTTTCTTCTGCGAGTGCTCTTTGTCTGAACTGGTTACTCCAGTCCTGAGGCACACTTGATAGCTTGTGAAGACAGAATGGAAGAAGCAAGATCAAGAAACTATAATTCCACTGGAGAAAAAACAGTCCTCTATGTCTTCTCTGAATCTCTTCACTACTCCATTTTCATACTTTTAATAACTTCAAGTGATTTTGAATTATATCTTTCCTTCTTTGTTCTTGCAAAGGAATTGTTCAAAATAATTCTTTAAATATTATTTGCCATTATTTTCTATCATGCTGCTTACTCGTGCAAGCGAGTCCATTAAACTTACCCTTTACATTTGGTTGCCATGAAAACCCAACAACTATGTTAATGAGGACCAATGTTAATGCAAAACTTTTGTCTCCAAAAAACCAGTCCAAGACCTATAATCACAAATATTTAGCTATATTTTTTTTCTTTTTTCTTTTCCTTGAAATCTTCTTGTATCTAAAGTGCCCACAAAAATAAATGCTCTACCACTTTTTGGTTCAATCATTTCTAACCTCAAAGATATATTTTGTTAACAAGATGCTTAGAGGAAACCTAAGAATATTCCACTTTCATCTTCTCTCTTAAGACTTTTATCTTCTCTCTTAAGACTCTCGTTAGATACCATATCAGGAAAAGTGAAGTTATTCTTTGCAAAATTATTTCAATAGATTATTTTCCTCTTGGTCTTGTATTTGCTCAACAAGATGTATAGAGAAGAATAGAGTTAAATCACCCATTCCTTGGATGACATTGTCTGTTACAAAGGACAATACTTCTATATCCTAGTTCTATGTCCTCCTCTTAGCTCTTGCATGATTTCGAATTAAGCACACCTCCTTGGCTTCAAGTCTAGTGAAGCTGGAGGACTATAAGGCGTCCCCCACTGCTACATCTTCATGGTTTCTCTTTGAAAACTCTTTTATTTGGAGTGGAATTTATTTTCATGTATTCATTCAATTTATTCTTCTTTATACTGAGCCAAATAGGCTCTGTAAAATCACTTTAGGTAGCAAAAACATTAAAAGACAATCTATAGCAAAAAGGTTTGGCCCCCTCCACTGCTGAAACCAATACGCTTAGCTAGGGCTTCTAATAACATGTTTTCTTACCTTTTCAATTTGCTCAATTCTTTTCTGATCCCCAAACTTTTTTGCTTATGTAATAACAGAAGTTTTCACTACCTCATGTTAATAAGGATATTATATTTTTGAGTTACTTAGAAATTAGAAATCATTAGTTTGAAGTATCCAATCAGGTTTCTTTCTGTATTTCAGTGCTTCACGTGCAAAGACATCGTGGAAAGTATTAAAACAGAAAAGTGTAAACTCAACACGTTCTTTCATTGTGAAGGGCACTTTCTCCCTAAATATTTTGGACCAAATTATGTTTTTAAGAGAATTACTGTTCAGTAATTAAAGGTCAATTCACAAATTTGGTGTCTAATTTTTTTAAAAAAAACTTTGAATTTAAATTTCACTACAAACTTGTTTCACACAGTAAAAGTATATTTCCTGAATAAGGACAATTCTCATGGGAACCTACAGGATTTACAGCAAGGTTTGTGAGGTTTGTTTGTTTACTGTGAAAATGAGCCATCTTCCCCACATTGTTCCCTCTTGGCTAAGTCTTCATGGACTTCTTTGCATGAAAGCCTATTTTCCCAGGAAATTTTAAATTTTCTTAATATGCTAAGTTAAAAAGTTTGAACAACCTTTCATAATTTTAAAACTCTTTTGAAATTCCTTTATCAGAATCGCGAATTTACCAATCCTAATTCCACCATTACCATCAAAAACTGCATAAAATAAAATTTCACTGTATTGGTATAATAAATATTGTTTTTTATGTAGTAACTTTTTTTAAAAATCAGTACTATTTGGCATCTAATTTGAATGAATTACCCCTTCTTTATCAGAGGGCCATCAACTTGAATGTTATCCAACTAGACAATTTTTTCACAATATACTTGCCAATATTTTCAAAAAAGAATAAATGAGTACTTTCTCATACTAAAACCGAAAACCGTTTAATTCTATGGAAACCCATAACTTTTAAAAGTAAATAAGTTATGAAAACGACAGAATATGTGTGTTCATCACAATTCCTATGACTAATAACTACTCACTTCAAATTCTGAACGTTCCATACATGAGAGACTCAAAATAGTACCTGTTTTCATGTTATGTAATTCTGCAATAGATGCATTTTCCAATCGGGTGTTACAGATTAAGAAGTGAACAGAAAAATAGCCACATTCTAGCATAGGATAAAACTGTAAAGCATCAGTTATAATTAATTCTTCAAGAGTAAGCAATTGTTTATCAGATTAAGCAATTATTTCTATGACCATCAATCCCAAAATTTATGCCATAAAGTCATCCTATACCAACAGTTTCCAACTTGTAGGGTTCACCTCAAAATTCTCTTAATTCACATCACAAATAGCTTATTGCTATTGGGAAAAATACTACACCTCTCCTAATGTGATGCCCTCCGTGTTCTGGAAAGAACACCACAATAAACTGGGTTGCATCATTTTTCCTCCACTGGTATTCTTGCACCTATTTATATTTATACTTTTTTTTAACTATCATAGATATTCAGTACGCTAAGATCAGAAGATTACAGTTCAAAGCCCACCCAGGCAGGAAAGTTCCCTAGATTCTTATCTCCAATAAACTTCTCAGCAAAAGCCAGACACAAGTGGTACTGAGGTTGAAGTGGTAAGGCACAAGCCTTGAGCTTAACAGGCTCAGAGACAGTGTCCAGGTCCAGAGTTCAAGCCCTATGACAAAGCAATGAAACAAAACAAAAATAAAAACAAACCCCAAACCTAGCATTTTTCTCATTGTATACAGAGGCACGTAATTAAAGAAATTGCTTCCTGTGTTACACACAGGTAGAAGAAAGAAGATGTCACACAATTATTTTCTTCATTCCATGTTATATTAATGCCTCAAAAATTGCTTTTTCTAAATTTATAAATTAATATCATCAATTTGTTGTCAACTCGGTCTACATTATTCACATTATCATTTTCTACATGAACATTTAGAATTATCTATTAACTGAGTTCTAATTATAACTCTCTTGAAACAAATACTAGGGAAATAGAATGCAAGAAAAATTTGTAAATATGTCAATTAAACCCTCTACTTAAAAAGAATTTTGTAGTATCATATAGAATATGAAATTACAAACAAAACCAAAATATTTATTTGAAGTCTAAACTCTAATTTAGCAAGATCTATAAAGACCTACATTAGATGAACTTTGCTATTCCTCCAGGCTTATGCTTTTGTAATCCTTCATCTTTCCTTGGAATCTAACAGAATGATGATTACTTACTTTTTCAAATTTTGGATGGGAATCATGAACCATTTTGCATCTAGGAATATTCTGTAATGAAGAGAACATTTAAAACACAACTGAGGATTATTTACCAGTTGCATTTAAATAGAAAACTTGGCTTCTCAAAACATAATGAAGAAATTAGTCCAAATTTCCAACTGTGTATTCCTTTCTTGTTTGGTTTATTTTATTAAGACAAAATTATACTACCTGGTCTATGGAAGGTATCAGTAGTAATTCCAGTCCCTAATCTCCTGTCAGTCTGAGTGCTAGAATTCAAGGCTTGTATCACATTGCCCAACCATAGTTTCTTGGTTTATTTATTTGTTTGTTTGTTTGTTTGTTTATTTATTTTTGGGTCCGGTAATGGGGCCTGAACTCAGGGCCTGGGTGCTGTCCCTCAGCTCTTCAGCTCAAGGCTAGCGATCTACCACTTGAGCCACAGAGCCACTTCCGCCTTTTTTCTTTTTGCTTATGTGGTGCTGAGGAATCGAACCCAGGGATTCATGCATGCAACACATGCACTCTACCATTGAGCCACCTTCCCAGCCCCTTCTTGGTTTATTTAATCTAGATACTGACTAGCAATTCTGAACATCTCCAGTGATATTATCCACTAGAATTCTCAGACTGTTCATGTACTATTTTCAAAGATGTTCTAACATTTGACACAGGTTATGAACATTTTTAAGTGCACCTGTGGGGTCTCTGATTCATTCCTCCATGGATCCAATCCTTTTAATATTGATTACATGACTCTCTTACTATCTCTGGTCCCTACCTCTCTAATATGCACAAACATTTTGAAGAAAGTTCACTTGAGGATTTTCTAATTTTAAAAATTAGCACTTGATTCTAGTCTTACTCAGGACATATTTTCTATTGTTTTCTAACTTTTCTACATATTTTGAGAGTTGCTTCATTTTTGTATATGTGTATGCACATATAAGTTCCTCTGTGTGTATGTATATGTTTGTATGTGTGTATGCAAAAGCCTCAAGCTCTTATTTATCATTCTTGCTCATGACTGTTATTCCATCACCTGAGCCATTTTTCCAATCCAGATTTTGGGTGGTTAATTATACGTAGTGTCTCAAACACTCTTCTGCCCAGGCTGGATGCAAACTGAAACTCCCAGACTCCTTTACATTCTTAAGTTTCATTTATCCAGTAGAATCAACTTTTAAACTACAAACATTTTTGTGAGTGCAAAGTCTAAGCTGTAGCCCAGATTTTTAACTCAAGAATTCATATAAAGATAAATTAACATACACATTACATATGCTGAGTGTACACTGTTAGAAATGTGATCATAAGCTGGGTGGTGGTGAGATCTGAGAATTGGGGTTCAAAGCCAGCCCAGGTAGGAAAGTCCCAGAAACTCTTTTCTCCAATTTACTGCAAGAAAACTGGAAGTGGCACTGTTGGCTCAAGTGGTAGAGCATTAGCCTTGAGCAGAATAGCAGAGGGACAGTGCGTAGGCCCAGAGTTCAAGTGACAAGACCACCACCAACAAAATATATATAAGTAAAGTAAAGAAAAAATGTGATCTTATCCACCAGATCATGGCTAGTATAATCCCTGCTCTCTCAAGATGAACTCTTTTTTTCCAGACAAGTCCATGCTCTTATATCTGCCTTGCATTGGAAATAGAATTATTCTTCCATTCTACTTTCTACAAAGATGTGTCGTTAGCAAGCGTGATTTAGAAAGGGAGTGCCATCATACTTCATGTTCCACGTAGGAGTAATGCTTTCTCTATATCACTCTCATAAATCTACATACTGGACTTGGCTTTATTGTTTCAACGTGGTCTTATTTGTAGAGTCTTCTATAGTGTATTGAAACCTTATACTTAAACACAGAATTTCTCTTTCTCTTATTATTGTTATAGTTAACATGAGTTAACAAATTCATGTAAACTTGGGAAATAATGCGCAGCATATACACTCAGAAAAAAATGATCTGAGAACCATCTTCCCCTTTAAAATTCACCTTAATTTACAGAGAATTTACAAAGTTTGAACTCAATATACTCATGGATAATGTATTTATAAGAAATAGAAATTTCATATTTTCTCTATACTAAGTTGTCTCTGAAATACATGTTACCTCAGGTCCAAAGGTCTCCTTGGGTTATTTCGGTGAAGCCAGAAAACATTCATTATACCTCGAGCAGCACCATAGATTGTTTCTGGAAATAACTGTTACTTGATGTGGCAACTGATCCCAGGAGACGAATGGAACATAGAGGAATGACAAAGTTCAAGTTAACTTGTGCTTTCCTTTTTACTGTAAAAGAAGAAAATACGAAGGCTTGAAAGAAACTCTGTCCCTGACTTTTTTTAGTGTGTTTTTACTCATATATAATTTTTCTGTAAACTTCTAAGTTGAGAATATTACAAAAAGATATAATGTGCCATTTGATGGCCAGCATAGAACAAAAGGAAATAACGTTGTTTTAAATATTTTCTACTGCAGGGACTGTGAAGGTGGCTCAGTGATAGAGCATTTGCCTTGCATGCTTGAGGCCCTGGGTTCGATTCCTCAGCACCCCATAAGAAAAAATAAGCCATAAGTGGTGCTGTGGCTCAAGTGGTAGAGTGCTAGCCTTGAGTTGAAAAGCTGAGGTAAAGTGCCCAGGCCCAGAGTTCAGGCCCACGACTGGACCCCCCCAAAAAAATCTACTGCAAAGAAACAAAGACATGGAGGTTTTAAAGTGTTTTATGAATGGATATTTTACCCCTGAGATGATTCTTTTGCTGCAGGAGTCAGTTATCAATTCCTTTAGTTTGGTCCTGAGTTCTCCAGAGCAATAAGGTTTCCAAAAAAGCATCCAGTGCGTATGAAAAGCAAAAGGAGCCATTTCTCACACCAATACTCCTTTAAGGAGGGTTCCAATTAAATATCTGGTTTTTTGTTTCCTTTTTTGTTTAGCTGGTGTTGGTTCTGGGGCTTAAACCCAGAGGCTGGACCCTGTCCCTGAACAGTTTTCTTTCCAGCTCACCTATTCCCAAAGCTAGTACTCTACTGCTTGAACCAAAACTCCACTTCTGGCTTTTTCCCTGTGTAATTACAGATAAGACTTTGACAGACTCTCCTGCCTGGTTTGGCTTTAAACTAAGAAAGTAAGAAAGCCAAGTGACATCAACTGTATAGACTTCTCTTTTCAAACGAGAAATATTAGATGAAGTTTATTGTAAAGCTAATATTTGACAATTTTTACTTCCTTTTTTTATTGTGAGCATACCGTACAGAGGAGTTACAATTACATGGGCAAGATAACGAGTGCATTTCTTATCAATCATTGTTGCCTCCTCTTTGTTTCCCCTTCCCATCCCTTCCCATATACCCCCTCCCCCCTGCCGACCCTCCGACCCCCACCAAAGTTGTAAAGTTCGTTTTTCGACATGACAACTTGTACATCTCATTGTTGCAATGGGTCCACCTGTATCCCTAGTTAAACGATTTTTTTTAGAGAATATGTCCAGCATTGAATCCATAACATAACTCAACAAAAGTATGTGCACTGCATCTTTTTGGATTTTTTTTTTTTTGCTTGGGAAGATTATTGATCTTGTCGTTCCTTTTGGGGAAACTTAAAGTCATATTTTACCTTTTTATAGGTTGTGGGGCATGTACTCTGATCCTGGGTGCTCAGCTACAGCACCACCTCTGGGTTTCTGGTGATTAATTGAAGGTTACGGTCTCATGGACTTTCCTGAACAGGCTGGCTTTGAACCACAATCCTCTGGTCACAACCTCCTGAGTATCTAGGATTACAAATGTAAACCACCAGCCCCTGGCTCATATTTGCATTTATGTGCACTGAATGACACTGTGTAGACAAAGAATGGAAATTTTAACCAAATGATGACATTAAAATTGAAGTCCTCCTTTTCCATTTTCCTACATTAATGACTCATGAGCTATGGGACCCTTACATTAGCATTCTCTGCCATCTGTATAGGTGTATTTAGTATCAGGAAATGTTCATAGAGAAATATAGAAAGAATGAGATTTTTAGAAAGTAAAGGAGATAAGGTATGAAAGAATAGCATAGGAGATACATTTATCACACAGAGATGAAGAGCTAGCCTAAGAGATTTGGAATGCTAAAGGCAATGAGGTAAAGCCTACTTGACAACTAGTTCTACAATAACCAAAAATGGTTGTCAAGACCAGTTTCTGGTATACCTTAATTACTATCATTTATTCCTTCTATCTGGAGTTATTCATTATTTTCTGTCACAAAAATTAATTAGCCTCTGCCTTTTTGGTGCCATAATGGACCAAAAAAATTTCAAAATCACACTTAGCCTACCCTTCTCTTTGTGATTATCAGTGATGACACAAATCCTGGAATCGTTGAATTTCCAGAATTAAACTTTACCTGGCATCTAAGCACATTCTTAGTATTAATTACTGTGACTTAATGAACAAAAGTTTTTCAACACAGTATCCTCATATAAGTAAAGTAAATGAATTAGGGACTATTGTCAGGTGTCAGTATGAAAGGAGCAATTATATATTCCAAGTATGGGTTCTTTATTTTGCATTTACTAACTAAATGGTTTATTTGTTTTGTTTTGTTTCGTTTTTGTTCTTTTTGCCAGTCAAGGGGCTAAAACTCAGGGGTAGGGAATTTTCCTGAGCTTTTTTTTTCTTGCTCAATGCTAGCTCTCTATCACTTGAGGCACAGCACCACTTCCAGTTTTTCTTTTATGTGTTACTAAGGAATTGAACCCAGGCTTTTATGGATGCTAGGCAATCACCGTACCTTGAAGCCACATTCCCAGAGCCCTAAATAACTTTCTTAAGATGGCATTACTTTTTCGTTCCGTAACGACGTATCATAATTTTGGCCAGGTGCTAGAAAATGATGTAGAAATCAATACAATAAGTCTAGTAAGGCTGGAGGGACAATGAATAACTGTCACTGTCTAGCCAGAGGGGCTTATCCCATGGAGCTGTTTCAATAAGCTGAGCGAGACAGCTCCTGACCCACAGCCAACCACCAGAATGAGAGGGCCACCTTGGGTTCCAGCCACATGGGGACCAGTACTTTTGAAAGAGAGAGATAACAAAAGTCAGAATTACAATTAAGTCTGGTGCTAATGGCTCAGAATTCTAATCCTAACTACACAGGATGCTGAGATATGAGGATCATGGTTCATAACCAGCCCAGGCAGAAACGTCTGTGAGAACCTTATTTCCAAAGAACCACCAGAAAATCAGAAGTAGTGCTTTGGGCTCAAGTAGTAGAGCACTGACTAACCTTTTGCTGAGGCTTTCGGGAACAGTGCCCATGCCTAGAGTTCCAGCCCCACAACTGACAAAAAGTGAACTTCCTAACACAAGAAGTGGAATGAATAGTATCCATTGTCCTAGGGAGCATGGTATCGAAGTCAGGCAGAGCTTCCTGTGAAGTTGAAGTCATAAGTAGGTCAACTGGCTTCTCTGTGCCTTAGTTTCACCAGCTGCAAAACTCAACATAGTGAAGGATCCTCTTCCTCATGGGGATAGGGTAATGATGAAAGAGAGCCATGTTTTGTTTCATAATCCCACATCTGTTGCACAATTAATAACAGGCCCCAGCTCAGCCCTTTCCAGCTATCTTCCTGTCATTTGCTCACAGAATTGTGGAGAACCTTATCTGAAGGCTGCTCCCCCTGTGCCTAGCCATGCTCCAGATATCCCTCTGTATAAATCCCTTGTTTCCTCACAACTGTCCTGAGAGGATAATGAGGTCTGATGGTTGCGACCCTACCCAGAGCTTCACCTGTGGTCAAGAATCATCTGCTATGATTTTTCTGCCTGCTCAAACTGACTTAAGAAACCATTCAAGCCACAGGAAAATCAAAAACCACAAACAGACCAGAGACTGAAACAAGATACAGCTTAAAGACACAAGGCAAATGCAGTATATTTCCATCCCCACCCAAAATATCAAAGAACTCTTTTTTTGTACCTTAATAAAAAATGTTTTTCTAAAAGTTTTTTTTAATTTTTAATTTTTTACTTTAATTTTATTTGTTTTTTATTAACTTTTTTTTCTTCCTCTCGGAATTTTCATTTTAGGGTATATGTGAGTGTACTTTTTTTCTCTTTTCTTCTTAAACATTTTTTTTGTTTAGCTCTACTGACCATTTGCCCTTTGTTTCTTTCCTTCTTACTCTTTTCACTTTTTCTTTTTTTCATCTCCTTTGCCTGACTTAATTGCTATTCTGCTCATCCTCAGATATGCCAATAGTTTATTATTAGACCTTAGCCCCATTGTGTACACACTTAATCCAGAAATTTATTACTCAATTTAAAACCTCTTAACCTTAAATTCCTTAGTAGCAGTACTACCCTTTTTACCTGTATAATATTTTAAGCATTTTTATTTTTTAGTTTTTACATCTCCTTTCTATCCATCCCATTCTCTTATTCTATCCACGTTCTTCTCTGAATATTACGTTTTCATTTTGCATAATTTTTAAGTGTTGAACGTCTTAATTTTTATTTTTTGTTTTTCTATTTTTTCTTGTCTTTTTTTCTTTCTCTTTCTTCTTATTTCTCTCTCTCTACTATCATTCTATCCACCCTATTTCCCACTTTGAGATTAGGATTGAGATAAGTTAACTATCCCACTGCCTTTCTATATCCTTATATGCCTATTATTACCCATATCTCTCCCTAAACTTAATAATTTCTGTTTGCCAAATTCTTCTTTGAGGTTTGTAGCCCATTAATACATAGTTGGTTGATGTTGAATAGGTATATCTGTAGAACTAGATTGTATCTGCAGATTTTTGACTGTGCAACTACAGACTTTGGTTAATGCTTGCCTTAAAATAGTGTGCTAGCACAAAACTGGCATTACTTTCATCCCAAATGGGCAGAGCAACCTGGAAAAACACAAGAAAAATGACAAGTCCGGGTATCTCAACTCCCACCCATGATAATGAGAGGTCAGAAAAGATAATCAATAATCCAGAGGAGAGTTCTCAAAGAGCTCTACAAACACTACTGGTAAATATAGTAAATGAAAAGATTGAAAACCTACAAAGGACTCTAAATTAGCATGATAGGGAGAGAGAGGAGGCAAAACAAAGATTAATACAAGAATATCATGAGTGTGAGGAAGCTACACAAAGATTGATACAGGAATTTGGTGAGCAGATTGAGAGCACTCAAAGAGAAATAAAGGAATGTCATGAGCAGGCTGAGATCAGTCAAAGAGAACTACAGGAACTGCGTGAACATAAAGAAGCTAATCAAAAAGAAATACAGGCATTGAGAGAGTGGGATGAGAATGCAGAAAGATCACTAAAGGCATTCATGGAATCCATAAACAGAAAACTGAAAGAAGTCAGAGAGACCACAAAGGGAATGCTGAATGGAACCCCAACAGAAGGAATAGGAATAACCAATCAAATAAGTGATTTGAGAATAAACACTGAAAACCAAATTAAGGAAGAAAAGAAGTTCATACAAGTTCTAAAACAATGCTGCAACAAAGAATTTGAAGCCATCAAAGCAGACAAACTAGAAGAAAAAGGAATTTAAAACAAAGTATAAAGTCTCTATTGTATGTTAGACCATGCAGAAGATCAAATCTCGGGGATTGAAGACAGCCTAGATATTATAGAGAAAGAACATACAACTATTTAAGAAAAATCCAAGAAATATGATAAATCTATCCAACATTTGGAAGACACCATCAGAAGGCCTATTCTGAGGCTAATGGGTGTAGAGGAGAAGCTAGAGACAGAAGTTAATGGAATAGGAAATTTGTGTAACAGGACCCTAGCAGAGAACATCCCAAACACGCAAAAAGATAGTCCTATTCAGATAAAAGAATCTAGTAGAACTCCAAATAGACCAGACCAGAATAGAACATCCCACCGTCAAATTATAAACCACACAGGATCAATTCAGACCAAAGAAAAGATCCTTAAAGATGACAAGGAGAAAAGATCAATCATCTATACAGGGAAATCAATTGGAATCACCTCAGATATCTCAGCGGAAACAATCATAGCAAGAAGAGCCTAGAATGATGGATTCCATGCCCTAAAAACAAACAACTATCAAACAAGAATTTTGTACCCAGATAAACTCTCCTTCTTGACTGGAGGTCAAATAAAAACCTTCCATAGCAAAGAAAAATTGATATAATATATCTCCACAAAACCAGCCCTACAAAACTTTCTTAAAGATGTCCTACACATAGAAAACCAACAAGATCACAATAAAGGCCAAGAAATCGCACCCAAACTGAGAATCCAAGAACCATAAGAAGAACCCACTTGACTCAGCACCCAAGAAGGTGGATAAAATGGCAGGTACTCCCAAATACCTCTCAATCCTAACTCTCAACATTAACGGACTTAACTCTCTAATTAAGCAGCGTAGACTATCTAGTTGGATTAAAAGCAAGATCCTTCTATCTGCTACCATAAGGAGTCACATCTTGCCCATAAAAACAAACACATTTTGAATATGAAAGGCTGCAACCAAATCTACCAAGCAAATGGCCCCCATAAACAGGCAAGAGTTGCAATCCTAATATCACATAAAATAGACTTCAAATTAAAATTCGTGAGAAGAGATAAAGAAGGTCACTACATACTAATTAAGGGATCTATCCTTCAAGAGGATATTACAATTCTAAATATCTATTCGCCAAGCAATGGAGCACCCAAATTTATCCAAGAAACACTACTTTCCCTCAAATCCGACAGAGACCCAAAGACATTAATTGTTCGGGTATTTAACACACCAGTTTCCCCACTAGATACATCAACTCAGCAAAAACTCAACAGAGAAACCGCAGATCTAAACAACTGCATAGATCAACTAGATTTCACAGACAACTACCGAATATTTCACAAAGCAGCATCAGAATACACGTTTTTCTCAGCAGCACATAGAACATTTTCCAAAATAGAACACATTTTAGTACACAAAGCAAACTTGTCCAAATTCATAAATATTGAAGTTATACCTTACATTCTCTCAGACCACAAGGAAATAAAATTAAAACTTAACACCAAAAGACACCAAAGAAAATCCTATAACACATGGAGGCTGAAAAACACACTGCAGAATCACAAGTGGGTCATGGAGGAGATTAGAAAGGAAATTCAAATGTTCATGACCACACAAATTACCAGCTCCTCTGGGACACAGGAAAAGCAGTACTCAGGGGCAAGTTTATAGCTCTGAGTTCCTACATCAACAAATTCGAGAGATCTGAAACCCACCATTTGATGAGACATCTGAGCCTCCTTGAAAAAAGCAGCAAGATAATCCCCCATCTACTAGACGGTAAGAAATAATTAAAATTAAATCAGCATTAAATGAATTAGAATGCAAAAAAACCATCGAAAGGATCAACAAAACAAAGATTTGTTACTTCAAAAAATTAACAAAATTGACAGACTCTTAGCAAATCTTATCAGAAAAAGAATATAACAAACCCAAATAAATAAACTCAGAATCAACCAAGATTCAGAATATTATAAGGAAATATTTCTCAAAACTTTATGCTAATAAGTTTGAGAACTTAGCAAAAATCAACCTTTTCCTAGCAAATATTGACATGCTGAAACTAAACCAGGATTAGTTAAACCATTTAACAGGCCCATATCAAGCATTGAAATAGAAACCACAATAACAGAGCTCCCATCTAAGTAAAGACCAGGACCAGATAGCTTTAGAGCAGAATTCTATAAGGCCTTCAAAACACAGCTCACACCAATACTCCTCCAAATCTTCAATGAAATTGAAAGAAAAATTCACTACCAAACACATTCTATGAAGCCATCATAAGTCCCATCCCCAAACCAGGCAGGGACTCATCACAGAAAAAGAACTATTTACCCATTTCTTTGATGAACATTGATGCAAAACTTCTCAACAAAATTTTGGCCAATCGATTTCAACAATTCATCCAAAAAATCATACACCACGATCAAACAGGATTCATTTCAGTGAGGAAAAGCTGGCTCAATATACAAAAATCAATTAATATAATTCATCACATCAACAGGAGCAAGGGTAAGAACCACATAGTTATCTCAATAGATGCAGAAAAAGCATTTGACAAGATCCAACTCCCCTTTATGATGAAGGTTCTGGAAAAACTAGGAATCCATGGAACTTTCCTCAATATAATAAAGACTATATATGACAAACCTACAGCCATCATTAAACTTAATGGTGAAAAACTAAAGCCATTTCCTCTTAACTCAGGAAAGAGACAAGAATGTCCACTCTCTCCACTTCTCTTCAATCTAGTATTAGCATGCCTAGCTACTGGAATAAGACAAGATGCAAATGTAAAGGAGATCCAAATATGAAAAGAAGAAGCAAAACTCTCCCTCTTGTCATGATCTTGTATTTAAAGAATCCCATAGACTCCATTCCCAAATTACTCAAGCTGATTCAAAACTTTGGCAAAGTAGCAGGGTATAAAATTAACCCTCAAAAAACAATGGCTTTTCTGTATACCAACAATGAGAAAAGTGTGGCTGAAATTAGGAAAGCATCTCCATTTGTAATAACCCACAAAAAATAAAATACCTAGGAATTAACTTAATCAAAGAAGTGAAGGACCTCTATGATCAAAATTTTAAAAACCTGAAAAAGGAAATCAAAAGCGATCTTAGAAAGTGGCAAAAACTCCCATGCTCCTGGATTGGAAAGATCAACATCATGAAAATGGCAATACTTCCCAAGGCTATCTACAAATTCAATGAAATACCTATGAATATTCCAATCTCATGCTTCAAGGAAATAGAAGAGGGAATCCAATAATTCATAGGGAACAATAAAAGACCCCGAATAGCAAAAATGATCCTCAACAGAAAGAACAGTCCTGGATGAATATTAATACCAAATTTCAAACTCCAATACAAAGCAATAATAATCAAAAGAGCTTGGTACTGGCACAAGAACAGACCTCAGGACCAATGGAATAGAATTGAAAACCCAGAAATGAACCTACAGACCTATAGCCATCTAATATTCGATAAGGGATCTAACAAAATAGAATGGAAGAAAGAAAGCTTCTTCAGGAAATGGTGGTGACAAAATTGGTTAACTACTTGTAGAAAACTAAAACTAGACCCTTATATATCACCCTGCACCAGAATCAACTCCAAATGGATGAAAGACCTCGATGTCAAAGCAGACACTCTGAAAACATTACAGGATGGAATACAAAAAATCCCAGGTCTACTTGGCAAAGGCTGAAATTTTCTTAATAGAGACCCAGAAAAACAACAAATCAAAGAAAGGTTGGACAATTAGGATTGCATGAAGTTGGAGAGCTTCTGCATGGCAAAGGCATAGCTAGCAAGATCAATAGAAAGACCACGGACTTGGAGAAAATCTTCATGAGCCATACAACTGACAAAGGTCTCATATCTAAAATAAATCCCCCAACAACAAATCTTAAAAGAAACAACTGCCCAATAAATAAGTGGGCTAAAACCTTAAAGAGAAACTTCTCTGAAGAGAAAAGAAGGATGGCCAATAGACACATGAACAAATGCTGAACCTCTCTAGCCATAAAAGAAATGCTAATCAAACAACTTTGAGATACGACCTCACCCCAGTTAGAATGGCTATAATCAAGAACTCTGATAACAACAGGTTCTGGAGTGGATTTGGACAGAAGGGAACTTTATTGCAGTGTTGGTGGGAGTGTAAATTTGTTCAACCACTTTCAAAAGCAGTATGGAGGTTCCTCAAGACTCCACATAGAGCTCCCCTATGACCGAGGCAATCCCACTTTTGGGCATTTACCCAAATGTTCACAAACAAGACCACATTAAAGCTACCAGGACAACTATGTTTATTGCAGCATTATTTACCATAGCTAAGATATGGAACCAACCCAGATGCCCCTGGGTAGATGAATGGATCAAGAAAATGTAGTATATATACACAATGGAATTCTATGCCTCCATCATAAAGAATGACAGTGCTCCATTTGTTAGGAAATGGAAAGACTTGGAAAAAATTATATTAAGTGAAATAAGCCAGGCCCAAAGAATCATAGGTCCCATGGTTTTCCTTATTTGCAATAACTAGTATATGTCTGAGTCAAGCAAAACAGGTCAGATAAGTTGATGTTAGGGAAATGAACCTTTAGATATGTATTCAAATTTTTTTCTTTCATACGATTGTTTCCAGTACATTTATAAGATTATTTCTTTGTTGCTTTTTATGCCCCTCCCCCACAGTATAATCCCTGCTTTCACTGTATTTGACGTTGTTATAATTTATGGAGCATGGAAGGGAAAAAACAAATCGTTTAAATAGAGATTACAGGTGGACCCATTGCAACAATGAGACATAGAAGTCGTATGTCGAAAATGAACTTTACAACTTTGGTAGGGGGAGGTGGAGGGAAAGGTATGGAGGCAGGGAGAGGATGGGATGGGAAGAGGAAACAAAGGAGGAAGCTACAATGCTTGATAAGAAATGTACTCATTATCTTGCCCATGTAATTTTAAACCCTCTGTACAGTATTTTCACAATTAAAAAAAAAAAGAATCGGCTGCTCTTGACTAAAAGTTTGGGATAATCCATCTAAATTGATGACTGCGCATGTTGCTACATGTCTGCCATCCCAACTACAGAGGACCAGGTCTGGTGGAGCATACATGTTACAGATAGGAGGACCTTGATCCAGCCCAGCCAGAGCATATATTGAGGCTCTGTTTCAGAAATGCCCAAGACAGAAAGGTGGCTCCTCAGAGCCAGGGAGTGGACACAAGTAGGGGGTCATGGTGCCCCCAGAGGGGTGTCTAACCCAGGGTAGGGGTAGTTTTGGGCCAGCCACTCACATGTACTGCTGTGAAATGTTGCTTGAGGCTGCTGCAGGTGGGGCGAGCAGCGATGGCAGTTGCATTGCAGACACATAGCCTCAGAGCCAGGGACCAGGTTGGGCTTTATGCAGCCCGGCAGGGTGCCATGGCCTGATGTCTGAAATCCCGAACCATGTGCAGGGAGGGCGCTGGGGCATGGGCAGCTATCTCATTTCGTTCTATATTCCAAAGTTGCCTTGAATCTCTTCCTCACCACTCAGCCATCTCTACCTGCCTCTACTGCTGGTAGTGGTGTAAACTAACAGCGGGAATCCCGGTGCTACCTGGCAGCATGGAATGTGAGCGTGGCCACCATTCTTATATCTCACTGGTCAGAAAGTACCATGAAATAATGGTGGAGTGGCCAGAATCCTGTGATGCAAGCAGCATGGGCGGAGTCAAGAAGATAGCAGTCCTTTTCCTGGGTAACAATGTCCAATTCAGTTGGAGACAAGAGGGTGACCTGCTTTAGCCAGATGGCTGCACAGATTGTTGTGTATGTCTGTTTGTTCCCAGTCCCAGACGTTGAATTGAGGATATGGGCACAGTCTGTGAGCTGCTTTGGCTCAAGGCTGGCCTTGCACACTGGAGCCACAGGGATTCTGGCTTTGTTGGCCCTGAAGTTGGACTTTCCTGACTAGGGTGACTTCGACCATGATCCTCCCATCACAGCTTTGTAAGTATCAAGGAAGACTGCTGAGAGCCACTGGTGAGTGCCTAATCATTGGTCTTATTGATGTTCTTGGACAGAATGGTGAGTTCCCTATTCTCGAGTTTAAGTTGTGGGAGCTGTAGCCCATAGTTTGAATCCTGGTTCTGCCACTTCCAAATGGAAGGAGATCCTAAGAAACTTAATCCTGTCCATATGATTACCAATGGAATATAATGTATGTCATGATTGAAAGAGCAGTTCCTGAATGATTCTAGGATAAAATTATATACAATTATGTTATAGGAAACTGATCGATGTGAGTTAATTCTTTATGAAGCATTTAAACAATCACATTCATAAAACGGAATCATAATGCAATACTTAAGAAATACTATTACAGGACTGGGATTGGAACCTATGGACTTGGTAACTCTGTTGCACTGTGTGGCAAGGGGAAACTGGCCTCCTTGAAGTCAAGAAATTCAAGTCTGTTCCTTAGGCCTGAAATAAATCCCCACCACTAGAAAACATCCTATTCATGTACAATTTACATATGATTTATATTTATATACATATGTTGACTCCATATTGCATTCAGTGCAGTTATTTTATTTTTTTTGTTTTATTCATATATTGACCATTTATTTTGACTATTATGGCACATAAAAATTGATTACATTGTTTACATAAGATATAGGTCTGCATATGTATTCCACTTCATACCTGACACCCAGGACTTTCACAGAAAAGGAAAACATGTGTCACCATCAACTTCTTATTCCATAATTCATTTTTGGGGAGTGCTGGCATCTGAACTCACGCCTACAAGCCTACAAGGCCCAATTCATGAATGGGTGAGAGTTAGTACACCATCCTGGGGCAAACTGAGCTGACAGGCTGTTCCCAGGACCTGAGATCAAGCCACAGGTGTTAGCAAAATAAGAACAGATTGACATGCAGATGGCAGTACGCTAATAAATATGTACTTTTATAGTTTTTAGAGATGTCTATATATTATTCAGTTATATAGACTACATTCCTTCCAATTACTGGGTATTAATCATGCGTCCATGTAATTAATGTTATTGTTTTCATCCTTACACTATTAAAGAAATCAATCAGTGTCCTGAAATTATTGTGTTCCTTTAAGTAATAATATTTTTTATGCTTCACAAATATTAAATAAAATCAATTAACCTCCTGAAATTATGCTGTCTAAATTTCTAGGAGCATCATTCATGATCAACTCATTGAACCTTGACATTGTTAACATTCCATTGTTCTTCCTATGGATGGGAACCATTTTCTTAGTATCTCCTGCCATTGATTGGTGTTAGGAGGGCGATTTGAAATCAGGGCCTATGTTGCCACGTGGGCCTATGGATTCCCAGATAGTCTGTCAGCCCTCAGCAACACAAGGTGAAGTACCTTTTGCAACAGTGTCATTCAGACCCATGAGGGTCACCGTGCAAAGGAAGAAAATATAAAAAGGCCACATTTTTTATGTGCATTGTTTTCTCTGCAAGACCTGGGGGACTAGGATCCCAGAAGCAGCTGTAGGTCTAGTGGCTGCACCCCAGACTAGGGTGATCGAAGCTGAGGCACAGTTGCCACAAGCTGACATCAAGCCCGTACTGAGAAAAGTAAAATAAAAAATTTAGCTCCCTCCCTTGCAATTCATGATGTATATTCTTCCAGACTTTGGATTTGAACTCAGGATCTGGGTAAATCAGCAGCAATGTGGATGAAGGGGAAGATCACTGCACTTGAAGATAAGAAAGTCAGGCCTGTTTACTAGTCCTGAATTCAAGCCCCAGCCCTGGAAACATACTATTTATATACATTGTAAAGATAGGATTTATACTTACTTATAGGTGTTCAGTCCATACATGTGTGTGGTTGTTCCTTGAATTTTTTGTTTTATTCATTTATTTACCATTGATTGTACTATGATGATACCCATTCCATTTATTACATTGATGACATCCTATCACAGAGCATCTAGATTTGTATAAATGTTCTCCATCTTGTCAGTGTTCTCAGGATCAAAAGGATATTCAAAGAAAAGGAAGACGATTTCACACTTGGCTTCTTACTCCACAACCCACTTGTTGATAATGCTGGGATCTTAACTCAGGTCCTAGTAGGACCAATTGGCCAATAAGTCAAGGTGAACACACCAAACTGTGAGCAACTAAGGATGTAGGCCATTCACAGGATCTGACATTGATCCCCAGGGTCATCCAGTATAGTCATAAATTCATAATTTAAACATACAATCTATATTGATATACATGTGTAAACAGCATCTTGTATTTATTGAACTTCTCTTTATTTTGTCTCCATTTCATGGAGGTATTGTGTATTTTACTAAATATGGTGACAGGTATAACTTTGCTGACATGGATGTCAACCTGTTCCTATGGTTATAGGGTTGCCTATGATTCCTCTTCTTGGTTGAGATTCAGGTCTTTCACAGGAGAGTAAAACATGTGTAACAACTGGCTTCTGACCCAGAATTTGCACAGCACAGAAAACAAGTGCAACGACTGGCTTCTCACACCAGGGTGAATTTTTGGCAGTGCTGGGTTTTGAATTCTGGGCCTAGGAGGCCCAACTGCCAAATCAGTCCATGTGATCACACCAGACTTTGAGCCACTAAGGAGATGGGCTCTTCCCAGGAACTGAGATCCAGCCACAGGGAGGCCAAAATAGTGCTCAATGCATCATTGAAACATGGGATATATATTCACATTCGTGTGTGGACTGCATCGTTCATTGAGTGTACTTATTGTGTTTATTTTGTATGCTATTCATGGATGTATTGTGTATTTTCTTATGTATATGATGACAGGTATAACTGGGCTGACATGGATAACAATTTATTCCCATAACCAGAGGGTGGTCCATGCATTCTCCATCCTAGCTGAGACCAAAGACTTGCACAAGAAAGGAAAACAGAAGCAACAATTTGCTTCTGACATCAAGATGAATCCTTTGGCAGGGCTGGGATCTGAACTCGGGGCCTAGCAGGCCCAATTGGTGAATGAGTCCACATGAGCACACCAGCCTGTGAGCGACGAAGGAGCTATGCATTCTCAGTACCTGAGTTTGAGCCCCCCTGGGGGAAGTGTGCGGAGCACAATAGTCATCCATTCATAAGCTGAAGGTAGAATGCAAATAAGTACATATTTGTATAGAGTAGGATTGATGGTGACCTGTGATGGAATCCAATCTGTGAGTACCTATATTCGGATCTTTCCTGATGCATCCATTTCATGTCTGTGATGATTATTGTCATGCTTCACTAACTCTTCTCTACAAATAATCTATACCCAATGAGTCTTGCATATTATTTCCTACTCACATCACGCATGAACTACTCATTCAAGAATGAGATCAATCGCATGCCATGACACTTCCTAGGTCTAGAAACAAGTATCTCAGGATCACCGGCCATTTCCTCCTCCTAGGCAGACTGAATTCAAGCCTTAGTCCTGGAAAACATACTCCTTATATACATTTTAACGATAGGATTTATATTTCCATTCAGATGTTCAGCCCATATTGTGTTTGGTGCATTTATTCATTTTATTTCTTGTTTTATTCATTTATTCACCATTTATTTTAGTTAATTTGATGACACCTATACCATTTATTACATTGTTTACATCCTATCACATAGAATCTAGATTTTAGATGTGTTCTCAACCATGCCTGGCAATGATGGAGAACTCAGTGTCTAGCAGGCCCAATTCATGAATGGGTGAATTTGAGCATGGGAGCCTCTAGCCAATGAAGCTCTCAAGTGGTTCCCAGGCGCTGAGATCGACCCTCACTTTTGGCCAAAACAGCGATATATGGATAGGCAGACAGTGGTATACAAATAAATATATATTGTTAAAGAGAGCCAGAGCCGTCTATCTATGATTGAATGACACCTACTACGTTCCTACCAACTCTTAGGTATTTATTATACCACCATTGAAGGAATATTATTCTTTTCATGCTTAATGAACTATACGTTAAGATCAATCAGCATTCTAGGATAATTGCATCCAATTTTAGACTAGACGGTTGCATGAACAACTACTCATTCAATTGGTATTCCCATGCATAGGAATGAGTCTCTTGTGTTCTCCTGCCATTGATGTCAGGACTGGGATTTGAACCCAGGGCTTATGTTGACAGATTGGCCTATGGCTTCACTGATAGCCCACCAGCCATCAGCAATTGCAGGTCAGGTCCACTTTGTAGCCATGTCATTCAGATCCAGGATGGTCACCATTCTAAAAAAAAATCATAAAGTGCCAGCCCTCTGCAGCTCACCACTTTTTGTGTTTTCCAGCTTCTTTTTTCTTCCTGCAAGCCCTTTGGGCCTAGGATCTCAGGATCAGCTATGGGTCTGGAGACTGCAACCCAGCCTAGGGAGATCCAAGCTGAGGAAATGTTTCCAGGACCTGAGTTCAAGCACCATGGATGGACAAAAAAATAAAAATATTAATTATTTAACTATATATAAAATAAAGCTCCCTGGTTTGCAATTTCTGCCAGTTTTCTTTCGTAGCCTGGGATTTGAACTCAGGGTGTTGGCAAATTTGTAGCAATGTGAGGGAACAGTTGCCACTACTTGAGTTCAAACCCCGTGCCAACCAAAAATGAAAAACTAAGTCACTGACCTTGGCAGGGGGAGGTAGTTGTGGAGATAGGAGGGAAGGGATGGTAGGGGGAAAACAAAGGAGGAGTCAATAATGCTCAATAGGAAATGTACTCATTACCTTGCTCCTGTAACTGTAATCCCTCTGTAAAACACTTTTGCAATAAAAAAGTACAAAAAAAGAGAAACAATGTCGTTCTCAGAGAAACAATTTAGAAGTAAGGAAGGATGTCTGAATAGCTGTACAAATTCCACACTGCTTTTTTTTAATGTTCAGTATGGAACTGAGTAAACATAAATGCTTCCATTAAAAAAAAAGAAGTCACTGTCTTGGAACTGGGGCCAGTATTTCTGCCATTGCTAGGATTTGAGATCACGGACCAGGTCACTCTTTTACACCATGGTTGAAGGCGAAGTTCACTGTCCTTGAGGAAAAGAAATTCAGGCTAGAGTTCCCAGGGCCTGAATGAAGGCTCTGCAATGCAAAAAATGTTTCTATCCATGTTTAATATATGATATACACTTATATATGTATGTTAATTTCATATTATGATTTTTATTATTGATTTTGTTTTTTATTTGTCTTGTATTCATTTATTGATTGATTATTGTATTTAGTATTATTATACACATAATATTTATTACAATTAGCAAATCTATAATAAAATTCTATACAATAATTTAGGATATTTACTCATTTTTATTAATATTTTATTAAGTGTTGAAACATAATACATAATTAAATGGAAGCATTTGTCACAGTATTCACATGTTTAGAGTCTCTTCCAAGTATGAGATTTGTACAATCTTTGAATATCTTCCTATTGGGATTTCTTTAAATGATTTATAGTCAGAAATCTTTTCCTGGGGATACGCAAGTGAGGGATAAAATTGTAAGAGTGGGACTAGAAATGTGGCTTAGTAGTAAAGAGCTCGCCTAGCATGCAGGAATGCCAGGGTTTAATCCTCAGTGCCACATACTCAGAAAAAACAGAAGCTGTGGAGTGGCCTAAGTGGCTAACCTTGAGGAAAAGGAGCTCAGAGACAGTACCCACGCCCTAAGATCAATCCCAAGACTGCCAAAAACAATAGACGAGATGTCAGTGGCTCACACATGGAACTCTAGCTTCTCAGGAGCCTGAGAGCTGAAGATCACAGTTCAAAGACAGCCTAATCAAGGAAAGCCTGTTAGACGCTTATCTCCAGTGAACCATGAAAAGACCCCATGTGGCACTGTGGCTCAAGTGGTAGAGTGTTCGCCTTGACCTGAGGGGCTAAGGGACAGTGCCCAGGCTTGAGTTCAAGACACATTATTGGGGAAAAAAGTGAAGGTTAACCCAGGTACTTTTCTTATTTGCTAATTATGAGATCATTCCTTGGAAAATGAACACTGATGTATACCAGAATTGGAGTCAGAGCTTAAGGTTCAAGTGTAACACATCCATATGCCCAGCCTCTCAGACTGTAGCATTGTAATCTTGTGTCCTACAGGGTTCTGAAAGGTCAATGTTGAAAGGCTTAATATGCTCCCCAAGCCCTTTGTGATAAGTAGTTGACTTGTATTGTCAAGGTCATTACAGTTCTGAACAGCAGAACACCAGTAGTTCAAGCCCATCATCCTAGCTCAGTAGGCTGAGGTCTGAGGATCACAGGGTGAAGCCAGCCAGGCAGAAAAGTCTATGACACTCTGATTTCCACTTCTGAAATATCAGATATTCAAGAGCTTCCTGTGTTTCCTTTGGTGATGAGAAGTACTTGCAAACTAAATGTTCTTGGAGTTTTGAGCTATAGAAGCAAGAAATAAATATTATTGACCAATCTTGAGTTCAGATGAAGTTCTCAGGATCCAAGCCCTAGCCCTGTTAGCAGGAAGAACTCCAGTGTAACACTGATTTGAAGGACAGAAAACAGTTTCAAATGCCAGGCTAGGTGCAGAAACCAGGCCTACAAGATTAGGAGGCAGAATGTACACATTCAACAGGTAAGTGATCGGCAAAACCACTTCATTTATTCCAGGCACTGCCAGCAATGGGAAGAAACCTGAAACATTTGTTAGAGTTACACCAGGGTCAGGCTTTTGTCAGCCTCATCAAACAATGACTGATTAACCTTCCTCCCATAGGTGAAGGGAGTTAACAATGGAGAGCCAATTTAGTCGGGGAGAAGGGAGGAACAGAGTAGAAAAACCCTGCTCTCTGGTCTTAGGGAGTGGGCTTTTGACTATCTGTCAGATGTGAAGGCCCTTCTTCTACCTCTGCCAGTCCTTTCTCCTTCCTTCATTCTCTACATGATTAATGCAAATCCCCAGACCCACTAGAGTCAGAGTTGTTTCTCTTCTTTCTCCAAGCACCGGAGTTAGAACCTGGCTCTGCCCAATTGTCTCTGGGGCCCTAGGCTACCTGAGAAGTGGGAAAGAGACAGTCTTCCTGCTCTGTGCTTGTGTGAAGGCGTTGCTGGTGTCCTGGCACACTGCATAAGGCCTAATGACTGGGAAATATTCCCTTCTTTCCTCCTGAAATCCAAGACCAGATTCATCTATCATCTTTCTTTCTTTCTTTCTTTCTTTCTTTCTTTCTTTCTTTCTTTCTTTCTTCCTTCCTTCCTTCTTTCCTTCCTTCCTTCCTTCCTTCCTTCCTTCCTTCCTTCCTTCCTTCCTTCCTTCCTTCCTTCCTTCCTTTCAGGTGGTTCCCAGGTGCTGAGATTGAGCCTCAGGTTTGGCCAAAACAGTGATACATGGATAGGCAGACGGTGATATACAAATAAATATATATTGGTAAAAAGTGCCAGAGACGACTATGTATTATCGAATGACATCTACTACTTTCCTACCAACTCTTTGGTATTTATTATACTTCCATTGAAGGAATATTATTCTTTTCATGCTTAATAAACTATTAGTGAAGATCAATCAGCATCCTAGGATTCTTGCTTCCAATTTTAGACTAAACCAATGCAGGAACAACTCTTTCAATCAGTATTCCTATGCATGGGAACGAGTCTCTTGGGATCTCTGACACTGGTAGGTGTCAGGACAGGGATTTGAACCTGGGGCCTATGTTGACAGGTGGGCCAATGGCTTCCCTGATAGCCTACCAGACTTCAGCAATGGCAGGTCAGGTGCAATTTGCAGCTGTGTCATTCAGAACCAGTAGGGTCACACTGCAAAGAAAATAATTATACCCCCCCCAACCCTCTGCAGCTCACTACTTTTGGTGCTGTTCCACTTTTTTTTATCTTCCTGCAAGCCCTCTTGGCTTGGGATCCCAGTATTAGCTGTAGGTCAAGAGGCTGCAGCCCAGCCTAGGCATATAAAAACTTAGGCAGTGTTGCCATGATCTGAGTTCAAGACCCATGGTTGGCAAAAAAAGAACAAACAAACAAATAAATAAATAAATTATTCATTTATTTATTTAACTAAATTAAAAAAATGGAATTTCTGCTAGTTTTATTTCCTATCCTGGGATTTGAACTCAGGGTCTTGGTAAATCTATACCAATGTGAGGGAAAGTGCAGAGTCGCCACTACTTTAGTTCAAACCACGTGCCAAGCCAAAATTAAAAAATTAAGTCACTGATCTTGGCAGGGGGAGTTAGTTGTGGAGATGGGAGGGAAGGGATGGTAGGGGGAAAACAAAGGAAGAGGCAACAATGCTCAATAGGAAATGTACTCCTTACTTTGCTCATATAACTGTAACCTCCTGTACATCATTTTTAGAATAAACATCATACAAAAAATAAACAATGTAATGCTCAGAGAAGCACTTTGGGGGTAAGGGAAAGATGTCTGAATAGGTGTACAAAATTTTACACTGCTTTTTTTTTTAATGTTCAGTATGGAACTGAATAAACATAACTGTTTTCATCAAAAAAAATTGTCACTGTCTTGGAAATGGGGTCAGTATTTCTGCCATTGCTGGGATTTGATCTCACATTCCAGGTAATTCTTTTGCACCATGGGTAAAGGCAAATTCAGGCTAGAGTTCGCAAGGCCTGCAGTAAGGCCCTGCAATGGAAAAATATTTATGATATATACTTACATAGGTATGTTTATGACATATTATGATTATTGTCACTGTTTTTTATTTCTTTTATTTTTATTTTATTCATTTATTCATTGTTTAATGTATTTAGTGTTATTACATACATAATATTTATTACATTTTGTACATCTACTATAAAATTATACACAATAATTTAGGATATTGACTCATTTTTCATTAATACTTTATTAAGTGTTGAAACATGATACATAATTAAATGGAGGCATTTGTCACAGTCATCACATGTTTAGAGTCTGTCCCAAGTATGAGCTTTGTCTTATTCATCTTTGGACAACTTCCTACAGGGATTTGTTTAGATGATTTATACTCAGAGGCTTTTTCTTGAGGATAGGCAAGTTGAGGGGTAAAATAGTAAGAGTGAAGCTGGGAATGTGGCTTATAGGTAGAGAGCTTGCTCAGCATGCATGAATGTCACGGTTTAAATCCTCAGTGCCACATACTCAGAAAAACCCAGAAGCTGTGGAATGGCTCAAGTGGTAGAGTGCTAGCCTTGAGAAAAAGAAGCTCAGAGACAATACCCTGGACCTACGTTCAAGCCCCAGAACTGGCAAAAATATCAGGCCAGATGCTGGTGGCTCACACCTACAACACTAGCTAATCAGGAGGCTGAGACCTCAAGACCACAGTTCAAAGACAGCCTAGGCAAGGAAAGCCTGTTAGACTCTTACCTCCAATGAACCACCAAAAGACCCCACATAGAGCTGTGACTCAAGTGGTAGAGTGTTCACCTTGAGCTGAAGGGCTTAGGGATAGTGCCCAGGCTTGAGTTCGAGACACATACCTGGAAAAAAAGTGAGGGTTAATCAAAGTACTTTTCCTATTTGTTAATTGTGAGAACATTTTCTGGAAAATGAATGCTGCTGTACACCAGAATTGGAGTCAGAGCTCAATATTCAAGTATAGCAGATCCATATGCTCAGGCTCTCTGTCTCTAGCATTATAACCTTGTGTGCTACAGGGTTCTGAAAGGTCCAATGTTGAAAGGGTTCATATGCTTCCCAAGCCCTTTATGATGAACAGTTGACTTGTATTTTCAATGTCATTACAGTTCTGAACTTAGCAGAGCTACAGAAGCTCATGCGTGTCACCCTTGCTGAGGTCTGAGGATCACAAGGTGAAGACAGCCATGGCAGGAATGTCTATGAGGCTCTGACTTCCACTTCACCACACACAAAGCAGAAAGGGACTCATGTGGCAGAGAGCTAGCCTTGAGACAAAGGAGCCCAGGGACAGAGCATAGATCGACAATTAAGATCCAAAGACCTGCAAAACATTTAAAGCAAGGACAGAAAAAGAAGGAAAAAGACAGTAACTCCCTTTGGGTTTGATCAATCTATTTCTATCTTGGAAGCTCCTGAGGAGCTAGTAGGACAAACACCAAAGAAGTACATGGACTAGGAGAGCAGGTCAAGTTCAAGGTTCAAGTGTAGCAGATCGATCTGCCCAGCCACTCAGGTGAAGATTGTGATCATCTTGTGTCCACCAGTGGGCTTCCAAAAGGTCACATGTTCAAGAATTCCTAGGTTTCCCTTGGTGATGAGAAGTTACTTGCACTCTAAATGTTCTTAGCGTTCTCAAGCTATAGAAGCAGGAAAGAAACATCATTCACCCATCCTGGGTATAAATGAAGTTCTCAGGATCCAAGACCTAGCCCTGTTAGCAGGAAGAACTCCAATGTAACTCTGTATTTGATGGATAGGAAACAGTTTCAAAAAAACAGGCTAGGTGCAGAGATCTAGGCCTGCAGGATTAGGAGGTAGAATGTACACACTCAACAGGGAAGTGAGCTGCAAAACTACTTCATTCATACCAGGCACAGCCAGCAATGGGGGGAAATCTGAAATATTTGTTAGAGTCACACCAGGGTCAGGCTTTTCTCAGCCTCTTCAAACAATGACTAATTATCCTTCGTCCCACAGGTGAAGGGAGCTTCACACTATGTTTAGGTTACCAATAGAGAGCCAGTTTAGTGGGGGAGTCGGGAGGAACAGAGTAGAAAAATCCTGCTTTTTGGTCTTAGGGAGTGGGTTCTTGACTCTCCATCTGTCAGATTTGAAGGCCCTTCTTCTACCTCTGCCAGTCCATTCTCCTTCCTTCATTCTCCACATCATTAATGTAAATCCCCAGTCCAAGGAGAGGCAGGGTCCTTTCTCTTCTGCCTCCAAGCACCTGAGTTAGAACCTGGCTCTGCCCTCTTGACTCTGGGGCTCTACACTGCCTGAGAAGTGGGAGAGAGACAGTCTTCCTGCTCTGTGGTTATGTGAATGCAATGCTGGTGTCCTGGCACACTGCAGAAAGCCTCATGGTGGGGAAGTGTTCCCTTCTTTCCTACTGACATCCAAGACCAGATTCACCTATCATCTATCCATCTATCCATCTATCTATCCATCTATCTATCTATCTATCTATCTATCTATCTATCTATCTATCTATCTATCTATCTATCTATCTATGTCTGTCTGTCTGTCTGTCTGTCTGTCTGTCTGTCTGTCTATCTACCTACCTACCTACGTAGCATCTCTTTGGCAGTTCTTGGGCTGAACTCAAGGCCTGAGCACTGTCTCTAGCACTCTGCTACTTGAGTCACAGCACCAATTCTGGCTTTTTCTGTGTATGTGCCAGTTTGCTAGGCAAACACTCTCTCACTAATCCACATTCCCAGTCTCCTCATCTTTTTCTTAATGGTAGTTTTTACATAAGTATGCTACATTTTTCATCCCCAAGTTAATTTTTCTGAATACCTGTTATAACTATGAACCCTGATCTTCTCTTCCCCTGCCTGATTTGTGACTGTTCCTGTGTTGGCCTCATAATAAAATGTAAATAAAGGCGGCTGAGAGCTTAAGTGTGCATCATATAAGGATGCAGGCATGGAGCCCTGGAAGAGAAATGTGATGGGTCTGAAATGCGCAATGAGCATATCTGAAAAATAAATCAGTAAGTAAAAGCAGAAGCATTGCATGTGGTCTGTTTGCAATCAGGGAAGTAATAAACACACATAAGATGGCAGAAGGACACTGATATATAACTTGGCCTTTTCTTTTTGAACTTTTTGTGGGCATCCCAGGGCTTAAACACGGGGCCCAATGCATTCCTGAGCTGTTTTGCTCAAGGCTGAGGTTCTACCACCGCCACAGCTCCATGTCCAGCCATCTGGTCTATAATTGGACATAAGCGCCTCCCAGGGTTTCCTGCGTGCTCTGGACAGTGTCTCGTGCTTGGGTTTCTCTCTCAAAGCTGGAGCTCTACCCTCTGGGACACTGCTCCACTTCTGGTTTTCTGGTGGCTTATTGAGGATAAGAGGTTCACAGACTTTCCTGCTCAGGCTGGCTTTGAATGGTGATCTCCTGAGGAGGATTTAAGCAGCTTTCCTTAGGGATTCACTGAGATGCTGCTCCACAAAACCTTTAGTCTAAATCTCAAGAGGATCTAGAGAAAAACAGAAACAGTAAGATGATTCTAGTGTGTTCTAGATACTTAAGGGTGTAGACAAAAAACGTTCATAATTATTAGGCCATTTTATAGACAAAAGGAGCAATGCAGACAGTGTGAAAATCGCTCAAGGTTTCAGTCCTCTCCTCCTGAATCAGTAAATTCACTGCAGCTCAATGCTAAGTGACAGAACTGGCATGTCCTGTGAACATTTGCTCCAAAATCCTGGGACATTCATTTCTCATTTTTGGCTTCAAACCTGTGGCCAGAGGGGAAGATGAGGAGAGAAAATCATTCTCAAAGAAAGCAGTTATAAAGAATATTGGGTAGTTTACTTACAAATTCAAACCATTGGAATGACCCTAATAAGAAGTCAGATGTCCAGAGTAATAAATGAAGAAGAAAAGAAAGGCAGGTGTCAGTGCCTGCTTACTGTAACTCCAGCTCCTCAGAAGGCTAAGACGTAGAGAACTTTACTTTGAATCCAGCCAGTGTAGGAAAGTTGACACTATTATATCTATGAGATCAGAGAATAAATCAGAAATGGCGCTGTGATTGAATTTTAATGTGCTACCTCTTAGCAAAAGGAGTTCAGGGAAAATGGCTATGGTTCATGTCCAACCCCAGAATATGCCCCCCCCACCAAAAAAAAGGTCGTGTAGCTCCATCTATTTGTATATGGATGGATGTATCCCTATAGGTGAATCTCCAGAGTAGCTATGATGAATGGCACTGAACAAGGAAATTTGTTTTCAATACAATGATTTCATAGCACAGAGAGGGCTTTCAAGACATTGCATGTTCCGGGGCTCCTCTCCCTGTTCCCAGTGTAGCCTGAGGGTTTCTCTGCATCCCAGACCTGTTGGAAGAAGTCTCTCATTGTCTGGGCAGGCAGACAAAAGGCGTCACTCCTGTATAGCTGTGTAACAAACAACTCCATCTGGGCCAATTAGTGAGGATGAGTGTGGGTAGGCTCTGAAGGTCAGAGAAAAAGGCCTCTTTGAACCCAAGCTATCTCTCTCAACAGTGCTCTGTTTTGACAGAATGCCTTCATTTATGCCACCACCGTTGGCAGGCCAACTTTTCTGCACTTATCTTGCCTTTGAGAGACTATATTCCGGTGTTCAGATACAGTGTTCAGTATAATTCAGGAGTCCTTCTGGCAGACAACTAGGGCACTGAACCTAATAAAATTTTTAATTGCAGTCGATGATGGGCCTATGTTGCCTCTCCTATGTTTATGGGACCTTGGGAAATCCAAGCACATGTCGGATATCACAAAGCTTCCTAGAGCTGGTGAAGCTCATCAGGTTTTGAAACATATGACCTCTCCTAGTTGGGCCCTGGGTGGCTAGATTTTGGGGTTGAACACAGGTCCTGAGTGCTGAACATGAGCTCAGTGCAGAAGCCCAGTGCTCTACTATTTGATGTCATAGCTTCACTTCTGGTTTGTGTGTGTGTGTGTGTGTGTGTGTGTGTGTGTGTGTGTGTGTGTGTGTGTGTGTGTGTGTGTGTGTGTGTGTCCATGTGCACGCATGCATACACCAGTCCTGGCGATTGAACTTAGGACCTAAGCAGTGTACCTAGTTTCTCTTGTACAAGGATATCTCTCTCCCACTTGAACCACAGAGACACTTCAGGCTTTTTTCTAGTGATGTGGTCCTGAGAAATCATACCCAGGGTTTCATATATGCAAAGCACTCTACCCCTAAGGCCCATTCTCAGCCCTCTACTTCAGATTTGGTAGTTTGTTTCTGCTTTTTCTTGTTGTTGTTGTTGTCTGTTGTAGCATTTAAAGTCTGGACCTGAGTGCTGTCCCTGAGCTCTTCAGCTCTAGTCTTGTGCTCTACCACTTTAGCCACAGCACCACTTCAGGTTTCCCTGAGGTTCATTGGAGTTCAGTGTCGCAAGGACTTTCCTGCCCAGACTAGCTTTGAATCATGATCTTCAGATCTCATCCTCCTGAGTAGCTAGGATTACAGGCATGAGCCACAAGCACCAAACTTCCACTTCAGGTTTCTTAGTGGTCAATTGGAGATAATAGTCTCATGGGACCTTTTGTGTCTGAGATAGTTTGGAACCGAGATCCTCACATCTCATCTTCCTGAGATGGCAGGATGACAGACCTTAGCTATAGACACCTAGGCTGTGGCACTCTGCTGCAAGGGGGTCCTTGTATCCACGAGGTGGAGGGCTATCCATGAGCCCAGAGGTAAAGGTCAGTGCCTAGGCCCCAAGTTCAAGGTTCATGACTGAGAAAACCAGAACAAAACAATTGTCGGCATGAGACAACTCACTAGACTTCAATAATACATAATTTTGTCCATGCCATGGGGACACATCTGAGCCACAATGTTCTTTTTTAATCAAACTTCTTTTTTTCTTTATTATGAAAATACCCTACAGAGGGGTTACAATTACATCGGCAAAGTATTGAACACATTTTTTAGTAAACATTGTTGCCTCCTCCTTTGTTTCCCCTTCCTATCCCTTCCCCCTCACTCCCTCCCCCCCAACCAAAGTTGTAAAGTTCGTTTTTAGATGTAATGAATTGTACATCTCATTGTGGCAATGTGTCCACATGTTTCCCTATTTAAACGATTTGCTTTTTCCCTTCCCCTCCACAAATTATACCAACATCAAATACAGTGAAAATAGGGGTTATACTGTGGGGGAGAGACCTACAAAGCAACAAATAAATCATCTTACAAATATGTTAGAAACAACCGCATGAAAGAAAAAATATTTGAATCCTTATGGTGTTGTTCATTTCGCCTAAGAGCAACATATATAACATTTTCTGCTTGTCTCAAGCATATACTAGTTATTGCAAAGAAGTAAAACCATGGGACCTATGTTTCTTTGAGCCTGTCTTACTTCACTTAATATAATTTTTTCCAAGTCTTTCCATTTCCTAACAAATATGGCAATGTTATTTTTTTTCTTTTGGAGGCATAGATTTCCGTATTATATATATATATATATATATATATATATATATATATATATATATATATATATATATATATATATATATATATATATATATATATATATGTCACATTTTTTGTCTGCAAAATCATCTCAGTTGTGGAGCTCTTACAAGGACCAGATGAATGAATGCACCCTGTGAAGGACACAGCACGTGAAACTCTTCGCATGACTCAGCACACAGCACCCAATGCAGGATTCAGCACAGTGCACCCTGTAAAGGACTCAGCAAACTGCACCCTGTAAAGGACTCAGCACAGATCACCTTATGAAGGGCTCAGCACATAGCTCTATTCCACAAATTGTCATTAGAATTAGGGTGGTTTCATCTGTATCACTCTTCTTTGAGGAACATTTCAAAAACCACAAAAGATCACATCTAATGGTTTAGAGGGGTGTATTTTTTAGGGGGGTTACCCATGGGGCTTGAACTCAAAGCATGTGGATACTGTTCTAATACCATTTGCTCAGGGCTAGAGCTCTGCCACTAGGAGCCACATTTTAAAGAGTCTCACAGACTTCCTGCCAGGGCTGGGTTTTAAAGCCCCTAAACAGCTAGGATGATGGGGTTAAGCCAGCCATCAGTGTCTGGTTCCCTGCAGCTGGGTTGCAGTGGTTTCCATATGGCTAAGTCAGGTTAGGTGGCAGCTGTCAGCGCCAGACTCCTAGCTTGCTCTGTGATGATGTATTTGAAGTTCTGTCCTTATATCATTGCAGGTAGAATGTTCTACCTTGTTTTTGGCGGCAGTCCTGGGGCTTGAGTAAAGGCTTAGAAAATGTTCCTAAATATTGGTTCTCCAGGCTCACATTCAATTGATTGAAAAACAGCAGAACTTCTGGATTTTCTGTTTAAGTGGCACTGAGAAATCCAACCCGGGGCTTCTTGCTTGCTAGGCAAGCACTCACCCAACGAGCCCCAGGAGTGAACGAGGTATAAATAGATAGAGCTTCCTGTATATAAGTATTATATACACAAAAAGAGAGATGTCTGTATATTATTGAATTATAGATAATATTACTACCAAATATTAGGTTTTAAATTATGTCTCCATTTAATGATGTTCCCAGTTGAACAATTAATAAAGCATTAATTAATAATTACTCAATATCCTGTTATTATTTATCATATATGTACATACATCCATACATATAATTACATATTTTATAAATGAGACAAATTAAATTATGCAGCGTGTGTTACAACCAATTATTAGGTATTTAATTATTTCTCCATGTAATTTTTATTCTCTTAATGCTCAAAAAATATTAATTAAACTCAATGCAAGTCCTATAATTATTGCATCTAATTTTATGCCAGAATGATTCACTACTAATTCAATCTTTCTTCCACCTATGTCATTTCTTTCCTTTATGACATCCTATTTCATAGCATATAGATTTGCATATAATTTATACATCCTACCTGTCACCGAGCACTTTCAAAGAAGAGGAAAACGTGTCACACTCGGCTTCTCACTCCATGATTACATTTTTGGCAGTGCTTGGATCTAAACTCAGGGCCTAGAAGGCTCAGTTCATGAATGGATGACTGCCAACACAGCAGCCTCTAGCCAATTCAGCTGCCAGGCAGTTCCCAGGCCCTGAGATCGAGCCCTGTATGTTGACTCCATATTGCACTTAGTGTAGTTATTCATTTTATTTTTGTTTTATTCATTTACTTACCATTTATTTTATTGACTGTTATTAAACATGAAACATTTACTACATTTATTACATAGGATATGGATTTGCCTATGTATGAAACTTCACACCTGACACCCAGGAATTTCACAGAAAAGGAAAACATGTGTCACCATAGGCTTCTTACTCCACCATTCAATTTTTGTGAGTGCTGGCATCTGAACTCATAGCCTACAAGGCCCAATTCATGAATGGGTGAATGTCAGCACACCAGCCTGGGGCATATAGAGCTTACAAGAAGTTGCCAGCACTTGAGATCAAGCCCCAGGGTTTGACAAAATAAGAACAGATTGACATGCAGATGGTAGTACACAAATAAATATAGATCTTTAAAGAGTGCCAGATATGTCTATACATTCTTCAGTTATAGATACTACATTCCTAACAATTGTTGGGTATTTATTATGCTTCCATGTAATTAATATTTTCATTTTCATCCTTAATGAAATATTAATTAAATCAACTACTCTCCTGAAACTATTGCATCCATGTAATTAATAGTATTCTTTTAATGTGTCAAAATATATCCATTAAAATCCATTGGCCTACTAAACTCACTCTGTTTAATTTTATAGTAGTATCATTCAGGAACAACTAATTCAACCTTGACATTCATAACCTTCAATCAGTATTCCTATGTATAGGAACCAGATTATTAGGATCTCCCTGCATTGGTAGGGGTCAGAACCGGGCTTCGAACACAGGGCCTATGTGGCTGTGTTGGCCTATGGCTTCCTTGGTAGCCTGCCATCCTACAGCAATGCCAGGTTAGTAACACTTTTCAGCCATGTCATTCAGACCCAGTATGGTTACCTTGCAAAGAAAACAAGTGTAAAACCTGCAGCCATCGCCAAGTTGCTGATTTTTTGTTGTTGTTTAGTTTTTTTTGTAAAAATAACGTACAGTCGGGTTAGAATTATATGGGCAAGATAATGAGTACATTTCTCATTAAACATTGTTGCCTCCTCTTATGTTTGCCTTTCCCATCCCTTTCCATACACTCCCTGCCCCCCCACCAATGTTGAAAAGTTCTTTTTTCGACATAATGACTTGTACATCTCATTGTTGCATTAGTTCCAGCTGTATCCCTATTTAAACGATTTGTTTTTTCCCTTCTCCTCCACAAATTATACCACCATCAAATACAGTGAAAGCACGGGTTATACCGTGGGGAAGGGACATACAAAGCAACATAGAAGTCATCTTATAAATATGTTAGAAACAATTGAATGAAATAAAAAAAAAAAACTTTTGAAGAGTTACCTTGGGGTTCATTTCTCTAACATCAACTTATCTGACCTTTTCTGCTTGACTCAGACATATACTAGTTATTGCAAATAAGGGAAATCTTATCTGTGTCATTTTATTTATTTTTATTCTTGTCAGTCTTTGGGGCTCAGGAACCCAGGTTCGGCTGTGAGTCCAGTGGCTTCAACCCAGCCTGCAGTGATCAAAGCTGAGGCAGAGTTGCCATGATCTGAGTACAACCCCTGTGCTTGACAAAATAAAAATAAATAAATACATACATACATACATACATACATTAAAAATATTTAAAAAATTATGAGGCTCTGTGGTTTGGAATTGACGCCATTTTTTTCTGCCAGGCCTGGGATTTGAACTCAGGGTCTGAGAAATCTGAAGCATCGTGGGGGAAAGGGAAGCTCACCATGCTGGAAGAAAAGAAAGTCAGGCCTGTTCCCAGGGCCTGAATTCAAGTCCTAGCACTTGAAAAAATATATTTGTATACAATTTAAATACATGATTTGTATTTACAGTTTTAGTGCATATTGTGGTTCATGTAGTTATTGATTTTATTTTGTGTTTTACTTATTTCTTATTATATTAGTCAGTATGATTACACATATAATATTTTTTACATCCTATTACATAAACATAGATTTCCCTATGTATTATCCATCATTCCTGAGACCCAGGACTTTCGCCAATAAGGGAAACAAGTAGGACAATAATATTCTTCCACCAGGATTAAGTTTTTGGCAGTTCTGTGATTTGAACTCTGGGCCTACAAGACCCACTTCATAAATGGATCATTGTTAGCACACCAGTCTAATGCAAGTGAAGTTGGCTGGCAAATTTGAGGACCTGAGATCAAGCCATAGGGGTGGTCAATATATAAACAGATAGATGTGTAGATTGCACTGTGTGTGTGTTTACATATGTATATGCATCTATAAATAAATGTATACCGAGACAGATAGGCATTTGTGTAGATTCTATTGAATAACTCTCTATATAATGTGATGTCTATATCTTATTTTTATATATTCTATTGCTACCAATTATTTGGTCTAAAATTATGCGTCCATTAATTAATCATGGAAGAAGACTTAATAAAGTATTAATTCAATTAATCAATGACCTATATTTATTGTGTACAATCTTATACTAGATTGACTAGCTAATTAGTAATTGAATTAGCACATGTCAAACCTTCTATTAGTCTTCCTATATATAGGAATAGATAAGAATGAGTTTCCTTGCATCTTCTGCCATGTGTAGGTGGCAATCCCAGGATCAAATTCAGGGCCTAGGTGTCTGGGTTGGGCTTAGGCTTCACTGACAGCCCCCAGCCTTCGGTCATGCAAGGTCATGTACAATTTTCAAGCTGAGTCATTGAGACCCAGGATGGTCACAGTGCAAAGGAAACAAAGGTAAAATGGTTGTGTAAAACTTCCTGGTTTTTTCCTCCTCCATTTTTGTTGCTTTGATGGTTTTTTTCCAGTGCTAGGAGTTGAACTCGGGTGCTAGGATCCCTGGATCATCTGTGGTTGTAAATACTGCACCCCAGCCTAGGGTAATCATGGTTTAAGACACAATAAAGTGCTTCCTTCAGGAAAAGGATCTCAGGAACAATGTCTAGGCTCACAGTTCAAGCCTCAGGATCTGCCACACAAAAAAAGAGCCATAAGTCTGTTTGTCTGTGTATGTATGCATGTATTTCTATCGGTGAACATCCAGAGTCGCTATGAAGAAAGACACCCAGCTAGGAAATTTGCTTTGAATAGAATGATTTCATAGCACAGAGAGTGTGTTCAAGACAGTGTGTGTTCCTGGGATCCCTTCACCGTTTCCAGTGTAGCCTGAGGGTTTCTGCACACCTCAGGCTATTGGAACAGGCAGAAAAAAAATCCTCACTCCTATACATCTGTGTAACAAACAATTGGAGCAATTAGTGAGGATGAGTGTGGGAAGGCTCTGAAGAGCAGGAGAAAAAGGCCTCTTTGTACCCCTAGCTCTCTCTCTCCCCAGTGCTCTGTTTTGACAGGAAGCCTTCATTTGTGCCATCTCCCATGGCAGGCCAAGTTATCTGCACTCATCTTGTCTTTGTTATACTATGTTCCAATGTTGAATAAAACTACTACAATTAATTCCAGAGTCCTTCTGGCAGACAACTAGGGAGCTGAACCTAATAAGATTCCTAATTGGCAAATGTGCCTCCCTAGGTTTCCGGGAGCTTGTTAAATCTAAGTACTTGTGCAAAATCACAATGCTTCCTTTCATCTAGGACTGGTGAAGCTCATCATGTATTTGCTCTATCTGAGTTGGGCCCTGGGTATGTAGATTTCAGGTTAAACACAGGGCCAGGGTGCTGACCTTGGGCTCAGAGGAGAAGCTCTTTGCTTTACCATTTGGTGTCACTGCTTCATTTCTTGTATCTTTGTGTGTGTGTGTGTGTGTGTGTGTGTGTGTGTGTGTGTGTGTGTGTGTGTGTGTGTGTGTGTGTGAATGTGTGTGTGCATGCGTGCATGTGCATACACCAGCCCTGGAGCTTTAATTCAGGACCTGAGCACTGTACCTTAGTTTCTCTTGTACAAGGACAGCACTCTACCACTTGAACCACACAGCCAATTCAGGGTTTTTTTATAGGGATGTGGTACTGAGGATTCAAACCCAGGGTTTCATACAAGCACTCTACCCCTAAGACACATTCCCAGCACTCCACTTCAGGTTTCTTGATTTCTTTTCTTGTATTTAGAGGAGTTGAAGCCTGGGTCTGGGTGCTGTCTCTTGAGCTCTTCAGCTCAAATCTAGGACATTTGAGCTACAGCGCCCCTTCAGCCTTTCTGGTGTTTCTTTGGAGATAACCATCTCAAGGAATCTCCTGCCGAGGCTGGCTTTGGACCCTGATTCTCAGCTCTCAGGCTCCTGAATAGCTAGGATGAGAGGTGTGAGTCACTGGTGCCCAGCTTCCACTTTAAGTTTCTAAGTAGTGAATAGGAGATAATAGTCTCATGGGACCTTTTGTTTCTGGGATAGTTTTGAACCCAAATCCTCAGCTTCCTGAGCAGGCAGGATGATAGACCTCAGCTAAAAACACCTAAGCTGTGATACTTTGCTGCAAGCGGGTCTTTGGCTCCGCGTGGTAGAGTGCTAGCCATGAGCCCAAGAGGAAAGTCAGCACCTAGGCTCTGGGTTGAAGATTCATGATGGAGAAAACTAAACCAAACCAATTGTTGACAGGAGACAAGTCACTAGATTTCAGTACATGTATAAATTTGGCCTTGCCTTGGGGACATACCTGAGCCTCAACTTTCTCATCTGCACAATCATCTTACTTGGGGAGCTCTAACAATGAAAGAATACACCCCATGAAGGACTCAGCACATAGCACCCTGTGAAGGACTGAGCACCAGCACCCCAGGAAGAGCTCATCACATAGCTCTATCCCACAAGCTGTCATTAGAATTCGGGTGCTTTCATCAGTATCAACATTCTTTCAGAAAAACGTCACAAATCAAAAAAGTTCACATCTAATGGTTTAGAGGGGTGGCTAATGGGAGGTAGGGTCCTCAGCCTTGGGGATTGCATGCACAGGTTGAGGGTACTCTCCTAAGACCTTTTCCTCAAGGCTAGAACTCTACGACTTTCAGCGTCAGGTCAGAGTCTCGCAGACTTCCTGCCAGGGCTGAGTATTAAACCACCACTTTCAGAACTCATCCCTGAGCAGCTAGCGGTGAGCTAGCAGCGTCTGGTTCCATGGAGTTGTTTTGCAGCTTATCACATGGATATATTTGCATATGGATTATACATCATACTGGGACACAGGACTTTTACAGAGAAGGAAAAAAATGTGTCAAAATTGGTTCTTACTGCACATATAAACTTTTGGCAATGCTGGGATTTGAACTCACAGCCCACAATGCATAATTTATGAATGGGTCAGTTGTAGAACAAAAGCCTTTGGCAAAATGAGCTGCCAGCCAGTTCTGAGGATATATATATATATATATATATATATATATATATATATATATATATATATATATATATATATAATATAAATAAATAGATTGTTAGATATAGGCATAGATATAGATATAGAAAGATAGATATAGATAGATAGATAGATCGATTGATCAATATATAGATAGATAGATAGATGTTTAGTTTGCTATATATATGTGAGAGACAATGTGAGGATATTAAATTATATAAATTATGAATTATTAGTTATTAAATTAGGTCTCCATTTAATGCAATATCATGGTTGAATACTTACTAAAGTATCAATGTAAAATAAGTCAGTATTCTAATTAGGAGAACCAAACCAGGGTGTTAGAATGGAAGACATAATCCAATAATTTTTGTGTGGCATTCTATAAGAGAATCATGAACTAACTGTCAATTTAATTGTAACTTTTATAAATTCCATTAAGCATTACCATGGATAGGAATGATTTTCTTTTCTTTTTTTATTGTTAATAAAATTTTTATTGTGAAGATACCATACAGAGGGGTTACACTTACCAGAGCAAGGTAATGAATACATTACTTACCAAGCATTGTTGCCTCCTCCTTTGTTTCCCCATACCATCCCTGCCCTCCCATCTTCTCTCCCTGCCCAACCTTTCCCCAGCCAAAGTTGTAAAGTTCATCTTTCAACATAACATCTTGTACATCTAATTATTTCAGTGGGTCAACCTCATCCCTAATTAAACAATTTGTTTTTTTCCTTCCCCTCCTCAAATTATACCAATATCAAATATAGTGAAAACAGGGGTTATACTGTGGGGGAGAGACATACAAAGCAACAAAGTTATCATCTTATAAATAAGTTAGAAACAATAGCAAGAAAGAAAAACCACTTGAGTCATTATCTTGGAGTTCATTTTGCCTAACATCAACTTATCTGACCATTTCTGCTTGTCTCAGACATATACTAGTTATTGCAAATAAGGGTAACCATGGGACCTATGTTTCTTTGGGCCTGGCTTACTTCACTTCATATAATAGTTTCCATTTCCTAAAAAAAAAGGGGATATGTCATTCTTTTTGGTGTAGGCATAGAATTATATTGTGTATATGTACCACATTTTTTTGATCCATTCATCTACTGAGGGGCATCTAGGTTGGTTCCATATTCATAGTTGTGCTGATAGCTTTAGTATGGTCTTATTTTGGATCATTTGTATAAGTGCACAAAAGTGGGATTGCTAGGTCATATTGGAGCTCTATGTGGAGTGTTTAGAGGAACCTCCAGACTACTTTAAAAGTGGTTGAACAAGTATACGCTCCCACTAACAATGCAGTAGGTACCCTTCTGTCCACATCCCCTACAGTATCTGTTGTTATTAGAGTTCTTGATTATAGCCATTCTAACTGGGGTGAGGTGGTATTTCAATGTTGTTTCGATTTGCATTTCTTTTATGGCTAGGGAAGTTGAGCATTTCTTTATATGTCTATTGGCCATCCTTCATTCCACTTCAGAGAAGTTCCTCTATAAGTCTTTATCCCACTTATTTATTGGGCAGTTATTTCTTTGAGGATTTGTTGTTGGGGGATTTAATTTTTTGAGTTCCAGGTATACTTTAGATGAGACCCTTGTCAATTGTATGGCTAGTAAAGATCTTCTCCCAATCCGTGGTCTTTCTATTGGTCCTTTTTTATTTTTTGTTTTTGTGAACACACTGTACAGAGGTGTTAAATTACATGGGCAGGTTAATGCGTACATTTCTTATCAAGCATTGCAGCCTACTTCTTTGTTTACCCTTCATATCCCTTCCTTTCCTTTTATTATATCATATCACATAAGGTATACTTTATACATCAAACTGAGGTCAAGGACTTTCGCAGAGAAGGAAAACAATGTGTCAAAATTGGCTTCTTACTACAAAGAATAAATTTTTGGCCATCCTGGGATTTCAACTCACAGACTACCATGCCCAATCGATAAATGGGGTCACAGTCTTAGCAGACCAGACTCTGGCAAACTGAGCTGCCAGGAAGTTCTGAGGACCTATAATCTGAGGACCTATGGGACTAGTGTGGCCTGATCATAGGTATGATGATATAGGTTGATAGATATGTAGATTGAGATATATATATATATATGTATATATGTATATGTATAAATATATATATACATATATAGAGAGAAAGAGGGACTGTGAGGATATTAAATTATATATATATATGTATATAATTACCAATTATTAGTTATTAAATTATGCTTCCATTTAATGAAGCATTAATTAAACATTAGTCAATATCCTTAATCATATCATGATGCTAGAATCGAAGGTATAAATCCAATAATTATTTTTTGACATTCTAAAATAGAATCATGGAGCAACTGCACATGTAATTATTACTTTTATAACATTCCATTAGCATTCACATGAACAAGAATGAGTTTTTCAGGATCTCCCTCCATTTGTGGGTGGCAGACCTAGCATTCAAACTCCAAGCCTGAGTAGTTTAATTTGAATGCAAACCATTGGAATGACACCGTGAAGATTTCAGATTGTTATGATTAAAAAAAGAACAAGAAGAAAAGAAATCAAGGTGTCAATGGTACCTGCCTATAATCCTAGCTCCTTAGGAGGCTGAGATATAAAGAATGCCAATTTGAATTCAGTCAAGGCGGGAAAGTTCATAATACCCTTCTTTCTAAGAGGTCACATGAAAAAGAAAAACCATGAATGGGTCTCAGGCTCAAGAGCAGAGTGCTACACTTGAGCAAAAGGAGCTCATGAACAGAGCCTAGGCTCATAGTACAACCACAGACCTGCCAAAAAAAAAGAGGAGGCAATAACTCCATTTTTCTTTGTATGGATGATGAGCATTCAGCAGGTTGCCCATGCCCAGACACCCAAACTGGGCAAGCTGGGACAAGCCCTCAGAGAGTACTAAGTCTGAGCCAGCAACTTGAACAAAGCATCCTTCTCTGCCATTTAAAGAACTGAAGCCTTATGTTCTGGCCGAGGACACCTAGAAGCCAGAAACTGCCTCCAGGGAGACCACAGTTCTAGGCTATAGTTGTTGTCCAAGGTTCTGGCTTCTTATTCTCTATCCCTCTTTATGATGTGAGCCTAGTCCTCCGGGGCCTGGTCGCTATCACTCATTTATCATTCCTCATTGCCAAGTCACAGGCTGGTCCCAAATATTGGCAAAGATATGAAATAGTCAACGATTTCTACAATGAAAGAGGTAAGCTAATATACCTCACCCTCATAACTTCCATTAGAAGTGAGCCTTGGGTTGTGTATGTGGCTTAGTGGTAGAGTGCTTACATAGCACACATGCATGAAGCCTTGGGTTCTATTCTTCAGTACCACAGAAACAGAAAAAGCCAAAAGTGGCACTGGGGCTTAAGTGGTAGAGTGCTAGCCTTGAGCAAAAGAAGCTCAGGAACATGCCCATACCCTGAGTTCAAGCCCCATGACTGGCAAAAAAAAAAAGTCAGCGTGGTGATATATATTGTTCTGGGACTCAGAGGAGGGCCGAGATTATAGGTAAGAGGTAGGGTAGAGGACAGGTGCTAGTGGCTCACCCCTATAATCTTAGCTACTTAGGAGGCTAAGACCTGAGGATGACAATTGTAAGCAGGAAAGTCTATATGAGACATTTTTCTCCAATTAAACACCCAAAAAGCCAGAAGTAGAGCTGTGGTTCAAGTAGTAGAGCGCTAACCTTGAGCACAAAGGCTCAGGGATAGAATACCATCCAGGCCATGAATTCAAACCCCAGGAATGGCACACACATGCACACACACACACACACACACAGACATACAACCTCACACACACACACACACACACACACACACACACACACACACACACACACATACACACACATCAAGATAAAGCATTTGCCAGTCAGCCTGCACAAGTTTCATCTCTAGAAACTTAATACTAAAAAAAAAGAGGGAGATTGGAAGGAAAGACTTGCTTCACGAGGTGATATAACCAGTGCCAAAATTCCACAGGTGTTCTAAGATGTGAAAGAGGACGGAGAGCTTCAAGCAGAAAGTCCAGAATGGGCAACGGTCCTGAGGTGTGGTTTAGAGCACGTGGTGTGGGTGGAATGAAGGTTCTGGGGCTTCAAACAAGTCTGGCAGGACATTCAAGGCTGTGTCAAGGTTTGTACTTGAGTCACAGGTAGGGCACAGGTTGGGGTCACAGAATGAGATCCAGGGGAAAGATTAGCTTGTCTTTTCACCATGGACCCCAGCCATTTCCTGTGGCTGGAAGCCTATTTTTTCATAGCTCCTGACCCTCAGGACTCCTTTGCATGGAGGAGTCAGGGCAAATGCAGGGAAGAACACTTACTTAAGAAAAGCTTCTATGGGCTGGGAAGGTGGCTCAATGGTAGAGCACTTGCTTTGCATGCCTGTGGCTCTGGGTTCGATTCCTCAGCACCACATAAGCAAAAAAGAAAAATGCTGGAAGTGGCACTGTGGCTCAAGTGGTAGAGCGCTAGCCTTGAGCTGAAGAGCTGAGGGACAGTGCCCAGTCCCAGAGTTCAGGCCCCACGACTGGACCCCCTCCCCAAATAAAGAAAAGCTTCTAGCCTAATACCACCAGTGGCTCAACCCTTGTAATTCCTAGCTAATCAAGAGACTGAGATCAGAGGGAGGAAAGTCACTGAGATTCTTCTTGCCGAAGAACTACCAAAAGCCAGAAATGGTGCTGTGGCTCAAGTAATAGAGTGCCAGCATTGAGGGAAAAAGTTAAGAGACCAAAGTCCAGACCCCTCAATTCAAGCCCCAGTACTGGCACCAAAAAAAATAAAGAAATGCTTTCAGGAGCTCCTAGTCCACTGTAGTGAAACTCCAGATCAGCCCGGCACCAGTGGCTCACATCTGTCCTCCTAGCTCCTCAGGAGGCTGAGACCTGAGGATCGCGGTTCAAAGCCAGCCCAGTCCGGAAAGTCTGGGAGACTCTGATCTCCAAGGAACCTCCAGAAAACTGGAAGTGGCGCTGTGGCTCAATTGGTAAACTGAAGAGCTGGGGGACAGCACCCAGGCCCAGAGTTCAAGCACCATGACCAACACCTGGCCTGCTTGGACCTCACTCTGTGGCAGAGTACTTTCCAGTGGACTCCTGAGGGTTTCCCAATGTCTAGGTGTCCCACCAGTCTTCAGAGCAGCCTCTTTGGAGTTCTTTTCCTACAGAGTAGGCCACAGTATCAAAGGGTCAAGCCTTGGGGCACAGAGCTAATTGGTCAAGTCATCAGAATGGAATCTGTCATGGGTGCAGTATGGATCTGAGAAGTAAATCGATTCTCATACCAGGGTTCTGGGCCAGGAGGGGCAGGAGCAGCAAGATGGCACAGCAGGTAATGCCCACTCACGCAAGTATCACAAAAGTGTGACGGGTGTTGAGTTGGGCTCATGAAAGGATTGTAGGCTCAGGAATCCACAGGTAACAACTGGCTCTGCTTGTAGCAGTCACTACCCCTGGAGTCCCAGGACTTGAAGCCCTGCGTTCCTCACCAGTGCTCAGGGGCAAATGAAGGTCTGCAATCATGGGCCAACTACAAAGGACAATCCATACTGTCCTTCCCTTGGTCCTATGGCCCCATGCATGAATGGAGGGGCAGGTTCCATGGAACTTACTGCCATGATCCAGACTCCTCAGCCCAAGAAGGACTTAGGGAGAAACAACTTTATCAGCCTTGAGAGTTTACTATGATTATGCCTCAGGACTGCCCACAGTTCTACCTCAGCTCATCATTAACACGTGTTTGTGTGTGTGTGTGTGTGTGTGTGTGTGTGTGTGTGTGTGTGTGTGTGTGTGTGTGTGTGTGTGTGCGCGCGCGCATGTGTGCGTGCACGTATTGGTACAGGGGTTTGAACTCAGGGCCCAGGCTCTGTCCCTGAGTTTTTTCATTGAGGGCTAGCACTCTACCACTTGAGCCACAGCTTTTCTTCTAGCTTTCTGTGGTTATTTGCAGAAGAGAGACTCACAGATTTTTCTAGCTGGGCTGCCACTGAATGGCAATCCTCAGATCTCAGCCTCTGAGGAGATAGTAATATGAGAGAATGAGCTATTATTATCTAACTGGCCACACTTTCCTTCTTGGATAAAACAAAGTTCCTCTCTGTCCCATCTGAGCACCCATGTACAGCTACCCCTCCAACCCAGGCTTCAGACAAAACACACCCTCCTCTGAGGACAAAGAAATGGGATCAGGTTTGTGCTTTATGTTCTCCACACAGTCTGGGGCTGCTAGGAGCTGATGTAGAGCTCAGAGATCTAGGCCAGGGCAAGTAGACAGCTGTTAGAACAGAAGAGCATATGAAAAGACATCCTTGCAGTTGGGTGCCAGTGGCTCATGCCTATAATCCTAGCTACTCAAGGATCAATCAAGATTCAAAGCTAGCCTGGGTAGACTCTTATCTCCAATGAATCATCAAAAAGCTGGGAAGCCAAGCTACCCTAGTTCACATGGTACAGCACCAACCTTGTGCAAACAAGCTAAAGGATAGCACCTAGACTCTGAGCTCAAGCCCCGGTAAACACACACACACAAACACACACACACATACGTGAACACACACACACACACACACACACACACACACACACTAACACCTTTAGCAGGTGCCAATGTCTCATACCAGCTATCCAGTAGTCAATAGGCTGAGCTCATAGGATGGCAGCTTGAAGCCAGTCCAGGCAAGAAAGTCCGTGAGACTCTTCTCTCCACTAAACTACTAAAAAAGATGAAAGGTGAGCTGTCATTCAAGTGATAGGGTGTTAGCTCAGGGACAGTGCCTAGGCCCTGAGTTCCAGCTCTGAGATTTTTTTTTTGGGGGGGGGGGTCCGGTCATGGGGCCTGAACTCTGGGTCTGGGCACTGTCCCTCAGCTCTTCAGCTCAAGGCTAGCACTCTACCACTTGAGACACAGCACCACTTCCGGCTTTTTCTTTTTTGCTTATGTGGTGCTGAGGAATCGAGCCCAGGGCCTCAGCCATGCAAGGCAAGCACTCTACCACTGAGCCACCTTCCCAGCCCTCTGAGATTTTTTTTTAAATAAACACCATTTGCCATCCCCAACCCCATAGGCCATAAATACAGATTTTGGTCAACCTAGAACTCATTTCCATTCCTGCCACTTCCACAGCACTGCCACAAGTAGCCAGTGTGTGGCTAACACTGGGTTAAGAATTGAACTTACACAAGGGGGACATAACCAGGTCAAGGCTCATGCCCCAGAACATTGAGGTACTGGCCATACCAGTCTCTCACCCCCTCTACCCTCACCCTGGAATCTAGTCTGTGCCTCTGTATTATGGTTATCTGGAATTCTGTAGAAGGACCTGAGAGGCCCAGCTGGGTGTGAGGGGGGGGGGAAGATAGACTTTCCTGCGATAAGGTACATTTACAGTTCCTAGACACCAATGGATACTTCCAACACAACATGGCTCACCTTCCATGTAGCCCCAGATCCTCCTTGTTTGGGCAGCCTTCAGTCAGATATCAGGCTGAAGTTGGCCAGAGCCATTGGCAACCACCCTTCCCCCACTCCATTGCCAGCCTGCTAGGATGGACATGCATCCAGAGGCCCAGCTGAGGAAAAGGAAAGAACATGGCATGACTGAGCCCCTCTCCTCCAGGGACAGGGGAGAACCTATGCCAGCTGGCCCTGCTGACCCAGAATCCTCTAGAGGCGGCCAAAGTTATGGACAGCCAGACTTGAGCACCAACAAAAAGCTAGAATATACAGGTCTCTGGCAATTTAGGACTCATTGTAGACCCACATAGAGGGCTAAAGGCAGGGTGCCATGGAGGAGGGGCTCCCTCTGAAGTCAGGAAGAGGCAGACAGGTGCCCAGGAAGGGGTCAGAGAAAGATGAGGGAAAAATACACACACACACACACACACACACACACACACACACACACACGCGCACACACACACACACACACACACACACACACACACACACACACACACAGGGGTAGCCCAATGCATTAGCAGTCCCTGAGCACTTGAACATCCCAACCCCCGAGAAGATAGCATTACCATCCTCAGACCAACTGTAGACAAAACTCAGAGGCTCTCACACATCTGGAATGGCTCATAACTCAGCATGGTGTTTCCTACTGTACACACTGCTATGCAGAAAATTCAGCTACCTGATTTTTGGTTGTTGGTCATGGGGTTTGAACATTGGACCTTCACACAGTCCTTTAGCTCTTCAGCTGAAGGTGCGCGCTCTACCGCTGGATCCATAACACCACTTCCAGTTATCTGGTGGTTCAAAGCCAGCCTCGCAATCCTCAGATCTCAGTCTCCTGAGTAGCTAGGATTACATTTGTGAGCCACTGGCAGCACCCAGCTTCAGTTACCTTCTTATACCCAGGGGAAACCCAACTTGTCAGGCTACAAATCACATGCAATCCTTCACTTCAGACTTTGACACCAGCATCCAAACCATACTTCCATGGATGGAGAGAATAAAATTGACACTACCTTCCCACCCCTGCTCACATTCACCCCAATCCCTGCCTAAGACAGGCCACGACCTCCGGAGTTCTTGGTAAGGCAACGCCCACCCTGCTGTGGTATCACACTCGGGCAAACCTGGGGAGAACTTAGAAATTTCTGTAAATTGAGGCCAGCACCTGGTCTCCCAACCACAGCACACCCACTCCTTCACCATCTCTTCTAGGCAAGGGGTGTCTTTCCGCGTATTATTTTTTTTGTTGAGGGGCTTGAACTCAGGGCTTGTATACTGTCTCTGATGATTATTTTAGCTCAAGGCCAGTGCTCTACCATTTGAGCCATGGAACCACTTCCAGATGGAGATTGGAGATGAGACTCTAATGGTACTTTCTTGCCTGGGCTGGGAAACAGGATCCTCTGGATCTCAGCCTCCCAAATAGCCAGGATGACAGGTGTGAGACACCAGCCCAGGGCTTATGGTGTCTCATTCTTTCGAATTTCCTCCTTGTCCTCCTCTAGACACTACCACCTAGATACTCCACTACCGCCCTCAGAGACAGCAAATGGAGCTTGCAATCTGGGTAGGGCCAAGGGCATTAAAGGGTCCCCTCCACATCTCTAACCCTCTCTAAGCTCCCATCTGCCTCCTGTGGATGGCCTGGTCATCCGGAACATATCAGACCCACTAGGACTTCTGGGGCCTGCCTGTATCCCCCTGCCCCACCCAACAGGTACCTGAGTATTTCTTGGGCCAGCTGCTTCATGTTCAGGTGGAAGATGTTGGGTGGGTGGCTGTTAACCAGGTCCAGGTGTTCAGGGCAGAAGGAGTGTCCAGTTCCCCTCTGTCAAAGAAGGAGACACAATGCATGGATGGATCTACTAAGAACTACAGGGCATAGCCATCCACCCATCACCAAGGTCCCTTTGAGTGCTGTTTTATGTTGACCGTCCTGGTGTTTGACCTCGGGGCCTGAGCGCTGTGTTGGAGATTCTTTTGCTAGAGGCAAGTGCTCTTCCACCTGAGCCAAGGTGCCACTTCCAGCTGTTTTCGTGTATGTGGGACCTAGGAATTGAATCAAGGGTTTCCTGTGTGCTAGAGAGCCCAATACTGCTAAGACACAATCCCTACCTTGGATAGCTGTTTTTCTGTGACCTCTTGGGCCTGTCTCGGGACAGTCTTGCACATCTGTACCGAGTTTCTCAGCAGCAGCCATGGCTGGAAATGATCATGCTCAGCTTTGTTGTCCTTTATCTACAGCATCTTTGCACTCTGTGCTTCCTGTCTGATCCTCCTTGTAAAGTAAGATCCCCTTTCAAGTCCTGCTTCTATGAAGCTCTCTCCAATGGCACTGGCAGAGAGGGATCTTCACTCTGCAGGCTGCTGGCCTTGTCACGCTCTGCCTTCTGGGCGGTGTGGATTGAGAGCCCATGAAGGAGAAGGCCTGGCTTCCACCACCCACTTTTTGAAGGCTCTCATACACTACCCTGGGACCGGTGCTGTACCACACTCCATGAGAGGGCACTCGAGGCTCAGGCAGTAGGGACAACAAGATAAGGTCATTTTTTGTGTGGGCTTGAACTCAGGATCTGGGAGCTCTCTCTCTGAGTTTTAGTGCTCAAGGCTGTTGCTCTACCACTTGAGCCACAGCTCCACTTCTGGCTTCTTGGTGCTTCCATGAAGAGAAGAGTCTCTCTGGCTTTCCAGCTTATGACTGGCTTTGATCTTTGATCCTCAGATCTCTGCCTCCCAAGTCGCTAGCATGTGAGGTTTGAGCCTGAGCCAGAAGTGACAGGCACCAGAGCCTTTCTTTTTAGCTTCTGTTTATCTCGTGTCAACTACCAAGACCCAGTTAAAATAGTCAGTTTCAGGGGTTCAAGTTTGTCTCCTAGATCAGTTAATCCAAGGAGATAAAGTGTGAAAAGGCTACTTTGAATTGAATTGGCCTAGGTGAGTGAGTGTGTGTGTGTGTGTGTGTGTGTGTGTGTGAGAGAGAGAGAGAGAGAGAGAGAGAGAGAGAGAGAGAGAGAGAGAGAGAGAGAGAGAGAGAGAGAGAGAGAGAGTATGAGTTTCAGGGATACATACCCCCATCTCTGCGGTGCCTCATCTTCCCAGTGGTGAGTCCATCCTGGATGCCCACCACAAGGAAGGTGGGTAGGGAGGGTATGTAAGGTCACATCAAGTGCAATGATCTGAATTCTATCCTGCAACTGAAGCCTGGAAAGATAATGGAGAGAAGGAGATTTAGAGATTTAGAGGAACATCAAAGGAAGCCCCTTATCTTTGGCTACAAGTACCAGAGAGAAGACTGAATCCATCCTTTTTGGTAGTAATATAGCAGGTGCCCACTATTCATTTGTTTTATTATTTGTTTTTGTGAGTCCTAGGTCTTGGATTCAGGGCCTGGGTGTCATCTCTGAGCTTCTTTTTCTCAAGGCTGAGGCTCTACCTCTTGATCCACAGCACCACATCTGGCTTTTGTGTGTATGGGGGAGGAGGTTTTTTATGGGAGATAAGAATCTCACAGACTCTCCTGCACGGGCTTGTTCTGAGTCACAACCATCAGACCTCAGCCTCCCAAATAACCAGGATGACAGATGGGAGCCACCAGCACCTAACTGCCACCATCCATTTATAATCCCCTAGGGCCAGTTCTGGGCCACCCACAATGCACCCCTCTTGTGGGGAGTGGGAACACGACATGGCTGGATCTTATACTTCAACAGCCTACCTACCTGTGAGCATTGTTCCGGGTCAATCTGATGGCAGCTTCCTCCTTATTGACAGCAATGACTTGGCTCTGTCACAAGAACAAATGTCCCCTAAGAGGTGTCAAGACTAGGGTCTTTCCTCTGTATACTGCCCCTCCACCCCGAAACAACACACTCCAGCAAAGCGAAGTATACATAGATTGTATTCATTTTCTTATAATCAGGGTCTGGCGAGATAAGTGGAAGTGAGGATCAGAAGCCTGGTATCATGCTGGTTGGGAGGACAACGCAATGCCTCCTTATCCACTTTCCTTTCACTGTCTTAGCAGAGGGTAGTGGGGAAGGACTCATGGGAGGGATGGACGATGAATATCCGACACAGTCTAACCCTGAGACAGAGGGGCTTACCTCAGGGAGCTAGTTCAATAGGCTGAGAGAGACAGCTCCTGACCCACAGCCCACCTCCAGAATGGGAGGAGCACCTTGAGTCCCAGCAACATGGGACCTTGGGCCACCTCTTCCAGCACCCATTCAACCAGTTCCTGTGTGAGAGAGATAGGTATGGAGAGAGACAGAGACAGAGAGAGAGAGAGACAGAGAATGTGAGAGAGAAAGAAAGAAAGAAGGAAAGAAAGTAAGAAAGAAAGAAAGAAAGAAAGAAAGAAAGAAAGAAAGAAAGAAAGAAAGAAAGAAAGGAAGGAAGGAAGGAAGGAAGGAAGGAAGGAAGGAAGGAAGGAAGGAAGAAAGAAAGAAAGAAAGAAAGGAACAAATAAAGAAAGAAAGAAAATCCTAATTACACTTTAGCTGGGTGTCAGTGGCACAGGACTATAATGTTAAATACACAGGAGGCTGAGATATGAGGATCATGGTTCATAGCCAGCCCAAGCAGGAATGCCTGTGAGACTCTTATCTCCAAAGAACCACGGAGAAAATTGGATGTGATGAGGTGGCTCAAGTGGTAAAGCGCTAGCCTTGATCTGAGGAGCTCGGGGACAGTGCCCAGGTCCAGAGTTCAAGCCTCACAACTGACAAGAAGTGGACTTGCCACTACAAGAAGTGGACTGAATAACACCCACTGTCCTAGGGAACATGGCAGAGAAGTCAGACCAAGCTTGCTGTCAGCTGGGGGTCATGAGTAGGTCACCTAGCGTCTTCATGCCTTGTTTTCCCCAACTGCAAAACTGAGCACAGTGAAGGATCCCCTTCCTCATAGGGATAGGGTAAGGATGAAAGAGAGCCATGTTTTGTTTCATAATCCCGTACCTGTTGCACAATAAATAACAGGCCCCATCTGAGCGCTTTCTGAGTATCTTCCTGTCATATGCTCACAGAATTGCCAAGAACCATATCTGACAGCCTCTCCCTCTATGACTGCCTCTGCCCCAGAGATCCCCCTGTATTGAATCCTTGTTTCCTCACAACTGTCTCAGGAAGAGACTGAGGACCAATGGTCGAGGCCCAACCCAGAGCTTCACCTTAAGTCAAGAATTGGATGCCATGGACTTAGACTTTGGGACAATCCATCTAAACCAATGACTGCGCGTGGCGCTACATGTCTAGCATTCCAACTAAAGAAGACCAGGCCTGCTGGCGCATGCCTGTCACGGATAGGAGGGCTGCGATCCAGCCCAGCCTGAGCATATATTATCTATCTCGGAAATGCCCAAGACAGAAAGGTTTAGTTCACATGGTAGAAGACCTGACTGGCAAGCCTAAGGCCTTGAGTACAAACCGTAATATACCAAAAAGAATCAGAGGCCTTATGCCAGAGGCTCATGCATGTAATTCTAGCTACTCAGGATACTGAAATCTGAAGATCACCAGTCAAGATTTAAAATAGGGTTGGCCTGACCCATGAGACGTCATTATGAGAAGACCCAGACTCTGACCCATACCAGTGCACTCCATACTAACAGGGCTTACATCCTTACTAAGAGCTGGCTATGCTGTCTGTCCCCCTGGGAGTCACCCCCTGTGGGCCCCACCCCCAGGTCCTCCTAAGCTCTCTCTGCCACCAACCAGGCCTAAGGGAGTAGACATTTTCAGGGCACACAGATCCTTTGATCTTATAATTTAATGGTGCTGAGACCTTTCTAAACCTCTGCCACAAAGCCCATGCATCCCCCAAAGATAGCAGTTATAAGGTACCAAAGGGTCCAGCACTCCGTGTCACAACCCACTTCTACACACACACACACACACACACACACACACACACACACACACACACACACACAAACACACACATACACACAAAGCCGTCACGGGTAGCTCATGTCTGTCATCCTAGCTACTCAGGAGGCTGATATCTGAGGATCACAGTTCAAAGCATGCCCATGCAGGAAAGTCTGTGAGGCACCTATCTACAGTGAACCACCAAATAGCCAGAGGTGGAGCTGTGGCTCAAGTGTCAGAGCACTAGTATTGAGCACAATAGCTCAGGAACAGCCCCTAGGCCCTGAGTTCAAGGCCCAGTTCTTCTACCTCCAAACACAGACACACACACCCACAGACACACACACACCCACAGACACACACACACACACACACACACACACACACACACACACACACACACGCACGGACAGCCCAAGTCTTCAGCAGTCTCTGAGAAGAGAACCATGACCTCCCTCCATTAGGATCACATCCCACCCCTGAGAAGGTGGCACTCCGGACTTCAGACCCACTGTAGACAAAACATTGAGCTTCGGGGCTGGGAAGGTGGCTCAGTGGTAGAGCACTTGCCTTGCAAGCCTGAGGCCCTGAGTTCGATTCCTCAGCACCACATAAGCAAAAAGAAAAAAGCCGGAAGTGGCGCTGTGGCTCAAGTGGTAGAGCGCTAGCCTTGAGCTGAAGAGCTGAGGGACAGCGCCCAGGCCCAGAGTTCAGGCCCCACGACCGGACCCAAAAAAAATTAAAAATAAATATAAATAAATAAATAAATAAATAAATAAATAAATAAATAAATAAATAAAACATTGAGCTTCTCACATACCTGGAATGTCTCATATCCCAGCATGGCATTTCCTACTGTACACACTGCTATGCTTTAAACTTAGTCTGTTCTTTATTTTGTTGTTGGTCATGGTGTTTGAACTCTGGGAGAGGGCACTGTCCCTCAGTTCTTCAGCTGAAGGTGAGCACTCTCCCTCTTGAGCCACAGCGCCACTTCCTATTCGCTGGTGGTCCATTGGACATCAAGTCTCACAAAACTTTTCTGCCCAAGTTGGCTTTAAACATTGATCCTCAGATCTCAGTTCCTGAGTAACTAAGATGACAGCCATGAGTTACTGGCAGCCGGCCAAAGAAACTTTTCCATGCCTTTCATCCTATCTCCTCAGCAGACTTAAATCTGAGGACTGCATTTGGATGCACCTTTCTCAGCAAAGTCCATGAGAACTCTTTATCTCCAATTAACCACCCCCAAAAGCTGGAAGTGGAGCTGTGGCTCAAATGGCAGAGTGCTACCTTTAAGCATCAAAGAAAAGGGATAGGACCCAGTCTCCAGTTTCAAGGTTTTTCTAGCAAAGACCCACCCTAGAAAAGGAAGCAGATGGGCACACTGGAGCTCAAAGCTCACACATAATACACAAGACTCCCAGAACAGACCCAATCCTGCTCTGATCCTCTAGATTCTATGTCCTACATCATGGCAGTATTAGATGGGACTGACCATGCACCGTTAGGACGTTCAAGTACAAACTCATACTGAGGATCCCTGAAATTATCAGAGACTCAGGATCTCTCACTGTCCTGCATTGACACTGGGCAGTGAGGTGAGGCCTAGTTATCCAACCACAGGATGTGGGAATGAAAGGATTTCACAGCCAAGGGAATAAGACTGGAGGGCTCTACGTCCCTCTCTCTCGGGAAGGAGAAAAGGGCTGATCCATCCCAGCAATGTTCTTGGGTTGTGTATATTCTCAAAAATAACCCTTCTCAGAGCCCAGGGCCTCCGGTTTTCCCACCAGCCTCTACCCAAGCCTGCCCCACATTCAGTTGGCCCTCTCTGAATCCCAGATCTGCCATCTAGACTAAAGGCTGAGCCAGAAGAGAGATCCACCTTTGCCTGTGAGAATGGCAGACAAGAGGTCCTAGTGTGCCCCCTAGAAGAAGTCTTGGGGCTACATGGGTCCCGATGCCACCCTCATTCCCTGTCTGTCCTGTGCCAGTGGCACACTTACCTCTGTCTCTGGTGGAGGAATGAACACCGGGAGTGTTGTAAAGACTAACTCGGAAATCCTTACCCAAAAGACCACCAGAGACAGTCACCAATGTAACAGCAAAGGAGTCTTTATTGGAAGCTTGAGCTTGGTCCCCCCAGTGTACATGGCAGCAGCCCATGATGCTGAGAGGCCCTGAGTCCATGGATACCACACTTTTTATACATTTTTTTTAGGGAAGGTAGGGCTTTGCGTACATCATAATTTCTTGTAACAAATCACTACAAACCCCAGGAAAATCACAAAACAACTCTATAGTATGATTGGCACACTACAAAGTGGGAAAGGACCAGAAACAAGTTGTTGGTTAGATCAAGGGGGCCAACGTTCTTTAAACTGGTTGGCTTGCACCACAGGGGATTCTCAAGAGGATACGTGCTAAACTGCACAGTTCCTTTTTTAAACAAACACCACCTGTGGCCTGCCTGCAGGGTCACCAAGCACTCCAGCACCTGCCTGCCTACAGTTTTCCCAAGGATTGTTTATATTCCTAGTCCCCTGGGAATTGCTTCTTCTGTTCATTCCCAGGTCAGTTTCATGGTCAGCTGCATAACTCATACTTCATAAGACGCTCCCTAGCTCAAGATGAACTCACCCAGACCTCAGTCTTCTCAGTGTCACCTTCAGATTGATCCCAGGAATGTCCAAGTCCCCAAAGATGTACTGCACAGGCATCCTGTGGCAGATGACAGCCAGATGGTCAATGGTGAACCCAAGGTGCCAGGACTTTTAATAGCCATGTGGCAGGGTCGAAGGCTCTATCACTGATGGCCAAGGTTGTCAGGTGAGGTCATGGTTCCAATGTCCTGACACACTTGACCTGTGATCGTCCTCCCTCTTCATCTTCCTTGCCCTACCCCTCCGCCTTGACACTCCCTCACCCCAAAACCTCCATAGATATTGGAACAGAAAATAAATTTGTTGGGACTGGGGGTGTTTGAAACCTGGTGACACACCCTGAGCCCTAGGGTCTACCCGAGGCTGCTTCCCTCTGCAGTCAGTGACCACAAAGCTCCTGGATGTCATAAAGTATCTGGGGAGTTATTGGCTTGGTCCTACATACTGTGTTTAAGCTCTGAAACTGTCCCCACAGAGATTGTGAATGGTTGGCTCCCTTGATCCAGGGACTCCAAACCAAGGCTTGCATGCTCCCTTCTTCCCTTCCTTTTTTCTTTTTCTCTCACCATCCTTCTCTCGCTTTCCTTTCTTTCTCTGACTCCTGGGCCTTGAACTCGGAGCCTGGGTGCTGTCCCTGGGACTTTGTACTCCACCCCAATGGACTAAGGCTTGACCCACACATCCACTTCTGGCATTTTCTTTTGGGTAGTTAGTTGGAGATAAGAGTCTTACAGGCTTTCCTGCCCAGAACTTAAGCCTCGATCCTCCCATCTCAGCCTCCTATGTAGCTAGGGTTACAGGCATAAAGCACAGGCATCCAGCTCAAACCAAGGTTTCTTCATGTGTTGTGGAACCAGCACTGGAAATTTTCATTATCTATGACTCCCCCCGTCCCCCAGAGCCTGGCGCACACTGTAACTCTTTGTTGGATAAATAAATAAGCATCTGTCTATGACAATACTACACAAAAGTCCCATCTGATTCTGGTAAGCATCTTGGGTGGGCAAAACCTGATGTAGCTCTCCCACAGTTCTCCCTGCTCCTTCTTCCTGCTCTTCTGGTGCCACCGCACTTAACTCTTTTGGCTCTGAGGAAGTGAGCCATGATGTACTCGCTGGATTCTGAGGCCTCTGGGATGCTTATCTTTTCAAAGATCTCTGTCCAGCGGCTGACCAGCTTTGTGGCACTCAATTCCCCACTCAGGTGTGAACAAGGTTGATGTGAGCTGAACGCCTGGCTCAAGGGGCATACTCTCCACCCACTGGGGCCAGACAGGATGGTCCACCATATCTGGCCCCCAAGTTTCATGTTGCAGAGTAAGAATCCTTGAGGCATCCCAGGTATCTGAATCCCAGAGTCCAGTACAGATGCTAGGAATTGTCTCTGCTCACAGCTGGCAGGCTGGGGATGGCGAGGTCACAATCTCTGCTCCCCACGACATTCTTGACTGTGGTGGCCACCCTAGAGATAGCCGGAGGCTAATCAGTAACTGCTGAAGAAAGGCAGTCAGGGCACGACATTCATAGCAGGAGATCATCTGGCTAGGTAACTCTGCCTGTGCTGCTTTGAACATCATTGTTTGGCAGCTGAAATGGTCTGTCTAATTTGACCCATAATCCCAGGTGTTAGTGGAAATTGCCAACTTCAAGAAAAAACCTTGGAAAAGATGGCATTTAACTTGTCCCAATCAAAATTAAAGGGATCCAAAGTCAGTGGACCCTTTTCCTTCCAGAGAGCCTACAGCAGGTTACAGAAACTGGCATTCAGAGAGCCCTAGCTAACTGCCATGTCCTGATACTGAGCAGGCTCCAGCAGAGAGAACACACTTGCCTACCACTGACCAGCTGGAAACGGCCCCGCCGGGACACAGATTGGAATCTGCAGGACTCCAGGGAGAACTGCACAACAGTGCACTGACCCGGAAGGGAATCCACGCACCAGTGGGGGCGTGGAGCCCCCTGCCCAGATGCCCACAGACACCATCAATGCCCTGGGTAAGGTTCCCCTCTCATCCTTTGTCATAGTGAGCCATCTGCCATATCACACCGTTCACCACTTCCCAGACCCTCTTAGCTTCACAGCCCCTTTCCTCCTCCCCCGCATCTCATTCCCTAATTATATTTGGCAGACACATTCCCAAGACTTGAATTAGCTTCAACTGTTCACACGAGAGCAGAGTGTCTGGGTGGAAGAGTGCAGCTGTGGTCACACTCATGAGCATTCTGGCAGAAGACAGAAGGACAGGTGTCCACTCTGGTCTGTGCTCCCACAGGCCTCTTAGTGGAGACCTACACAGGCCCAGCAGCTACAGTTGGCTACAGGAAAGGAGAAGAGGGAGGTGGAAGGAAGTGGAAAGGGAAGCTACTGAAACCTTCTCCAAATATGTAGTGAAATGATGAAGGAGAAAACAGAAATTGTGGCTGGGCTTGTACTGGGCATTCATGAAAAAAGAACAACAAATACACACATACACACAAATAAAATGCTTTGGCTCTTTTTAGAGATGGTGAGTTAAATATATTTTCATTGTTCTCATCTCCCTACTCTCCCAACACACAAACACACACACACACACACACACACACACACACACACACACACACACACACACACACACACACACACACACACACACAAATCCAAACCGGTGACAGAAGACTCATCCATGAAGCACTTGCAATGTACCACCTGATCATTCTCCTTCTCCTGAGCACAGTAAGGCTGTACAAGGAGAAATATGATTCTCTCTCTCTCTCTCTCTCTCTCTCTCTCTCTCTCTCTCTCTCTCTCTCTCTCTCTCTCTCTCTCTCTCTCTCTCTTCTCTCTCTCTCTCTCTCTCTCTTTCTCTCTTTCTCGCACACACAGACTCAGAGCATTGTCTCTCCCGAGTTAGTTGGTTCCTCATCAGGGAAATGTACAAGCTTGAGCATGGGGGTTCCCTCGTTAGAACCAGGAGATCCTACCAAGGGGAACATTTCTCTAATAACACAGAACCACCCTGCCTCTCCCTTTCTCCAGGGACAGACCCTTCCCATTGAGAACAACCAGCCTTGAGTCCCCATTCACTAAAACCCTATGCTAGGACTCTGGGTGAAGGAGTCCTGAGACAGGTGGCTCCTCAGATCCAGGAGAGAAAACAAAGAAGGGGGTCCCCTGATACCTCTAGAGGGGTGTCTGACCTGGGGTGGGGGCATGGTTGGGGAATTTGATGGGTTCCTAAAGGCTATATACATGAATGGACTCCCTACTTCCAGCCTAGATGCTTCTGGGTGACTTGGTGGATTCTTGAGGAGGACGAGGAGACCAGATGGACCAGGAGCACTAGCAGAGCTGGCAGAGCTGGAAAATGTAATTACCCTGGGAAAACTGTTAACAGCTGGGGTGGGGGGGACAGGACAGGTGTATGTTTGTTGGAGGAACACACTTCCCAAATATTCATCTCCTATCTGACCCCCAGTGCCCTCAACTCCCTACTTGGCTCTTCTGGGACCTCCTCAGGTGAAAGTGTGACTGAGAACAGAGGTCAGACAAGGGCTCCCACAGCAATAAGGGGGCCTATCTTCTGCATCCAACACCCTCCACCCCCAGAAAAAAAAGGAAAAGACCTGAGAGGTGCTGCTACCCACCTCTGACTAAAGCCATCAGGTTCCCACCAGGGAGAGGAAGGGTGCAGATATGCGGCTGTGTGGCTCCCATTGCTCTAGGCCAGGGGCTCTGTGGTGTCCCCTCCTCACCCATTTCTTCATCTCCCCTTGTCCTGGGGACACTGGCCACTAGGGATGGGGGTGGGATCCCAGTGTCGACACCCCCACCCCAGCAACTCGGTCTCATATGGCAGAGCCAGGGAAGACTGTGGGGCACGAGGGAGGTGCGGGTGGGACAGGAGAGGGGAGGCGGGAGGCACAGGTCTGGGTCCACTGGGGGGGGTGACAGGGAGTCACGAGGTACAAGTGTCACGGGGTGTGGGGCCCAAGTGGCAGCCACTTATGTGTGCTGCTGGAGAGAAGCTATAGGCGGCGGCTCCTGGTGCTTGCAGGCCCTGGAGTCTGAGGACTTGGGGCCGGGATCAAGTCAGGGCCGCAAGCAGGTTAGGGCTGCACCATTTCTGCCAGGCAACTGAGGGAGGCACCAAGGATCCCAGCTGGCAGCACCATGTGTGAAATGTGCCCCTGCTGGGAGAGGGTGGGGCCTCTGAGGGTGCCTGGCAAGGCTGTGAGCTTCTTCTGCTCCTCCTCCTCAGCTGCTGCTGCTGCCTGTTCCTCAGCAGCCTCTGCCACCACCTCAGCGGCCTCCTCCCCAGGAGCCACTGCTTCCACCAACACCCCCGCCTCAGCAGCTGCTGTCTCCATTGCTGCACCTCAGCCACCACTGCCTTGCTCCCTCCACTTTTTCCCTTTGAAAACAAATTATTCTTTGTGATAAGCATAATATGAGCCTCTTCCCTGGCCACCAATGGGACATTAGATGTCCCTTGAATTTGGGCCGCCTCCTGGCAGCCTCTGCCCTACCCTGACTGCAATCGCAGCACTGACTGGGCCCTGAACCTTTCAGGCCATGGAATCTTCCAGGCCATGGCAATTGCAGCCTCTCCTCAGCATAGCATTCCCCACCAACTCCAGTTCCTTCCCCAGGGGAAATTAATCTCCCCTCAGCCCAACCGCTGGAGGAGACTCTCCTCCATCCCCCTCCACTCCACAAACTAAGCTGGTGCATGGTGACCCTCGTGTGTGTGTGTGTGTGTGTGTGTGTGTGTGTGTGTGTGTGTGTGTGTATGTGTGTGTGTGTTTGTGATTGTGTTTGTGTGTGTGTGATTGTTGGGTATAACTACCACTCAAGGACTCAGAAGATAGCACCCTTTGAAATGACTCAGTACACATCACACTTCGAAAAACATCACAAAGCACCCTGTGTAAAGGACTCAGCACAGAGTTAACTTTGAAGGATTCAGCAGATAGTACCCTGTGTAGAGTACTCAGCACACAGCACTTTTTGAAGTAGGGAGACCATAACCCTTACTGTAAAGGACTCAGTGCATGACATGTTTTGAAAAACTCAGCATGTAGCACTCTTTCCCAGGTACTCATTACATAACACCCTGGTTTAGGACTCCACACAGAGCACCCATTGGAGGGCTGAGTACGTAGCACACTGTGTAAAACACTCAGTGCACAGCACGCTTTGAAAAACTCAGCATAAAGCACAATTTTGAAGGTCTCAGCACAATCACATTGCGGAAGGTCTCAGCACACAGCACCATTTGAAGGACAGTAAAGAGCACCGTGTGTAAAGGACTCGGCACACAGCACTCGAAAAACTCATCTCATCCCTCTCTTCCCAAGAGTACAGCACATAGCAGCACCCTTTGGGATGAATTAGCACACCACACTTTTTGAAGGACTCAGCATACAGTACATTGTGTAATGAACTCTTCACACAGTACCCTTTGGAAAACCCAGAATAGCCCAACCTTCTTAGGGACTCAGCACATAGCACCCTTTGTGATGACTCAGCAAACAGCACCTTTTTGAGGACTCAACACAAAACCCCCATGTGGGAAGGACCCAGAAAACAGCACCCCGTGAAGGAATCAGCACATAGCTGTATGTCACAAGTTCAGCTGTCATTAGAATTACAGTGCTTTCTTCAGTATCATAATTCTTCAGAAACACTTCACAAATCCTACTAGTTCACATTTAGCTAACCTGTCTTTTATGGAGGAGGGTCAGCTGGGGGTCTTGAACTCAAAGCTTGGGGGCCCTGACTCTGAGCTCTTTGTTCAATGCTAAAGCTCTACCATTTTGAGACACAGCTCCAATTTTGTTTTTTTGGGGTTGTTTTTGACAGACCTTACAGTGATCAGAAAAGCCAAGTAGGGGTGTCCGTGGGCAAAGGCTCTTAGCTTGGCCTGGAGCTGACCTCTCCCTTCCTTGTGCCCCTCAGAGCCGGGCGTCTTGGAGCTCTCTTGGCCTAGGGTGGAAGAGACCTGCTCTGGCATCAGCACTCAAGGTGAGAAAAAATCAGCTTTGCCCTTGTCACTTTCCCAAATTGAACTGTAGAGGACGATGGCAGGGGGTTGGGGGGGGTAAGGGGGACGATGTCCCATGTCTGGCCACCAGGGGGCAGGAGTTTCCCACCATAGGGATTGTACTTGTGAGTTGTGTTGACTCTTGCTTCCCTGGGGCCCCCATCATGCTTCAAAGCCACCCTGGACAGGAAAGTCCTTGAGAATCTTACCTACATTTAACCATAGAAAAGCGAGTGGGGCTGTGGCTCAAGTGGCAGAGTGCTAGGCTTGAGCAAGAAAACTCAGGGATATAGTGTAGGCCCTGAGTTCCCTCTCTCTGTCTCTCTCTGTCTCTCTCTGTCTCTGTCTCTGTCTCTGTCTCTCTCTCTCTCTCTCTCTCTCTCTCTCTCTCTCTCACACACACACACACACACACACACACACACACACACACACACACCCCACATGCAGGCAAAATCAAAGATTTCTACACAGCAATCTTTAGGTATTCTCTACCTTTTCCTCACTAAGCCTGGTGCTTTTTGGCCTAAGAGTTTGATGCATACACCACCACCTGGCATCTTTGATTTTAGGGAACAGAATGGATGAATGAATAGAAGGTCAGCCTTCCCCCATCCCAGCTCCTTGGTTGGGTCAAGGTCTATCCAGGCCCTTTGGGGCTCCTTTTACAGACTGGCCAAGAAGCCTTCAAATGGTATCACATGCTGGGCACTTGTAGCTCACTCCTGTCATCCAAGCTACTCAGGAAGCTGAGATCTGGAGCATTATGGTTCCAAGCCAGCATGGGCAGGAAAGTGTGTGAAACTCTTATCCTCGATAAACCATCAGAAACAACAAGTAGCCCTGTGGCTCAAGTGATGAGTGCTAGCCTCAAGAAAAAGAGCTCAGGGACAATGCTCACAGCCAACAACAATAAGGAGAGGTATTGCATGTTGGCTTTGGGATTAGCATGGGCCAAATGTAATTGGAATTTTCAAGTGCTCCAAGACACAGCAGTACCTCCTTTAGTCCCATGCTCCTCCATCTAGTCTCACCCCCTGGCCTTTGCTGGACGGGAGGGCTTCAAGGAGGATGATCCCAGAGCAATCACCCTGCTTCCTTCTGCCCTGCTCACCCTGCTGTTTCTGCTCTTTGTCATAGACCTCCTTCCTGGAATCCATCTCTGAGGTCATCACCGCCAACATAGTGGTGATTGGTGGTGGTCCAGGCTAACAAGCGCAGTCAGAGGTGGAAGTGGGTCTGGGACTAAGACCTTCCACCCTAAGTGTGGGCTGAGGCCAGGACTGACCTTTATTTCATCCTGAGCCTTGCAGGGATGGGGAGTCAGTGTAGACTCAACATTGAGTCAGGTAATATTGGAATCTGGAGAACCACTTGTGTGGGGAAGGATGTGGGGCTCAGGAGGGCACTGTTGTTTGTACTCCTCTCTTAGGACTCCCCTCTCCCTCTCTCATCCCTCAATGGTAGAAGAGAAACTTCAACTAAGGGTGTAGGAAGAGGGGGCAGAGGAATATTTCTGTGTGAACCAGACTTGGGCTTCATAGTCATCCTAGCCCCTACTTCTTATTTATCAGTGGAATGGCCATATGGGTTTGGGAGGACAGGGGATCATCCTAGCTCAGAATGTGTCTTAGTTGTAGAGTGATTGCCTAGCATGCCTGAATCCCTGGGTTTGATTCCACACAGAAAAAGCTGGAAGGAGAAGTGGCGCTCAACTGGTAGAGCAACAGCCTTGATCAAAAAGAGCTCAGGGACAGTGGCCAGCCACTGAGTTCAAGCCCCAGGACTGGAAGAACAAATCTTTGTTGGAGGATTTTTTCCCTTTGAAAACAAATTATTCTTTGTGATAAGCATAATATGGACCTCTTCCATGGCCATCAATGGGACATTAGCTGTCCCTTGAATTTGGGCCACCTCCTGGGAGCCTCTGCCCTACCCCACCCGCAGTTTACCCTTCCCATCACCTGGCAGATGGAGGCCTGAGAGAAGGCCAACTGGCAACCTACTTCAGTGGCTGCTGAGGCTTTTGAGATCCATTATGTCACATGAGTCTACAGAAGAAAGGGAGGGAGGACTCCTTGCCCAAGCCCTCGAGTTGGAGGCTGCTCTGGGTGTGGGGCATTTGCCACAGATAGTGCTCCGTGGGGGAATCCTCTATGTGGTCAGGAACCTCGACATCTCCTTTGGCAGTTTCCAAGCTGTCTTGAAGTTGCAATTCTTCAAAACCTTTCTGCTCCATCTTCATTTTGCCCACTCCAAAGCCTGAGGTGTCTGAAAGGGTGGTGGTGGCAGGGGGCTCAGGCTGTGCAGGCATCTGGAGCATTCTGTCAGCACCTTCCCCTGTGAGGAGCAACAGCAGCTCTCGCAGCTCTCTCTTCTCCTCCATCTTCTGGGAGAGCCGGCACATATGCTTGGCTTTCTCCAAACACAGCTCATCCAGGACTAACATGTGCTCTTTACACACCATGAAGGACTCCTCTATGGTGCAAATGTGTGCTAAAAGCTGGCTGCACCAATGGTGGAGTTAATCCGCTGGACTATGGAAATCCACCTCATCATGCAGGTCATGGACTCAACAGGTTTTCCTCTCGGATGCCCACGTGTCCCACTTCCAATCCTCATGCCTGCTGTGGAAACAGCTCATGGGGCGGGAGGCTTGTGGCTCCACCTCTATCTTGCACTGAGTTGCTGTGTTGGCAGGGCGCCTGCAGTGGGGCTGCCACTCCTGCAGCAAGAGTTTCCCCCTGTGGATCTCAGCCTCTGAGAGTGCTCGCAGAGCCATGTCACTCTAGGTTTGGAGCATGTCTCCATCTTCTGTGATGGTCATGTTGGGAGAAGTCACCTCCTTAACTTTTGCTTCTCCAGGGCTCACAGCTTCCTCTCCCCAGGGAAAGCCAGGAAGCTCAGCTGGGCCTGCAGGCTCTCCTCCTGTGGTCTGGTCACTTCCAGGCACTTAAAAGTGTCCTGCCACTTTGGGGGCACCACCTGGTCCCCCAGTTGGTTGGGTCCTGCACTTGCTTCAGTTGCTCCAGCAGCTGGATCTGCCTCTGCAGGGTCTATTGCAGGGACTCCTCAGAGTTCAGCCACTCATTGGAGGCAATGTGTTGCTCACAGTTGGCTCTGAGCTCCTGCAGCTGGGCCAGGGACTGCTCCTGCCACTCCTGCAACTCCCAAGCTGCTTGGCTTTCTCTCTCTCTCTCAGCCACCTCTTTACATTCGTCTATCTTCTCCTCTGAGTGGACTAGCTATTTCCACAGATGTTTCTTCACCTGCTGCTCTGAGTCCAGGATGCTGGTGAGCTCCTCCTTCTCACCGCTTACCCTGTGGAGAGCATCCCACAGCAGAGCCAGCTGTTCCTCTTGCTATGGGTTGCACACACATGTGCATCGTGTGGTCTCGAGGATCTCCTGACAATCCTTGCCCTTTTCCTCCAGTCTCTGTAGTTGCTCCTGCTGCTCCGCATTCTGGAGACAGAGCCTCTGGTTTTCCTTGACCTGGATGTGAAGTTGTTTCTCCAGGTTTTTCAACTCAATTTGCTTGTGGTAGGCCTGGGCCTGCAACTGCGGCTCAGCCTGAGATGGCTCTGCCAGCTTCATCCTCAGTTCCCCCAGTTCATTCTCTAGGTCCAGCACCTGCCTCATCCTTCACTCCTCCTTTATCAGTTGGTTCACCTGGTCGGTGAGCCAAGGAAGCTCCGCCTTCCATGCAGAACTGTCAATGCTCAGGTCCTCCGTGAAGGTGTCTCTCTCCAGATTTGCTTAGTTCACCATCCAGCTCAGGTAGCCCAATAATCTCGTCAGTACCCACACCCCACCAGCACTTGTTGGAACTTGCAGATTCTGTATTTCCTGTTACTCTTCTGTGTCCAGAGCACTTCCAGCTTCTCGTGAAATTCTGTGTTCACTTGCTCCAGGTCATCGAAACTTCTGGTCTTTTCCTCAAGCTGAAGTGTCACATCTTTCAGCTATTTGAAGAACATTTCTATCAACTTGGCAAAAACTCAACAGAGAAATCGCAGATCTAAACACCTGCATAGATGAAATAGATTTAATAGACATCTATCAAATATTTCACCCAGAAACATCAGAATACACGGTTTTCTCAGCAACACATGGAACATTTTCCAAAATAGATCACATTTTAGGCCACAAAGCAAACTTGTCCAAATTCAGAAAGATTGAAGTCATTCCTTGCATTCTTTCAGACCACAATGGAATAAAATTAGAGCTCAACACCAAAAGCCATCAAAGAATGTCCTGTAACACATGGAGGTTGAACAACACACTGCTGAATCACGAGTGGGTCATGGAAGAGATTAGAAAGAAAATGCAAAAGTTCATGATATTCAACAAAAATGATCACACAAATTATCACCTCATCTGGGACACATCAAAGGCAGTACTCAGAGTCAAGTTTAGAGCTCTGCGTTCCTACATCAACAAATTGGAGAGATCTGAAATCAACAATTTAATGAGATATGTGAGCCTCATTGAAAAAGAGCAGCAAGAAAAACCGCAATCCAGTTGATGGAAAGAAATAACTAAAATTAAATCAGAATTAAATGAATTAGTATCCAAATAAACCATAGAAAGAATCAACAAAACCGAGTTGGTTCTTAGAAAAAATTAACAAAATTAACAGACCCTTAGCAAATCTTATCAGTAAAAGAAGAGAACACACACAAATGAATAAACTCAGAGATGAGAATGGGTACATCAGCACAGAAACAACCAAGATTCAAAATATTATAAGGGAATACTTCTCAAAACTTTATGCTAATAAGTTTGAGAACTTAGCAGAAATGGACCTTTTCCTAGCAAATACTGACATGCCAAAACTAAACCAAGATGAGTCAAACCATTTTAACAGGCCCATAGGAAGCATTGAAATAGAAACAGAAATAAGACACCTCCCATCTAAGAAAAGCCCAGGAACAGATGGATTAACAGCAGAATTCTACAAGGCATTAAAAGCAGAGCTCACACCAATACTCCTCCAACTCTTCAATGAAATTGAAAGAGAAAGTTCACTACCGAAGTCATTCTATGAAGCTATCATAACCCTCATCCAAAACCAGGCAGGAACTCATCAAAGAAAGAGAAGTATAGACTCATTTCATTCATGAAAAACTTCTCAACAAAATTTTTGCCAATCGACTTCAACAATTTATCCAAAAAATCATAAACCATGATCAAACAGGATTATTTCAGGGATGCAAAACTGGTTCAATATACGGAAATCAAATTCATCACATCATATAATTCATCACATCAACAGGAGCAGGGATAAGAACCACATGGTTATCTCAATAGATGCAGAAAAAGCATTTGACAAGATTCAACACCCCTTTATAATGAAAGTTATGGAAAAATTAGGAATTCATGAAACATTCCTCAATACAATAAAGGCTGTATATGACAAACCTACAGCTAGCATTTTACTTAATGGTGAAAAACTAAGGCCATTTTCTCTTAACTCAGGAATGAGACAAGGTTGTCCACTCTCTCCACTTCTCTTCAATCTAGTATTAGAATGCCTAGCTGCAGCAATAAGACAAGATGCAAACATAAAGAGGATCCAAATAGGGAAAGAAGAAGTAAAACGCTACCTCATTGCAGATGACATGATCTTGTATTTAAAGAATGCCACAGACCCCATTCCCAAATTACTCCAGCTGATTCAAAACTAACCCTCAAAAATCAATGGCTTTTCTGTATGCCAACAATGAGAAAAGTGTGGCTGAAATTAGGAAAGCAACTCCATTCATAATAGCCACTCAAAATTAAAATGCTTAGGAATTAACTTAACCAAGAAGTGAAGGACCTCTACAATGAAAATTTTAAAAACCTGAAAAAGGAAATCAAAACAGAACTTCAAAATTTCAAAAATTCCCATGGTCCTGGATTGGGAAGATCAACATCGTGAAAATGGCAATACTTCCCAAGGCTATCTGCAAATTCAATGTGATACCTATCAATATTCCAACCTCATTCTTCAAGGAAATAGAAGATGCAATACAAAAATTCATATGGAATAATTAAAGACCCCAAATGGCAAAAACAATTCTCAACAGAAAGAACAGTGCTGGAGGCATACCAATGCCAAATTTCAAACTCTACTACGAAGCCATAGAAATCAAAACAGCTTGGTACTTGCACAAGAACAGAACTCAAGACCAATGGAATAGAATTGAAAACCCAGAAATGAATGCACAGACCTGTGGCCATCTAATCTTTGATAAGGGAGCTCAAAAAATATAATGGAAGAAGATATCCTCTTCAGTAAATGGTGCCGGCAAAATTGGTTAACTACTTGTAGAAAACTAAAGCTAGGTCCTTATATATCACCCTGCACCAGAATCAATTCCAAATGGATCAAAGACTTCAGAGTCAAAGCAGACACTCTGAAAACATTACAGGATAGAATAGGAGAAACCCTAGGTCTCCTTGGCACAGGGCGAAATTTTCTTAATAAAGACCCAGAAACACAACAAATCAAAGCAAGTTTGGACAAATGTGGTCGCATGAAATTGCAGATCTTCCGCATAGCAAAGGACATAGCAATCAAGATTAATAGGAAGCCCACTCATTGTGAGAAGATCTTCACTAGCCATACACCCGACAAGGGTCTCATATCTAAAATGTACCTGGAACTCAAAAACTTAAATCCCCCAAAAACAAATCTTGAAAAAACAACTGCCCAATAAATAAGTGGGCTAAAGACTTAAAGAGAAACTTCTCTGCAGAGGAAAGAAGGATGTCCAATAAACACATGAAGAAATGCTCAACCTCCCTTGACATAAAAGAAATGCAAATCAAAAAAACATTGAGATACCACCTTACCACAGTTAGAATGGCAGTAATCAAGAACTCTAATAACAACAGATGCTGGAGGGGATGTGGACAGAAGGGAATCTTACTGCATTGTTGTTGGGTTTGTGAACATGTTCAAGCACTTTGGAAAGTAGTATGGATTTTCCTCAAAAGACACATAGAACTCACCTATGACCCAGCAATCCCACTTTGGGGCATGTACCCAAATGTTCAAAACAAGACCACACTAAAGCTACCAGCACAGCTACGTTTATTGCTGCATTATTTACCATAGCTATGATATGGAATCAGCCCAGATGCCCCTCAGTTGATGAATAGATCAATAAAATGTGTTACATATGCACAATGTAATTCTATGCCTCTATCAGACAGAATGACAGTGCCCCATTTGTTAGGAAATATATTAAGTGAAGTAAGTCAAGCCCAAAGAAGCATAGGTCCCATGGTTTCTCTTATCTGCAATAATAAGTATATATCTGAGTCAAGCAGAAAAGGTCAGATAAGTTGATGTTAGGGAAATGAACTCTAAGATATGTATTCAAATGTTTTTTTTTTCTTTCATGCTATTGTTTCTAACACATTTATAAGATTATTTCTTTGTTGCTTTGTATGTCCCTTCCCACGGTATAACCCCTGATTTCACTGTATTTGATATCCGTGTACTTTGTGGAGGGGAAAGAAAAAAGAAATCGTTCAAATACGGATATAGGTGGACCCACTGCAACAATGAGATGCACAAGTCCTTTTGTTGAAAACATACTTAACAATGTTGGTGCAGGGGGAGGATTTGGTGGAGTGGCAGGGGGGACGATGGGAAAGTATGGGAAGGGGAAACAAAGGAGGAGGCTACAATGCTTGATAAGAAATGTACTCATTATTTTGCCGATGCAATTGTAACCCCTGTGCACAGTATTTTCACAATAAAAATATTATACAGCAAAAAATTAATAATATAGGACATTTACTCATTTTTCATTAATACTTTTTAGTGTTGAAACATGATAATTAAATGGAAGCACTGTCATGGTCTTCACATGTTTAGAGTCTCTCCCAAGTATGAGCTTTGTCTTCTGTGTCTTCAGACACCTTCCTATAGAGATTTCTTTAAATGATTTATACTCAGATGCAAATTGAGGGATAAAATTGTAAGGGTGGGGCTAGAAATGTGGCTTAGTGGTAGAGAACTAGCTCAGCATGCATGAATGCCTGGATTTGAATCCTCAGTGCCACACACAAAGGAAAAGCCAGAAACTGTGGATTGGCTCAAGTGTTAGGGTGCCAGCCTTGAGAAAAAGATGTGGGGAAACCTGGTACATTTGTTAGAGTTACACCAGGGTTAGGCTTTTCTCATCCTCTTCAAACAATGACTAATTAACCTTCCTCTCTCAGGTGAAGGGAGACTCAGGCTATCTTTAGGTTAACAATAGAGAGCCAATATATTGGGGGAGAGGGGAGGAACAGAATACAAAAACCCTGCTTTCTGATCTTAGCAAGTGGGTTTTTGATTCTCTGTCAGATTTGAAGGCCCTTCTTCTACTCTGCCAGTCCATTCTCCTTCCTTCATTCTCCATATAATTAATTCAAATACTCAGTCCAAGGATAGGCAGGGCCCTTTCTCTACTATCTCCAAGCACCTGACTTAGAACCTGGCTCTTCCCTCTTGGCTTTGGTGTCTTCAGCTGCCTGAGAAGTGGGACCGAGACAGTCTTCCTGCTCTGTGTTTGTGTGAAGGCGATGCCGGGTCCCGGCAAACTGCAGAAGACCTCATGACTGGGACTTGTTCCCTTCTCTCTCATGAATTCCAAGACCATATTCATCTATCTATCTATCTATCTATCTATCTATCTATCTATCTATCTATCTATCTATCTATCTATCTATCTATCTATCTATCTATCTATCTATCTATCTATCTATCTATCTATCTATCCATCCATCTCTCTACCTACATACCTACCTACCTAGCTAGCTATCTCTTTGCCAGTTCTTGAGTTGATCTCAAGGCCTGGGCACTGTCTCTAGCACTGCGCTACTTGAGTCACAGCATGAATATTTGTGTTTTGTGTGTGAGAGGTACTGAGGAATCAAACCCAGGGCTTCTTGCATGCTAGGCAAGCACTCTCTCACTAATCCACATTCCCAGCCCCCTCATCTTTTCCTTAGTGGAAGTTTTTACATAAGTATGCCACCATCTTACAACTCCAAGTTTAATTTTCTGAATATTTCAATGAAACCTAACCTTCTCTTACCCTACCTGATTTGTGACTATACCGGCATTGGCCTCATAATGAAATATAAATAAAGGCTGCTGAGAGTTTAAGTGCATCATATAAGGACACAAGCCTGGAACCCTAGAAGAGAAAATCGATGGGCGTGAAATGAAGAGAATGATGTGGTATGTGCAACAAGCATATCTGAAAAATCAATCAGTAAATAAAAGCAGAAGCATTGCATGTGATCTGTTTGCCCTCAGGGAGGTAATATACACACATAAGTAGTTAGAGCACTGATACATAACATGACATTCTCTTTTTTAATTTTTATGGCCATCCCAGGGCCTAAAGTCAAGGCCTCATGTATTCCTCAGATGTTTTGCTCAAGGCTGAGGCTATACCACCGCCACAGCTCCACTTCCAGCCATCTGGTCATTAATTGGATATAAGTACCACCCAGGCTTGCCTGGTCTGGCCTGTATTTCCTGCTCGGCTGTCTCAAAGCTGAAGCTCTACTATCTGGGACACTGCTCCACTTTTAGTTTAGTGGAGATAAGAATCTCACAGACTTTTCTGCTTGGGATGGCTTTGGATGGCAATCTCCTGAAGATATTTCAAGCACCTTTCCTTAGGGATTCGCCAAGGAGCCACTCTACACAAAACCTTAGTCTAAATCTCGGGAGGTACTAGAGAAAAACAGAAACATGAAGATGTTTCTAGTGTATTATAGATATTTAAGATTGGAGACACATAACACTCATAACTATTACATCATTTTATAGGCAAAAGGACCAATGAAGACAATAGGAGAATCACTGCAGCTTTTGGTCCTCTTATCCAGAGACAGTAAATTCACTGCCGCTCAAAGCTAAGTGACAGAGCTGGCATGAACTGTGGACCTTAGCTCCCAAATCCTGACACTCATTTCTCACTTTTGGCTTCTAACCTGTTACCAGAGAGGAAGATGAGGATAGCGAATCCTTCTCAGAAAAAGCAGCTATAAAGAACATTGGGTAGTTTACTTATAAATTCAAACCATTGGAATGACCCTGTGAAGAAGTCAGATTGTCCAGATTAAAAATTGAAGAAGAAAAGAAAGGCAGGTGCCACTTCTGCTGACTATAATCCCAGCTCCTCAGATGGATGAGATGTAGAGATTATCAGTTTGAATCCAGCCCAGGCAGGAAAGTCCTTGACATGCTTATTTCTAAGAAATCACAGAAAAAACCCAGAAGTGGGACTGTGATTCAAGGGTAATGAGCTACCCTGGAGCAAAAGGAGCACAGGGACAACCCCTAGGCTCATAGTTCAACCCCAGGACATGCCCCACCAAAAGATCCTGTTCCTCCAAGTCTTTGTGTATGTATGGATGAATTCCTATAGGGGAATCTCCAGAGTAGCTGTTGTGAATGGCACCAAGCTAGGAAATTTGTTTTCAATACAATGATTTTATAGCACAGAGATGGCTTTCATGACAATGTATGTTCTGGGGCTCCCCTCACGGGGCCCAGTGTAGCTTGAGGGTTTCTCTGCACCCCAGGCCTGTTGGAAGAAGCCTCTCACATTGTCTAAACAGGCAGGCTAAAGGGCTCACTCCTGTACAGCTATGTAACAAACAATTCCATCCAGGCCAATTAGTGTGGATGAGTGTGGGCAGGCTCTGAAGGTAAGGAGAAAAAGGCCTCTTTGTACTCCAAGCTCTCTCTCACCCCAGTGCTCTGATTTGACAGGAAGCCTTCATCTGTGTCACCTCCCATGGCAGGCCAAGTTCCCTGCACTTATTCTGTATTTGTGAGGCTATGTTCTGGTGTTCATATACAATGCTAAATGTAATTCAGGAGTCCTTCAGGAACACAACTAGGGCAATGAACTTAAGGAAATGTTTCATTGCAGATGATGATGAGCCTATGATACCTCTCCTAGGTTTCTTGAAGCTTGGGAAATCCAAGCACATGTCAGATATCAAAATACTTCCTGTCATATGGGGCTGGTGAAGCTCATCTGGTTTTGAAACCTTTGACATCTCCTACTTGACATCTCTCGTGGTTGGCTAGGTTTGATTGTGAACACAGGGCTTGGGGGCTGACCATGAGATCAAAGCAGAAGTCTAGTGCTTTACCATTTTGTGTCACAGCCTCACTTCTGCTTTGTGTGTGTGTGTGTGTGTGTGTGTGTGTGTGTGTGTGTGTGTGTGTGTGTGTGAATACATTAGTCCTGGAGTTTGAACTCAGGACTTGAGCACTGTACCTAGTTTCTCTTGTATAAGGATGGCCCTTGCCCACTTGAGACACAGAGCCAGTTCAGGCTTTTTCCTGGTAATGTGGTACTGAGAAATCAAGCCCAGGGTTTCATATATACAAAGCACTGTACCCCTAAGGCACATTCTCAGCCCTCTACTTCAGGTTTTTTAGTTTGTGTTTGTCTTTTTGTTGTTGTTGTTGTTGTTGTTGGTTGTAGGAGTTGTATTCTGGGCCTGGGTGCTGTCCTTGAGTTCTTCAGCTAAAGTCTTGTGCCTTACCATTTGAGCCAGAGGCCACTTCAGGTTTTCTGGTGGTTCATTGGCACTAAATATCTCAAGGACTTTCTTGCCCAGGCTAGCTTTGAACCATGATCTTCAGATCTTATCCTCCTGAGTAGCTAGGATAACTGGTATGAGCCACAAGCACCCAGCTTCCACTTCAGTTTTCTTAGTGGTGAATTGGAGATATAATCTCATGGGACCTTTTTTGTTTGGAATAGTTTGGAACCCTGATCCTCAGATCTCAGCTTACTGAGAAGGCAGGATGATAGAACTCAGCTATCCACCCCTAGGCCATGGCACTCTGCTGCAAGGGGGTCCTAGGCTCCACGTGGTGGAGTGCTATCCATGAGCCCAAGAGGTAAGGGTCAGTGCTGAGGCTGCAATTTCAAGATTCATGTCTGAGAAAAAACAAAACGAAACATTTGTCTGCAGGAGAGAACTCACCCACTCTTTGGTAATACAAAATTTTGTCCCTGCTATGGGGACATATCTGAGCCTCAATATTCTTGTCTGCATAATCATCTCAATTGTAGAGCACTTACAAGGACCAGATTAAAGAATGCACCCTGTGAAGGACACAGTACATGACACTCTTTGAAGGATAAGCACACAGCAACACATGAAAGACTCAGCACACAGCACCCAATGCAGGACTCAGCACACTGTACCCTATGAAGGATTCAGGACATAGCTCTATTAAACAAGCTGTCATTAGAATTAGGGTGCTTTCATCAGTATCACCATTCTTTGAGGAACATTTCATAAACCATACAAGTTCAAATCTACTGGTGTAGTGGGGTAGTTTTTTGGGAGGATTACCAGTGGGGCTTGTACTCAATGCATGGGGATACTGTTCTAATACCATTTGCTCAAAGCTAGAGATCTACCACTTTGAGCCACATTTCCAGGAGTCTCAAAGACTTCCTGTCAGGGCTGGTTTTTAAAGCCCCCTAGCAGCCAGGATGACAGAGGTAAACCAGCAGCGTCTGTTTTCTTGGAGCTGGGTTGCAGCTGTTTACATCTGGCTAAGTCAGGTTAGGTGGCAGCTGTCAGCGCCAGACTCCTAGCTTGCTCTGTGGTGATGTATTTGAACTCCTGACCTTCTATACTTGCAGTTAGAACATTCTACCTTTTTTTGCAGCAGTCCTGGGCCTTTAGTAAGGGCTTAGACACTAACCCTAAGCATTTGTGCTCAAGGCTAGCACTCAATTGATTGAATGACAGCAGAACTTCTGGATTTTCTGTTTATGTGGAACTGAGGAATTGAACCCAGGGCTTCCTGCTTACTAGGAAAGCACTCAACTACCGAGCACCAGGAGTGAACTAGGTATAAATAGATAGAGATTGCTGTATATAAATATTATGTACACAAAAACAGAGATATCCCTATATTATTAACTTATAGATATTACTGCCAATTACTAGATATTAAATTATGTCTCCACTTAATGATGTGTTCCAGTAGAACAATTAATAAAGCATTAATTATAATTACTCAGTATCCTGTTATTATCATATGTGTACATATATACATACATATATTTACATATTTTATAGAATAAGACAGATATCTATATATAATTAAATTATGCATCATGTGTTACTACCAAATAATAGGTATTTAATTAGGACTCCATGCAATTTTTATTCTCTTAATGCTTAATAAAATATTAATAAAACTTAATACACATTCTATGATTATTGCATCTAATTTTATTTACAAAGATACACAAATTCAACCTTTCATCATTTGTTGTAGTGACAATTATTCCACCTATGACATCCTATTACATAGCATATAGATTTGCACCCGAATTATACATCCTACCTGACACCGAGCACTTTCAAAGAGAAAGAAAACGTGTCATTCTCGGCTTCTCACTCCAAGATTACATTTTTGGCAGTGCTGGGATCTAAACTCAGGGCCTAGAATTTCATGAATGGTTGATTTTCAGTGCAGCAGCCTCTAGCCAATTCAGCTGCCAGGCAGTTCCCAGGCCCTGAGATCGAGCCCTATATGCTGATGCCATATTGTGCTTAGTGTAGTTATTCATTTAATTTGTTGTTTTATTCATCTATTTACCATTTATTTTATTGACTGTTATTATACATGGAATATTTATTACATTTATTACAGAGGATACAGATTTGCCTATGTAAGAAACTTCACACCTGACACCCAGGAGTTTCACAAGAAAGGAAAATGTGTCACCATGGGCTTCTTACTCCAAGATTCAATTTTTGTGAGCGCTGGCATCTGAACTCACAGCCTACAAGGCTCAATAAATAAATGGGTGATTGTCAGCACGCCAGCCTGGTGCACACTGAGCTGACAAGTAGTTCCCATCACCTAAGATCGAGCCCGAGGAGTTGACAAAACAAGAACAGATTGACATGAAGATGGTAGTACACAAATAAAGATAGATCTTTATAGAGTGCCAGAGATATCTATACAATATTCAGTGATATATGCTACATTCCTACCAAATCTTAGGTATTTATTGTGCCTCCATGTAATTGATATTGTTCTCATCCTTAATGAATTATTAATTAAATCAATCACTGTCCTGGAATTATTGTGTCCATTTAATTAATAGTATTGTTTTAATGTGTCAAAAATATTCATTAAAATCCATTGGCCTCCTAAAATCACTCTAATTTTATAGTGGTATCATTCAGGAACAACTAATTCAACCTTGACATTCACAACCTTCCAATGGTATTACTATGAATAGGAATGAGACCCTTAGGATCTCCCTCCATTGGTAGAGGTCAGGACCTGGCTTCAAACCCAGGGCCTATGTTCTTATGTTGACCTGTGGCTTCCCTGGAATCCCGCAAGCCTTCAGATATGCCAGGTTACCAACACTTTTCAGCCAGGTTATTCAAACCCAGAAAGGTCACCTTGCAAAGAAAGCAAATGTAAAACCTGCAGCTATCTACAAGTTGCTGTTTTTGTTTTTGTTTTTTTTTTTTTGCCTGTGTCGTTTTATACTTTTTTCCTGTCAGCCTTTGGGGCCCAGGATCCAGGTTTGGCTGTGGGTCCAGTGGCTGCACCCTAGCCTAGAGTGATCGAAGCTGAGGCAGTTTTGCCACGACCTGAGTTCAAGACCTGTCCTTGACAAAATAAAAACATATAAACATACATACATACATACATATATACATATATACATACATACATACATACATACATACATACATACATACATACATATATTCATACATTAAAAATATTTTTATAATTTTGAGGCTTGGAATTCATGCCATTTTTTTCTGTCAGAACTGGGATTTGAACTCAGGGTCTGGGTAAATCTGCAGCATAGTGGGGGAAAGGGAAGCTCACCATGCTGGAAGTCAAGAAAGTCAGGCCTGTTTCCAGGGCCTGAATTAGTCCTAGCATTCATATACATTTTAAATCTATGGTTTATATTTACATGCACATGTTTACTGCATATTGCAGTTAGTGTAGTTATTCATTTTATTTTGTGTTTTATTTATTTATTATGTATTTTAGTTAGTATAATTACACATATAATAACATTTTTTACAACCTATTACAGAGGATATAGATTTGCCAATATATTATACATCATTCCTGAGACCCAGGATTTTCACCAATAAGGAAAATAAGTGAGACTGTTGGCTTCTTCCACCAGGATTAAGTTTTAAGCAGTTCTATGATTTGAACTCAGGGCCTAGAAGGCCCACTTCATGAATGGTCAATATTAGCCCACCAGTCTGATGCAAGTGAAGTTGTTGGGCTAATTTGAGGACCTGAGATCAAGCCCTAGGAGTGGCCAATATATAAACATATAGATGTGTAGATTGAAGTGTGTGTGTATTTACATATGTATATGCATCTATAAATGTATACAGAGACAGATAGGTATTTATGTAGATTATATTGTATAACTCTATATAAAGATTGATGTCTATATCTTATTTTTATATATTCTATTACTACAAATTATTTGGTCTAAAATTATGCCTCCATTAATTAATCACAATAGAAGACAATAAAGTATTAAATTAATCAATGGCCTGTATTTATTGCAGACAATCTTATACTAGAATGACTAGCTAATTGGTAATTCAATTAGGACATTTTAAACATTCTATTAGTGTTCCTTAACATAGGAATGATTATCTTAGGATCTTCAGCAGTGAGTAGGTGCCAGTCCCAGGATCCAACTCAGGGTCTAGGTGTGTGGGTTGGGCTCAGGCTTCAATGACAGCCCACCAGCCTTCAGCTATGCAAGGTCACGTTCAATTTTCAATTTTCAAGCTGAGTCACTGAGACCCAGGATGGTCAAGTGCAAAGGAAACAAAGGTAAAACGGTTGTGTAAAACTTCCTGGTTTTTTCCTTCTCTGTTTGTGTTGGTTTGATGGTTTTTTGCCAGTGCTGGGAGTTGAACTCGGGCCCTAGGATCCCTGGATCATCTGTGGGTGTAAAAGCTGCACCCTATCCTAGGGTAATCATGGTTTAAGACACAATAAAATGCTTCCTTGAGCAAACTCAGTTCAAGGAAAATGTCTAGGCTAACGTTCAAGCCTCAGGATCTGCCACACAAAAATAGAGCCAGTAATTCCATGTGTCTGTGTATGCATGCATGTATTTCTATTGGTGAACATCCAGTCTCTATGAAGAAAGGCACCCAGCTAGGAAATTTGCTTTGAATAGAATGATTTCATAGGCCAGAGAGTGCTTTCAAGACAGTGTATGTTCAGAGGCTCTCCTCACTGTTCCCAGTGAAGCCGAGGGTTACCCCAGGCTGCTGGAGGATATCTGCCTCATTGTTGGAACAGGCAGACAAAAAGCCTCACTCCTGTACTGCTGCGAAACAAACAATTCATCCAGGGGCAATTAATGAGGATGAATGTGGGTGGGCTCTGAAGTCCTGGAGAAAAAGGCCTCTTTGTAACTCAAGCTCTTTCTCTCCCAGTGCTCTCTTTTGACAGGAAACCTTCATTTGTTCCACCTCCCGTGGCAGGCCAAGTTCCCTGCACTTATCCTGTCTTTGTTAGACTATGTCCCTGTGTTGAAACAAATTGCTAAAATTAAATCAAGAGTCCTTCTGGCAGACAACTAGGGAGCTGAACCTAATGAAATGATTCATTATTGGCAATGGTGCATCCCTAGTTTTCCAGAAGCTTGCTAAATCTAAGTACATGTGTAATATCACAACATTTCTGGTCATCTAGGGCTGGTGAAGCTCATCAGGTTTTGAAAACTTTGACCTCTCCTAGTTGGGCCCTGGGTGGCTAGGTTTTGCGGTCGAACACAGGACCAGGGTGCTAATCATGAGCTCAGAGCAGAAGCACTTTGCTTAACCATTTGGAGTCACAGCTTCTCTTCTGTTATCTTCATGTGTGTGTGTGTGTGTGTTTGTGTGTGTGTGTGTGTGTGTGTGTGTGTGTGCCTACGCGCATAAAGCAGTCCTGGAGATTGAACTCAGGACCTGAGCACTATACCTGAGTTTCTCCTTTACGAAGATAGCACTCTCCCACTTGAGTCACAGAGACACTTCAGGCTTTTTTTCTAGGGATGTGGTACTGAGGATTCAAACACAGGGTTTCATATATGCAAAGCACTCTACCCCTACGACACATTCTCAGCACTCCATTTCAGGTTTCTTGCTTTCTTTTCTTGTAAGTTGGAGGAGTTGAAATCTGGGCCTGGGTGCTGTCTCTGAGCACTTCAGCTCAAGTCTAGCACTCTACCCCTTGAGCTACAGCACCCCTTCAGGCTTTCTGGTGGTTCACTGTAGATAACCATCTCAAGGAATTTCCTGCTCAGGCTGGTTTGGACCCTGATTCTCAGCTCTCTGCCTCCTGAGCAGCTAGGATGACAGGAGTGAGTCTGTGGCACCTGGCTTCCATTTCAAATTGCTAAATGGTGAGTAAGAGATAATAGTCTCATGGGACCTTTTGTGTCCGAGATAGTTTGAACCCAAATTGTCAGATCTCAGCTTCCTGAGTAGGCAGGATGACAGACCACAGCTACAGATGCTTAGGGTCCTTGACTCCACGTGATAGGTCACTAGCCATGAACCCAACAAGGAAAGGTCAGTGCCCTGCGTTCAATATTTATGACCAAGAAAACTTAACCAAACCGATTGTCAGTAGGAGACAAGTCACTAGATTTCAGTACTTACATAATTTTGGCCCTGACATGGGGACATATCTGAGCCTCAACTTTCTCATTTGCACAATCATCTTACTTGTGGAGCTTTTACAAGGACCAGATGAAAGAATGCACCCCATGAAGGACTCAGCACACAACAGCTCAAGAAGGACTCATCACATAGCTGTATCCCACAAGCTGTCATTAGAATTAGGGTGTTTTCATCAGTATTACCATTTTTCCAGAAACACGTCACAAACTGCACAAAGTTCACATCTAATGGTTGAAAGGGGTGGGGTTGTTTTAGGGGGGAGTTAGCCATGGGGATTGTACTCAAAGTTTGGGGCTACTGTCCTAAGACCTTTAGCTCAAGGCTAGAGCTCTAAAACTTTGAGCCACAGCTCAGTTTCACAGACTTCCTGCCAGGACTGGGTTCTAAAGCCACCAGTGTCAGATCTCATCCCTGGACTATCTTGGATGATAGGGGTGAGTGGCCAGCAGCATCTGATTCCATGGAGCTGGGTTGCAGCAGTTTACCTCTGGCTAAGTCAGATTAGATAGCAGCTGTCAGCACCAGACTCCCAGCTTGCTCTGTGATGAGATATTTGCAGTCCTATCCTTATATCTTTGCGGTCAGACCATTCTTTTATTTTTTTTTTATTTTTGGTGCCAGTCTTGGGTCTTGTGTAAGGGTCTAGACACAGTCTCTAAGCTTTTATGCTCAAAGCTAGTGCTCACTGCTTGAGCGACAGCACAAATTCCGGATTTTTCTGTGCATGTGGTAGCGAGGAATTGAACCCAGGGCTTTGTATGCACTAGGGGAGCAGGCTACCACTGAGCCCCAGGAGTGACAAGTGTATAAACAGATAAATGTGTAGATTGGTAGATAGATAGATAGATAGATAGATAGATGTATATGTATAAACTAAGAGAGATGTCTATATTATGAAATTGCAAATACCATATTACTACTAATTATTGGCAACTAAATTATTCCTTCCTTTTTTAATTATCATGATTGAATACATAATAAAGTATTAATCGAAAATTATTCAATGTAGTATAATTGTGTAAAATTTTATAGTATGAAAACAATACACTACTAATTTAATTGTTACTTTTATAACATTCCATTTGTATGGATATATCATCAGAATGGGTTTCTCAGAACCTCCCACCATTCATTAGTGGAAGTCCCGGGATTAGACCTCCAGGCCCAAGTTGCTGGTTTTGGCTATGGCTTCCCTAATAGCCCCCCAAACATCAGCAATGCAAGGTCACGAGTAATGCAAAGGCACTTTCTGGGCCTTGTCATTTAGAACCAGGATGGTCACAATACAAAGGGGAAAAAAAGCAATATCAACTTGAACTTTATCCTTCACCTTGTTTTTTCCTTTTTTCTTTTTTTTGCCGCCCCAATATTTGAACTTGGGTCCTAAAATCCCAGGGTTGATTGTGGGAGAGGTGCCAAGACCTAAGTTCAAGCCACGTGCTTGGCCGATAAATAAATAAATAATAAGAATAAGGCTCTGGCTTGGAATTTACACCAGTTTTCTAGCAGGCCTGGGATTTGAACTTGGGACCTGGTTAACTCTGTGACATTGTGGGTGAAGGGGAAGCTCACCGTCCTTGAAGACAAGAAATTAAGACCAGTTCCTAGAGCCTGAATTCAAGACTTAGCACTGAAAAAAATAATATTCGTATATGAGATCTATTTACATACATGAGTTTACTGCGTATGATGTTTATTACTCTTATTTATGTAGTATTATTACACGTATAACACTTCATTTATTACATCATATCACATAGATTATATTTGCATATGTATTATACATCGTACTGAGACCCAGGACATTCGCAGAGAAGGAAAAAAATGTGTCAAAATTGTCTTCTTACTCCACAAATGAACTTTTGGCCATGCTGGGATTTGAACTCAGTGCCTACAATGCCCAATCCATAAATGGGGTCACATTCTTAACACACCAGCCTCCAGGAAACTGAGCTGCCAGGAAATTCTGTGGACCTTTGATCAAGCCACAGTAGTGCCCAATATATACATTTATAGATATGTATATGTGTATGTGTCTCTCTCTCAGTATAAAGATATATATATATATATATATATATACATACATATATATATATGCATATATATATATAAAGAAAGAGAGAGAGGGAATGTGAGGATATTAAATTATATATATATATATACATATTATTACCAATTATTAGTTATTACATTATGCCACCATTTAATGAAGTATCATGGTTGAATACTTAAAAAAGCAATCATTAAAAGTTAGTTAATATCCGTCCATTAGGGGAATCATACCATGGTGCTAAAATGGAAGATATAAATCCAATAATATTTGTGTGGCATTCTAAAATAGAATCATGAATCAACTGCAAATTTAATTATTACTTTTATAACATTCCATTAGCATTCACATGAATAGGAATGAGTTTGTCAGGATCTCCCTCCATTTGTGGTTGGCAGTCCTAGCATTCGAACTCCAAGCCTGTGTAGTTTACTTTGAATGCAAACCATTGGAATGACTCCTTGAAGATTTCAGATTGTCACAACTAAAAAAAAAAAAAAAGAAGAAAAGAAATCCAGGTGTCAATGGCTCCTGCCTGGAATCCTAGCTCCTCAGGAGGCTGAGAATGTACAGAATGCCATTTTGAATTCAGCCAGGGCAGGAAAGTCGGTAACACTCTTATTTCTAACAGATCAATAGAAAAAAAAAAAAAAACATGAGGGGGATTGTGGCTCCAGTTTCAGAGTGCTACCCTTGAGCAAAATGAGCTCAGGGACAGGGCCTAGGCTCATAGTACAAACAGGGAACTTCCCCCCTCCCCAAAAAGGAGACAATCACTCTATGTCTCTGTGTATGGATGGATGATGTATGGATGATGGGTATTCAGCAGGTTGCCCATGCTCAGCCCACCCAACTTGGGCAAGCTGGGACAAGCCCTCAGAGTTCCTAGGCTGTAGGAGTCTTTGAAGGTTCTGTATCCATATTATCTATCCCTATGTACTATGTGAGCCTAGACCTCTAGGGCCTGGTGGCTCTCACTCATTCATCATTCCTCACTGCAGAGTCACAAACTGGTCCAAAATCTTGGCAAAGATATGAAATAGTCAGCGATTTCTATGCCAAATATGGTAAGCCAATAAATCCTACCATCATAACTCCTGTTACAAGTCAGCCTTGGGCTGCAAATGTGGATTAGCGGTAAAGTGGTTACCTAGCATGCATGAAGCCCTGGGTTCGATTCCTCAGAATTACAGAAACAGAAAAAGCCAAAAGTGTCACTGTGGCTAGCCTTGAGCAAAAGAAGCTAAGGAACATGCCCAGACCTGGGTTCAAGCCCGATGACCAGCAAAAAAAAAAAAAAAAAAAAAAAAAAAAAAAAAAATGTGAGCCTGGTGAGACATATTCTTCTGGGTCTCAGGAGGGCCATGGTGAAAGGTAAGAGGTAGAGGGCAGCTGCTGTTGGCTCACCCCTGTAATCTCAGCTTTTCAGGAGGCTGAGATCTGAGGATCACAATTACAAGCAAGAAAGTCTTTATGAGACACTTTTCTCCAATTAAACATCCAAAAACCAGAAGTAGAGCTGTGGTTCAAGTAGTAGACTGCTGAACTTGAACAGAAAAGCTAACAGATAGAGTCCAGGCCATGAATTCAAACCCCAGAACTCACACACACACACACACACACACACACACACACACACCCCAAGATGGAGAATTTGCCAGTAAACCTGCACAAGTTCTACCTCTAGAGAGAGAAAAGAAGGAAAGATTTGCTCCAGGAGGTGATATAACCAGTGCCAAAATTCCACAGGAGTTCTAAGTCTTGGAACAGGACCGAGAGCCTCAGGCAGAAGGTACAGAATGGTCCAAAGGTCCTGAGGTGTGGTGTAGAGCAGGTGGTGTGGGTGGAATGAAGGTTGTGTGGCTTCAGATAAGTCTTGCAGGACATTCAAGGCTGAGTCAAGGTTTGTTCTTGAGGGTGGAGTCCCAGAATGGGACCCAGGGGGAAGATTAGCTTTTCTTTTCACCATGGAGCCCACCCATTTCCTGTGGCTGGAAGCCTACTTTTAACAGCACCCTTAGGCCTCCTTTGCATTGAGGGAAAATGCCGGGATGAACACTTGCTTAAGAAAAGCTTCTGGGATGAGAAGGTATCTCAGTGGTAGAGCACTTGCCTTGCATGCCTGAGGCTCTGTGTTCGATTCCTCAGCACCACATAAACAAAAAGAATAAAACCAGAAGAGGTGTTGTGGCTCAAGTGTTAGAGCGCTAGTCTTGAGCTGAAGAGCTGAGGGATAGTGCCCAGGCCCGGAGTTCAGGCCCATGACCGGACCCACCCTGACCCCCCCCCAAAAAAAAAAGAAGAAAAGCTTCTAACCCAAAGCCATCAGTGGCTCAACCCCTTAAATCTTAGCTACTCAGGAGACTGGGATCAGAGACCGCATACCAAAGCCAGCTCAGGGAAGGAAAGTTAGTGAAAATCTTCTTGCCAGTGAACTACTAAAAGCCAGAAATGGTGCTGTGGCTCAAGTGGTAGAGTGCCAGCTTTGAGGGAAAAAGTTAAGTGACTGGAGACCAGACCCTGAGTTCAAGGCCAATAATTGCATTTAAAAAAAAGCTTTCAGGAGCTCCTTGTCCACTGTGATGAATGGCCAGATTAGCTGGGTGTCGGTGGCTCATGCCTGTCCCCCTAGCTCCTCAGGAGGCTGAGATCTGAGGAGCATGAATCAAAGCCATCCCAGGCAGGAAAGTCCATGAGACTCTTATCTCCAAGGAAGCACAAGAAAACTGGAAGTGACGCTCTAGCTCAAGCAATAAGCTGAAGAGCTGAGGGGACTGCACCCAGGCCCAGAGTTCCAGTCCCATGACCAACTGCCCTTGCCTGCTTGGAACTCACTTTTTGGCTTTAGTCAGCCTACTTTCCTGTGGGCCCCCGAGTTTCTCCCAATGTCTAGGTGTCCTACAAGTTTTGAGAGCAGGCCATTTGGAGGCCTTTGCCTACAGAGTGGGCCACATTATCAGAAAAGTGTCTAGCCTTGGGGAACGGAGGTCATCGGCCAGGTCATCAGTGGCATCTGTCATGGGTGCAGTGTGGATCTGAGCAGTAAATCAACTTCTCAGACCACGGTTTGGGCCAAGGAGGGCCAGAAGCTGCAAGATGGCATTGCTGGTAACGCCTGCTCATGTGGTATCACAAGAGTGCAAATCTGTCAGGCACACCCCGAGAGGGTGTTGAGTTGGGCTCATGAAAGACTTGTGTGCTCACAAATCCGCAGGTAGCTGGCTGCTGCTTGTAGCAGTTGCTATCCCAGGAGTCCCAGGGCTCAGAGCCCTGCTTTCCGCACCAGTGCTCGGGGGCAGATGGTCTGCAATCATTGACCTACTACAAAGGAGCATCCGTAGTGTCTTTTCCCTTGGCCCTGTGGCCCCGTGCATGGATGGAGCAGCAGGTTCCATCAAACTTACTGCCATGGCCATTCCCCTCAGCCCAAGAAGGACTTAGGGAGAAACCACTTGAACTGGTTTAAGAGTTTACTACTACTATGCCTCAGGACTGCCCCCAGTTCTGGCTGAGCTCATCATTACCACTTTATGTGTGTGCGTGCATCCTGGTATTAGGGCTTGAACTCAGGGCCCGGGCTCTGTCACTCAGATTTTTCGTTCAAGGCTAGCACTCTACCACTTGAGTAACAGCTTTTCTTTCATCTTTTGGGTGGTTATTGGGAGAGGAGAGTCTCACACACTTTTCTTGCTGGGCTGCCTCTGAATGGCAATCCTCAGATCTCAGCCTTCTGAGTAGCTAGGAATATGAGAGCATGACTTATTAGCACCTGGCCACACTGTCCTTCTTGGCTAAAGACAGAGTGCCTCTCTCTCAGTCTAGCACCCATGTACAGTTACCCCTCTTACCCCAACCCTACTCCTCCAGGCTTCACAAGAATCATACCTTCCCCTGAAATAGGATCAAGTTTGAGCTTTTTGTTCCCCACACAGTCAGGGGCTGCAGGGAGTTGATGTGTACTGTAGTTCAAGTGGTAGAGCACCAACTTTGTACAAACCAGCCAAAGGATATCACCTAGGCTCTGAGTTCAAGCCGGTAACCTCACACATACACCCGCACACATGCAAACTCGCACGCACACACACACACACACACACACACACACAACACACACACACACACACACACACACACACACACACACACACACAAATATCCTTAGCAGGGCCCAATGGCTCATACCAGCAATTCTAGCTACTTCAGAAGCTGAGCTCTTAGGATGACATCTTGAAGCCATCCCAGGCAATAAAATCCATGAGACTCTTCTCTCCACTAAACTACTAAAAAAGATGAAAGTTGGGCTGTGGTTCAAGTGGTAGAGTGTCAGCTTTGAGCAAAGGAAGCTCAGAGACTGTGGCTAGGCCCTGAATTCCAGCTCTAAGAATTTTTAAGACACCCTTTGCCCCCACTCCACCCCTAATCAGGCCATAAATCCAGATTTTGGTCACCGTGGATCTCACTTCCATTCCTGCTGCTTTCACAGAACTGCCACAAGTGGCCAGTGTGTGCCCAGCACTGGATTAAGAAGTGAACGTACAACAAGGGGGGCATAGCCAGGTCAAGGCTAATGTCCCAGAACATTTATGTATTGGCCATACTAGTCTCTAATCCCCCCAGTTTCCTGGACCTAGAATTTAAACTGTGAGCATCTGTATTCTGGGCATCCAGAATTGTCTAGAAGGACATGAGAGGCCAAGCTGGGGTGGGAAGATAGACTTTGCTGCTACAATGTACGTTGACATTTCCTAGACACCGATGGATACTTCCAAGCCACCTTGACCTCAAATCCCATGTAACCCCGGATCCTCCTTGCTTGGGCAGCCTTTTGTCAGCTATCAAGCTCGAGTTGGCCAGAGCCACCACAAACCCTCCTTCCCCCACTCCACTGCCAGCATGCAGGGAGGGATGTGAGCCAGAGGCTTAGCTGAGGAAAAGGACAGGATATCACATGACTAAGGTTCCTCCAGAGGCAGGGGACAACTTATGCCAGACTGCCCTGCTGATCCAGAATCCCCGGGAGGCGCCCAAAGATTTGGACAGGCCGGACTTGGGCCCTAAAGAAAAGTTGGAATCCAGGCCTCTGGCAATTTAGGAATCATTGTTGACCCTGATAAGGGGCTAAAGGGGAAGGTCAGTGTGGAGGAGGGGCAATATCCGAGGTCAGAAAGAGGCAGCTCAGGGAGGGGACAGAATAAGATGAGGGAAATACACACACACACACACACACACACACACACACGCACACAGATAGCCCAAGGCCTCAGCAGTCCCTGAGCACCCTGACCATCCCACCCTCAAGAAGATGGCACTACTATCCTCAGACCAACTGTAGACAAAACTCAGGGCCTCTCACAAGTCTGGAGTGGCTCATAACATAGCTTGGCATTTCCTAAATGTACATACCACTATACAGAAATCTCAGCTACCTTATTTTTGGTTGTCAGTCATGGGGTTTGAACTCTGGGCCTGTGCACAGTCCCTCATCTCCTCAGCTAAAGGTGAGTGCTCTACCACTGGAGCCACAGTGCCACTTCTGGCTTTCTGGCAGTTCACTGGAGATAAAGTCTCACAGATTTTCCTGCCCAAGCTGGCTTTGAACCGCGATCCTCAGATCTCAGCCTCTACCATCCCACACCTGATACCATTCATCAAGTCCCTGCCTGCCACAGGCCACGACCTCTGGAGTTCTTGGTAAGGCACTGCCCACTATGCTGTGGCTTCACACTGGGACAAACCTGGGGAGTTCTTAGAAATGTCTGTACAGTGAGGCCAGCACCTGTTCTCCCAAACACAGCACCCCTACTACTTCACCATCTCTTACAAGCAAAGAAGGGGTGGCTTTCTTTCTTTCTTTCTTTCTTTCTTTCTTTCTTTCTTTCTTTCTTTCTTTCTTTCTTTCTTTCTTTCTTTCTTTCTTTTTCTTTCGTCCTTTCTTTCGTCCTTTCTTTCGTCCTTTCTTTCTTTCTTTCTTTCTTTCTTTCTTTCTTTCTTTCTTTCTTTCTTTCTTTCGTCCTTTCTTTCTTTCTTTCTTTCTTTCTTTCTTTCTTTCTTTCTTTCTTTCTTTCTTTCTTTCTTTCTTTCTTTCTTTCTTTCTTTCTTTCTTTCGTCCTTTCTTTCTTTCTTTCTTTCGTCCTTTCTTTCTTTCTTTCTTTCTTTCTTTCTTTCTTTCTTTCTTTCTTTCTTTCGTCCTTTCTTTCTTTCTTCCTTTCGTCCTTTCTTTCTTTCTTCCTTTCGTCCTCTCGTCCTTTTTTTCGTCCTTTCTTTCTTTTGGGTTGAGAGGCTTGAAATCAGGGCTTGGGTACTGTCTCTGATGTTTATTATTCCTCAAGGCCAGTGCATTACCACTTGAGCCACAGCACCACTTCCAGTTGGGTTGGAGATGAGGCTCTCGTGGTACTTTCCTGCCTGGGCTGGGAAATGAGATCCTCTGGATCTCAGCCTCCCGAGGGGCCAGGATGATAGGCATGGGATGATAGGCATGAGCCACTGGCACACAGGTTATGGTGTCTCATTCTTCAGAATTTCCATTAGTCCTCCTCTAGACGCTACCACCTAGACACTCCTCTACCTCCCTCAGGGACAGCAAAGGGAGGCTGAGAATTTTGGTAGGGCCATAGGCTTTAAAGTGGCCCCTCCACATCACTAGCCCTCTCTAAGTTCCCATCTGCCTCCTCTGGATGGACTGGTCGTCCAAGGAAAATCAGACCCAGTAGGAGTTCTGGGGCCTGCCCAGTATCCCCCCACCCCACCCAACAGGTACCTGTGGATTTCTGGGGCCAGCTACTCCATGTCCTGGTGGAAGACGTTGGGAGGGTTGCTGATAACTGGGTCCAGGCGTGCCCAGGGAAGGAGGGTGTCCAGCTCCCCACTGTCAAAGAAGGAGACACAAAGCGTGGATGGATCTACTGAGTTTCAGGGCATAGCCATCCACATGTCACTAAGGTCCCTTGGAGAACTGTATCGGGACAGTCTCACACATCTATATTAAGACTCACACAACTGTACCGAGTCTCTCACCTGCAGCCCTGGCTGGAAATGAACATGCTCTGCTATGCTGTCCATCATCTGCAGCACCTTTGCTCTCTGTGTTTCCTGTCAGATCCTCCTTAAGCAGGACCCCCTTTTCAAGTGCTGCCTCCAAGAAGCCCGTTCTGATCACCTTGGCAGAGCTGGCACATCTTCGCTCTGCAGGCTGCCGGCTTTGTCACACTCTGCCTTCTGGCCAGTGTGGGTTGAGAGTGCACAAACGGGCAGGCCTGGCTTCCACTACTGGATTTCTGAAGGCCCTGATACACCACCCAGGGACTGGTGTTTTATCACACTCCGTGAGAGGGCACTCGAAGCCCAGGCAGTCTGTGGTCATAAGACAGGGCCATTTCTTTGTGTCGGCTTGAACTGGAGGATCTGGGAGCAGACTCTCTGAGTTTTATTGCTCAAGGCTGGTGCTCTACCTCTTGAGCCACAGCTACACTTCTGGCTTTTTGGTGGTTCCATGGAGAGTAGAGTCTCACGGGCTTTTTAGCTTATGGCTGGGTTCAAATAGTGATCCTCAGATCTCAGCCTCCAGTAGGACAGGGATGAGCCTGAGCCCCAGGTGACAGGCACCAAATGCTTTTTTTTGCTCCTATTTATCTCCAGTCAACTAGCAAGCCCAAGTTAAAATAATCAGTTACTGGGGATCAAAATCCTCTCCTACGTCAGTTAATCCAAAGAGATAAAGTGTCTTTGGAAAAGGCTAGTCTGAGTTGGCTAGGGGTATTTGTGTGTGTGTGTGTGTGTGTGTGTGTGTGTGTGTGTGTGTGTGTGTGTGTGTGTGTGTGTGTGTGTAAATGTCAGGGATACCTACCCTTATCTCTGTGGTGCCTCATCCTCCCAGCAGGGAGTACATAAAGGATCCTGACCCCAAGGAAGGTGGATGGGCATGGGTACTTAAGGTCATATCCAGGGGAATAATCCGAATTCTGTCTTGCAACCGAAGCCTGGACAGATAATGGAGAGAAGGAGAGGTTTAGGAGACCATCAAGGGAAGCTGCTTACCTTTGGCTAGAAGTACCAGCCAGCTAGAAGACTGAATCCATCTTTCTTGGTAGTCAGATAAAAGGTGGACACTGTTCATTTATTTTATTATGATTGTGTGATCCCTAGGGCTTGGATTCAGGGCCTGGGTGTTATCCCAGAGCTTCATTTGTTCAAGGCTCAGGCCCTACCACTTGAGCTACACCACCACATCTGGCTTTTTTCTGTGTGGGCTTGGGGGAGAGAGGTGGTTTATGAGAGATAAGAATCTCACGAACTTTTCTGCCCGGGCTGGCTTTGAGTCACGGCCATCAGCCCTCAGACTATTGAAGAGCCAGGATGATGGGTGGGAGCCACAAGCTCCTGACCGCCACCATACATTTATAATCCCTTAGGCCCAGGGCTGAGCCACCCCCACTGCACCTCCTTGTTGGGAGTAGGAAGCAGACATGAGGGGTTTGATACTTCAACAGCCTACCTATCTTTGAGCATTGTTCCAGGTCAGTCTGATGGTGGCTTCCTCCTTATCCACAGCAATGACTTGGCTCTGTCACAAGAACAAATGTCCCCCGGGAGGTGTCAGGTCTGGGGTCTTTCCTATGCACCCCACCCCCCTGACCGAAATGAGGGTCTTTCCTGCCCAAGCTGGCTTTGAGTTGAACCATGATTCTCAGATTTCCGCTCTTGAGTACTTAGGGTGATAGCCATGAGACACTGGCACCTGGCCAAAGATACTTTTCCAAGCCTGTCATACTATCCCCTCAGGAGACTGAGATCTGAGGACTGCAGTTGGATGCACCCTTCTCAGCAAAGTCCATGAGAATGATTATCTCTAATTAAAAACCCCAAAAAATTGGAAGTGGAGCTGTGGCTCAAATGGCAGAGTGCTAGCTTTGAGCATAACATAAGGGATGGGACCCAGGCCCTAGTTATAAACTTTTTCTATCATAGACCTACCCAAGAAAGGGAAGCAGGTGGGCACACAGGAGCTCAAAGCTCACACATAATACTCAAGACTCACAGAATTGACCCCATCCTGCTCTGATTCTCTAGATTCTATGTCCTAGATTATGTCAGTCTTAGATGGGACTGACCATGGACCAAGTCAGGACATTCAAGTACAATCTCTTACTGAGGATCCCATGACCTCATCAAGGACTCAAGTTCCCTCGACACTGGGCAGTCAGTTGAGGTCTAGTTATCCAGCCACAAGATATGGGATTGAACGGATATCTTGGCCAAGGGATGCAGACTGGAGGGCTGTAGGACCTTCTCTCTCAGGAAGGAGAAAAGGTCTATCCATCCCAGGAATGTTCCTGAGTTGTGAGTATCCTCAATGAAACAACCTTGCTCAGAGCTCAGTGCCTCTGGTTTTCCCACCAGCCTCTACCCAGCCCTTCCCCAGCTTCAGTCGGCCCTCTCTGAATCCCAGATCTGTCATCTAGACTAAAAGTTGAGCCAGCAAAGAACCCACCTCTATCTCTGAGAATGGCAGTCATGGGGCCCGACAGTCCCCTAGAGGAAGTCTTGGGGCAACACTGGTCTGATTCCCGCCCTCATTCTCTGGATGTCCTGTGCCAGTGGCAGGCTTACCTCTGTCTCTGGTCAAGGAATGAACACTGGGGGTGTCATCTTCAGATTGAGCCAGCAAAAGTCCCAGTCCCCAAGGATGTACCACACAGGCATCCAGCAGTGGATGACAGCCATCTGGTCAATGGTGAAACCAAAGTGCCAGGACTTTTAACAGCCATGTGGCTGGGTCGAAGTCTCTATCCCTGATGGTCTAAGTTGTTAGGTGAGGTCATGTCTCCAATGACCTGACACACCTGACCTGGGATCGTCCTCCATCTTCATCTTCTTACTTATCCCTTGCCATCCCCCTCTTCACACTCCCTCAGCCTATACCTCCCTATCTATTGGACAATTTCTTCTTGTATGACTAGAAAATAAACTCGGTGGGCCAGGGGAGACTGAAATTTGGTGACACACCCTGAGCCCTAGGGTCTACCCAAGGCCATTTCCCTCTGCAGTCGGCGACCACACAGCTCCTGGATGTCATGAAGTTGCTAAGGCGTCAGTGGCTTGGTCCTACATACTGGCTTTAGGGTCTGAAACTGTCCCCACAGAGATTGTGAATGGTTGGCTTCCTTGATCCAGAGACTCCAAACCAAGGCTTGCATGTTCCGTTCTTCCTTACTTTCCTCCTTTTTTTTCCTCCATCATTCCCTCCTCTTTCTCTTTCCTTTCTTTGTGTCACTCCTGGACCTTGAACTCAGAGCCTGGGTGCTGTCCCTGAGCCTTTGTACTCAAGGCCAACAGTCTACAGCTTGAGCCACTCATCCACTTCTGGAGTTTGCTTTTTGGTAGTTTGTTGGTGATAAGAGTTTTACAGGCTTTTCTTTCTTGGACTTAAGCCTCAGTCCTCCCATCTCAGCCTCCTAATTAGCTAAGATGACAGGTGTGAAGCACCAGCATCCATCTCAAACCAAGATTTCTTCATGTGCTCTGGAACCAGCACTGGAACCTTTCAGCGTCTATGACCGCCTGGACCTGGCACTCACTGTAACGGTTTGTTGGATAAATAAATGAGCATCTCTCTACGACAATATTACAGAAAACTCCCATCCAACTCAGGGAAGCATCCTGGGGGTGGAGGGGTTAGTGGGGGAGGTGTCAAAGCCTGAAGTAGCTCTTCCACAGTTCTCCCTCGTCCCTCATCCTGCCCTCCTGGTGCCACTGCACTTAACTCTTTTGGCTCTGAGGATGTGAGCCACGATGTACACGCTGGATTTTGGGGCTCTGCGATGTCTCTCTTCTCAAAAATCTTTGTCCAGCGGCTAACCCACAGGTTGGCACTCAATTCTGCCCTCAGGTGTGAATGAGGCACGTGAGATGAAAGCCTGGCTCAAGGGGCCTCCTCTCCTCCTCCTGGGGCCAGACAGGATGGTCCACCACATCTGGCCCCCAATTTTCATGTTGCAGAGAAAGGATCCTTGAGGCATCCTGGTTCTCTGAATCTCCCAGATTCCAGTGCAGTGCTGGGAATAGTCTCTGCTCACAGCTGGCAGGCTGGGTATGGCGAGGTCACCATCTCTGCTCCCATGATGTCCTTGACTGTGGTGGTCACCCTAGAGAGAACCAGAGGAGAATCAGCAACTGCTGGAGGAAGGCAGTCAAAGCAGGATGTTCATGACAGGAGACGATCTGGCTTGGGAACTCTGCCTGTGCCGCTTTGAACATCATTGTTTGGCAGCTGAAATGGTCCATCTTATTTGACCCATAATCCCAGTCATTAGTAGTAATTGCCAGCTTAAAGAAAAAATCCTGGAAAAGCTGGCATTTCAGTTGCCACAATCAAACTTAAAGGTTTCCAAAGTCAGTGGTCCACTTTTCCTTCCAGACAGCCTACAGCAGGTTACAGAAACTGGCATTCAGCCAGCCCTAGCTAACTGCCATGGCCTGACACCATGCACGGTTCAGCAGGAGGAAGACACTTGCCTACCACTGCCCAGGTGGAAATGGCACAGGCAGGACACAGATGGGAGTCTGTAGGACTTCAGGGAGGACTGCCCACCGGTGCACTGCCCTAGGAGGAAATCCATGCCACCAGTGGGGGCCTGGAGCCCCCTGCCCAGTTGCCCATGGACACCGCCAAAGCCCTGGGTAAGGTTCCCCTCTCAACCTTGTTTGTGGTGTACCATCTCTTATGTCACACCATTCGCCACGCACCAGACCTTCCTAGCTTCACATCTTCTGCCCTACTCCCCCCATATCATTCCCTAATTATGTTTGGCAGACACATTTCCAACCCTTGAATTAGCTCCAACTCTACACACCAGAGCAGGGTGTCTGGCTGTATGAGTGTGGCTGTGGTCACTCTTGCCTCACCAGCCTGAAGACAGAAGGACAGGTGTCCACTCTGGTCTGCGATTCACACAGACCTCCAAGGGGAGATGCACGCAGGCCCAGCAGCTACTGTGAGCTACAGGAAAGGGGAAGAGAGAGGTGGAAAGAGATGGAAAGGAATATCTACTGAAACCTTCCCCAAGCGATTCACGTAACAGTGAAGGAGAAAATAAAAATTGTGGCTGGGATCATACTTGGCATTGATGACAAAAGAACAATACACATACACACAAATAAAATGCTTTTGCTCTTTTTAGACATGGTGAGTTAAATATGTTTCCATTGTTCTCATCTCCCTGCTCTCCCAACACACACACACACACACACACACACACACACACACACACACACACACACACACACACACACACACACACACACACACACAATCCAGACCTGTGACAGAAGACTGGTCTATGCAGCACCAGCAATTTGCTAACTGATTGCTCACCTGAGCACAGTCATGCTGTACAAGGTGAAAGATGATGTCTCTCCCTCCCTCCCTCCCTCCCTCTCTCTCTCATACACACACACACACACACACACACACACACACACACACACACACACACACACACACACACACACACACACACACACACAGAACAGTGCCTCTCCTGAGTTTGTCAGTTCCTCATCTGGGACAAAGTACAAGCTGGGGCATCGGGTTCCCTTGTCAGAACCAGGGGATCCCACCAAAGGGGAGCACCACTCTAATAACAAAGAACCACCCTGCCTCTCCCTTTCTCCAGGGTCAGAATCTTCCTCTTTGGAACAACAAACTTTAACTCCACATAAATCAAAACCCTAGGCCAGGATGCTGGATAAAGGAGTCCTGAGACAGGTGGCTCCTTAGAGCCAGGACAGATAACAAGCAGGGGTTCATGGTGCCCCCAAAGGAGTGTCTGACCTGGGGTAGGGGTGCTTTGGGGCAAAAGGATGGTGTCCTAAATGGACTTCCTACTTCCAGCTTAGATGCTTCTGGGTGACTTGGCGCATTCTTGGGGAGAATGAGGAGACCAGATGGACCAGGAGTACCAGCAGATTCTGGCAGAGCTGGGAAATGTGATCACCCTGTGAGAACTGATGGCAGCTGGGGTGGGGAGAATAGGTTGGGTGTGTGTGGGAGGAGGTGTGTTCCTCCCAGATATTCATCTATCTGACCCCCAGTATCCTCACCTCCTTAGTGGGCTCTTCTGGGACCCTCCTCAGGTGAAAGGGTGACCAAGCATATAGGACAAGTGCTCAAACAGCAAGGGGGTCTATCTTCTGCATCCAACACCCCCACCCCCTGAAAAAAGGAAAAGACCTGAGAAGGCAGGTTTGAAGATGCTGCTCCCCACCTCTGACTGAAGCCACCAGGTTCCCACCAAGGTGAGGAAGGGTGCAGATGGGTGGCTGTTTGGATCCATTACTCCAGGCCAGGAGCTCTCTGGGCCCCCTACATACCCAACCCTGCATCTCCCCGTTTCCTGGGACACTGGCCACTAGGGACATGAAAGGGATCGTTGGGTTGCCACCCATCCCCACTCCCCACCCCTGGGGTGCATATGTAGCAGAGCCAGGGTGTACTGTGGGATGCAGGGGAGGCACAGGTGGGACAGGAGAAGGGAGGTGGGAGGCACGGGTCTGGGTCCGCAGAATGGAGGATGCTCTGAGTGGGGGTCGAGGGGTTCTCTGGGCAATGGGGTCCCAGGATGTGGGGCCGCGGTAGGCAGTGGCTCCAGGTGTGGCAGGCCCGGAATCTAAGGACCAGGGACCTGGACCAGGTCACTGAGACAAGCCTGCCAGGGGCGCGTTATCTCAGCTGGGCAACAGAGAGGCTCCCCGGGTCTAGACCGGCAGCGCCATTTTTGAAATACGGCACCTTGGGGAGGGCCACGGAGGGAGGGGCGGGATCTGAGGGTGCATGGTAGGGCAAGTGTGGTTCTCTACTCCCCTTCAGCTGCAGACAACTCAGGTCCCACCTCATCCACAGCCAGACCTGTTTAGGCGTTGCCGCCATTACTCCTGCAACTGCTGCCGCCAAGGCTGCCTCTTCGGCTGCTTCTTCCTCAGTGGCCTCCTCCTCTGTGGCCACTGCCACCACCATGATAATTTGAAACTTGGACTTGGGACAGACTATGGCCACCCCCCCACCATGGGGCTGCTTGAGGTGATGTGTCTGCTGTGCTAGCTCTGCATGCTCTGCACTCCCAGTCAGGACCTTCACTTCAATTGAGGCCTCAGCCAGCCACTGAAGCCACTTCCTCTCATGTATGTACTTACTCCTCTCTGCTCTCTCTCTCTCTCTCTCTGCTTCCCCTCCTCTTGCGGCCCACTTCGACACCTCTGCACATGCATGCCTGCCATTGAGAGACCCTGGCCACTGCTACCACCACAGTGAGCCCTCTGGGCCCTGTCTCCTCCTCCCCTTGGCCCCACCCCCTCCTCTATTCAGCCCTGCCCCCTGCTCCCCTCAGCCCCGACCCCCTTGCCTACAAGAGCAGCCTTGACTGGGCCCTAAGGCTTCCAGGCCATGGGAATTGCAGCCTCACCTCAGCTCAGCTCTCCCAGCCAACCCTAACACATGCCCATGGAATCAAATCTCCCCTCAGCCCCACCATTGGAGGAGACTCTCCTCTATTCATATCCACTCCACACATCAAGCAAGTACACAGTGACCCCTGTGTGTGTGTATGTAGGTGTGTGTATGTGTGTGTGTGTGTGTGTGTGTGTGTGTGTGTGTAAGAGAGAGAGAGAGAGAGAGAGAAAGAGAGAGAAAGAGAGAGAGAGAGATTGTTGAGGATAACTACCTCAGAAAAAAGCACCCTTTGGGATGACTCAGCACACAGAACACTTCAAAATTCAGCACAGGGGCTGGGAAGGTGGCAAAGTGGTAGAGCGCTTGCCTTGCATGCCTGAGGCTCTGGGTTTGATTCCTCAGCACTACATAAGCAAAAAGAAAAAAGCCGGAAGTGGCGCTGTGGCTCAAGTGGTAGAGTGCTAGCCTTGAGCTGAAGAGCTGAGGGACAGCGCCCAGGCCCAGAGTTCAGGCCCCACAACCGAACCCCCCCCCAAAAAAAACAACAAAAAAAGCACAAAGCACCTTATATAAAGGACTCAGCACAGTGCGCCCTTTGAAGGACTTAGCATATAATAACCTTTGGGATAACTCAACATACTCCCTTTGAAGGAGGAAGTCCATAGCACGCAGTGTATATGTATAAGACTCAGTTCATGGCATACTTTGAAAAACTCAGCATGTAGCACTCTTTACCAGGACTCAGCACATAGCACCCTGTGTTAAGGCTCCATACACACCACTCTTTGAAAGGCTGAGTATGTAGCACTCTGTGTAAAACATTGAGTGCACAGTGCCCTTTACAAAACTCAGCACATAGCAGAGTTTTGAAGGACTCAGCACATACCACCCGGTGGAAGGGCTCAGCACACAGCACCATTTGAAGGACAGTACGGAGCACCCTATATAAAGGACTCGGCACACAGCACCCACAAAACTCACCTCATCCCACTCTTCTCAAGGTTGTAGCACATTGCACCCATTGGGATGACTCAGCATACAGCCCCCTTTGAAGGACTCAGCAAAAGTACTCTGTGTAAAGGACTCGGCCCACAGCACCCATTGAAAAATTCACCTGTCCCTTCCTTCTCAAGGGCTCAGCACATAGCACCATTTGGGATGAATTAGCACTCTGCACCTTTTGAAGGACTCAGCATAAAGTACATTGTGTAATGGACTCAGCACACAACACCCTTTGAAAAACCCAGCACAACCCACTCTTCTCAAGGACTGAGAACATAGCACCCTTTGGGATGACTCAGCACACAGCATGCTTTTTGAGGACTCAGCACAAAACCCCCACGCGGGAAGGACCCAGAAAACAGCACCCTGTGAAGGACTCAGCACATAGCTGTATGTCACAAGTTCAGCTGTCATTAGAATTAGGGTGCTTTCTTCTGTATCACCATTCTTCAGAAACACTTCACAAAAATCCTACTAGTTCACCTTTAGCTAACCTATGTTTTATGGGGGAGGGTCAGCTGGGGGTCTTGAACTCATAGCGTGGGGGTCCTGTCCCTGAGCTCTTTGGTTCAATGTTAGAGCTCAACCACTTTGAGATATGGCTCCAATTTTGTTTATTTTGGGGGGCTTGTGCTTTGACAGGCCTTACAGTGATCAGGAAGGCCAAGTTGGGGTGTCCATGGCCTGGAGCTGACCTCTCCCTTCCTTGTTCTCCTGGAAGCCGGGCCTCCTGGAACTCTCTTGGCCTAAGATGGAACAGATCAGCTCTGGAATCAGCATTCAGGGTGGACAAAAGTCAGTTTGGCCCTGGTCACTTCCCCCAATTGAACTCTAGATGACGATAGTCCCCCACGATGGCAGGGGGTCACATGTCCCGCATCTGGATACAAGGGGGCAGGAGTCAACAAACATAGGGTTTGTACCTGTGAGTTGAGTTTACTCTTGCTCTCCTGGGGCCCCCATCATGCTTCGATGCCACACTTGACAGGAATGTACTTGAGAGTCTTACTTATAATTAACCATCAAAAAGCAAGTGGGGCTGTGGCTCAAGTAGAAGAGCAATAGCCTTGAGCAAGAAAACTCAGGGATAGAACCTAGGCCCTCAGTTCACACACACACACACACACACACACATACACATACACACACACACAGACACACACACAGACACACACACACACACACACACACACACACACACACACCACATGCGTGCAAAATCAGAGATTTCTACAGTGCAATCTTTGGGTATTCTTTACCTTTACCCCACTAAGCCTGGTGGCTGTTGACCTAGGTGTTTGATGCATCCAACACCACCTGGCATCTTTAATTTTGCTGAACAGAATGGCTACAAGGTCAGCCTTCCCCCATCCCAGCTCCTTGACTGGGTCAAGGTCTATCCAGGCCCTTTGGGGCTCTTTTTACACAATCGCCAAGATGCCTTCAAAACGCATCACATGCTGGGCAATGGTGGCACATGCTTGTCATCCTAGCTACTCTGTAAGCTGAGATCTAGAGGACCACGGTTCAAAGCCATCTTGGGCAGGAAAGTATGTGAGACTCTTATCCTTGATAAACCATCAGAAAACAAGAAGTGGCACTGTGATTCAAGTGGTGTAGTGCTAGCTATGAGAAAAAGAGCTCAGGGACAGTGGCTAGGCCCTGAGTTCAAGCCCCAGGACAGGAAGAACATATCTTTGTTGGAGGCTTGTTTTCCCTTTGAAAGCAATTCATTCTCTGTGATAAGCATAACATGGGCCTCTTCCCTGGCCATTAGATGGTCCATTAGATGTCCCTTGAATACGGGCCACCTCCCGGTAGCCTCTGCCCTACCCGACCAGCAGTTTACCCTTCCCATCACCTGGCAGATGGAGGCCTGAGAGAAGGCCACCTGGCCACCTACTTGTGGTGGCTGATGAGGCTTTTGAGAGTCAGTATGTCACATAGAGAGTCATCATCTGCATCATTCTACAGAAGAAAGGGAGGGAGTACTCGCCTGAGCCTGTGAGCTGTGGGTGATCTGCAAATGTGGCTTCTGTGGCAGGATGTGCTCCATGGGGGAGTACTCTATGGGGTAGGATACCCCGACCTGTCTTTTGGCAGTTTCCACACTGCTTTGAAGTGGCAATTCTTCAAAACCTTTCTGTTCTCCCTCATTTTGACCACCACGGAGCCTGAGGTTTCTGAAACAGTGGTGGTGGCGGGGGACTGATTCAGCCTGTGCCGGCATCTGGTGCCTGCTGTCCATGCCTTCCCCTGAGAGGAACCACAGCGGCTCCCACAGCTCTCTCCTCTTCATCTTCTTCTGGGACAGCCAGCTCATATGCTCAGTTTTCTCCTGACACAGCTCATCCAGGACAAACATCTGATCTTTACACGCCACGAGGGAGTCCTCGATGGTGCGGATGTGTGCCAACAGCTGGCTGCATCGATGGTGGAGCTCATCCACTGCACTCTGGAAGTCCACCTAAACAGGCAGGTCGTGGACAAAGCAGAGTTTCTTCTCGGATGCCCACGTGTCCTGCTTCCCATCCCCACATATGCTTTGGTGCCAGCTCGCTGCCAGTTGGACTGGGCACCCACAGTGGGCCTGCCACTCTTGGTGCAGGAGTTTCCCCCTGTGGATTTCAGCCATGGAGAACACCCTCAGATCCACGGCCCTCTCGGTTTGGGGGATGTCTCCCTCCTCTGCGATGGTCACGTCTGGAGGAGTTGCCTCCTCACCTTTTGCTTTTCCAGGGCTCTCAACTTCCCCTTCCCTAGGGAAGCTCAGCTGGGCCTACATGCACTCCTCCTGTGGTCTGTTCACTTCCAGGCACTTGAGGGTATCCTGCCAATTTGGGGGCACCACCTCGTCCCAACAGTTGGTGGGGCCTGCACTTGCTTCAGCTGCTCCAGCAGCTGGGTCTGCCTCTCTAGGTGCTGCTGCAGGGCCTCCTTCTCAGAGCTCAGCTGCTCATTGGAGGTGATGTGCAGCTCACAGGTGGTTCTGAGCTACTGCAGCTGGGCTAGGGACTGCTCCTGCTGCTCCTGCAGCTCCCAAGTTGCTTGGCTCTCTCTCTCAGCCACCTCTTTCCATTCCTCTATCTTCTCCTCCCTGTGATCCTGCTGTTCCCACAGATGTTTCTACACCTGCTGCTCTGAGTCCAAGATGCTGGCTACCTTCTCCTTCTCACTGCTCACCATGTGGAGAGTGTCCCGCAGCAGGGCCAGCTGTTCTTCCATCTGTCCGTTGCACACATACACATCATGGGATCTTGCAGACCTCGTGCTGTTCCTTGGCCTTCTCCAGTCTCCACGGTTGCTTCTGCTGCTCCATGTTCTGGAAATGGAGCCTTTGGTTTTCGTGGACCTGGATGTGAAATTGTTCCTCCAGATTTTCAACTCCATCTGCGTGCAGTAGGCCTGGGCTTGCACCTGCTGCTTGGCCGGAGATGGTTCCGAAGGGGGCCATGTCTCTGCCAGCTTCCTTCTCAGTTCCCTCAGCTCCTTCTCTAGGTCAAACACCTGCCTTGCCCCTCGAGTCTTCTCCTTTGTCTGTTGGTTCAACCACTGGGTCAGCCGCCAGGGCTCCTCCTTCTGCACAGACCTCTCAATGCTCAGGTCTTCTGTGAAGGTGTCTCTCTCTAGATTCGCTGCAGTCACCATTCAGCTCAGGTTATCAAGTAGTCTCTTTAGTACCTCACGCCCCGCCAGCGCTTGTCGGAACTTGCAGATTCTGCTTGTCATGTTGCTCCACCATGTCCAGAGTGCTTTCAGCTTCTCCTGCAACTGAGTGTTCACTTGCTCCAAGTCATTGAAGCTTCTGATCTTTTCCTTGAGCTGAAGGGTCACATCATTCAGCTGGTCGAAGAACATTTTGGTCTCATTCTGTGAGCAATGACCACAGAAGCCGCCATCTCCAGCTCTCCCATGTGCTGCTCTGCGGTCTGCAGGCAGCTGGTCAGAGCTTCATGCTCCCTTTCTCTGTCATCGGTCACCTGCTGCACGCTGGCTGGTGAACATTGTAAATCACTTTCTGCCCAAACCAACCTCTGTATGGGTGCCTTGTGGATCTCTAACTCCCTTTCCATTGCTGCGTGCAGTTGGGCTATCTTCTCCTCTCTTACTCCCGTTCATCCTTCAGGTCTGTCTTTTCCTGATTCAGTGGTTGGATCTTGGCACAGAGCGCCTCTTTTCTTCTTTTGCTGGGATCCAGGGTGGGCACCACATGTCAGTACAACTCTGTAGATCCTTGTTGTTAGCAGGACCATTGGCAGTCTGGACCCTGGTGGCTGTGGCTGTGTCCAAAGCCCAGGGAGGCTCATGGTCAGCATCCCATTTGGCTGGACTCTTCTTTGAATCACACTCCCCATTGGCGTTTGTCTCGGGGATCTTTCACTTTTTCATGTTCTCAGTTTTCTTCAATGTTGCAGATCTGTTGGGAAGATTCTTATGCCAGTGTTCTTGAGGCAATTTCTTGCCCGCAGCTCTCTCATGGAGTCCTGTTGTTTCAGACATCTGAGCTCTGGGACAGGAAAGATAGGCTGGCCCCTTTCCCAAGGTCTGGGAAATCCTCTATTCACCTACTCACTGTCTAGGACATCAATTTTCTACTCTACTCCAATGTGGCCTCGAGTATCTTGCTTACCACTCAGCCACCTCTACCTTCCTCAAGTGTTAGTAGTGGTTTCAACCACCTGTGGGAATCCAGATGTTACTGGGCAGCATGGAATGTGGGCGTGGCCACCATTCTTGTTTCCCATTGGTCAGAAATAACCATGAAAAAAATGAGGGTGTGGATGGAATCCTGTGAGGCAGGCAGAATGGGCAAAGTCAAGATAACAGCACCCCTTTGACATGAAACTCTGTCCAGTAGAGTTGGGGACAAGAGGGTGACCTGCTTTAGCTGGATGGCTGCAAAGATTGGTGTGTATGTCTGTTTGTTGCCAGTCCCTGACCTTGAACTCAGTATCTGGGCACAGTCCTTGAGCTGCATTTGCTCAAGGCTGGCCCTCAACTAGTGAAGCCATATGGCTCTAATTCTGGCTTTGTTTGCACTGAAGTTGGACAGGGGTCTCAAGGACTTTCCTGCTTAGGGTGACTTTGACCACGAACCTCTTATCACAGCCTTGTAAGTATCAAGAAGGACTGCTGAGAGCCATTGATTCCTGCATAATCATTGGTCTTGCTGATGTTCTTGGTCAGACTGGTGATTTCCTTATCCTTGGATTTAAGTGGTGAGAGCCGGAGCCCACATCCTGGTCCTGACACCTCCAAATGACAGGTGATCCTAAAAAACTCATTTCTATCCATATGAATACCAATGGCATGTGATATATGTGATTGAATGGGCAATTCTTGAATGATTCTAGGATAAAATTATATACAATTATATTATAGGACACTGATCAATTTTAATTAACACTTTATGAAGCATTTAAACAATCACATTCCTTAAATGGAGGCAGAATGAAATAACTAAGAATTAGACATCACATAGTATACAGCTGCCATTTTTCCTGTCAGGACTGGGATCGGAACTCATGGTCTGGGTAACTCTTTTGTACTGTGTGGAAAGGGAAGCTCACCTCCTTGAAGTGATGAAATTCAAGTCTGTTCCTTAGACCTGAAATTGATCCCCAGCACTAGAAATCATCCTATTCATGTACATTTTAAATGTTTGGTTTATATTCATATACATAGGTTGACTCCATATAGCGTTCAGTGTATTCATTTTTATTTTTTGTTTTATTCATGTATTGGCAATTTATTTTATTGACTATTATGGCACATAGAACATTAGTTCCATAGGATATAGGTCTGTATATATGTTCCACTTCATACCTGACTCCCAGGACTTTCACAAAAAAAGAAACTGTTTGTCATCATCAGCTTCTTACTCCATGATTCATTTTTTGGGAGTCCTGGCATCTGAACTCATGGCCTACAGGGCCCAATTCATAAATGGGTGAGTGTCAACATGCCATCCTGGGGCAAATTGAGCTGACAGGCAGTTCCAAGGACCTTAGATCGAGCCCCAGGGTTAGACATAATAAGAACAGAGTGACACCCAGTTGGTAGTATGCTAATAAATATGTCTTTATAGAGTGCCAGACATGTCTACACATTATTCAGTTATGTAGACTACCTTCCTACAAATTCTTGTGTATTTATTATCCCTCCATTAATTAATGTTATTGTTTTCATCCTTAATAAATGATTAAGTAAATCAGTGTCCTGAAATTATTTTGTCTCTGTAAGAAATAGTATTCTTTTAATGTTTCATAGTAAATAAAATCAGTCTACTGAAATCATGATGTCTAATTTTATATGAGTAGTATTCAGGATCAGCTCATTCAACCGTGCCATTGATAACATTACATCATTATTACTATGGATGGGAAGGAGTCTCTTAGGATCTCCGCCATCTGGAAGTGGCATTACTGGGATTCAACTCTAGGCCTCCCTTGCCATGCGAGACTATGGCTTCCCCAATAGACTGCCATCCTTCAGCAATGCAAGGTGAAGTACCCTTTGGAGTCATGTCATTCAGAACGAAATGGTCACAGTGCAAAGGAATAAAATGTAAAAATGCAATCCTGCCACTATTTATTTGGGGGGGGGGGGGTCGGTTATAGGGCTTGAACTCTGGGCCTGGGTGCTGTGCCTTTGGTCTTCAGCTAAAGGCAAGCATTCTACCGCTTGAGTCACAGCGCCATTTCCAGTTTTCTTGGAGATAAGTGTATCACGGACTTTCCTGGTTTTGAACCGAGATACTCAGATCTCAGCCTCCTGAGTAGCTAGGATTACAGGTGTGAGCCACCAGCGCCCAGTTCTGCCACTTTTTTTCTGTGCATATTTTTTCCCAGCACAAGGCCTGGAGGTCTAGGATCCCAGGATCGGCTGTGGCTCCAGTGGCTGCAGTGCAGCCTAGGGTGATAGAAGCTGAGGCAGAGTGCCATGACCTGAGTTCAAGACCTTGCTTCGAAAAAAAAATCCCTCCCCCCCACAAAAAATTTAGCTCCCTGGCTTGCAATTCTCGCCATTATTTCTACTTTGAATTTGAACTCAGGGTCTGGGAAACTCTGCAGCACTGTGGACGAAGAGGAAGCTCACCATGCTTAAAGACAAGAATGTCAGGCCTGGTCCCTAGACCTGAATTCAATCCCCAGCCCTGGAAAACATACTGTTTATATACATTATAAAGATAGGATTTGTACTTACCTATAGATGTTCAGTCCATATTGTTGTTATTGATTGTATTTTTGTTTTATTCATTTATTTACCGTTTATTGACTGTGATGACACACATTCCATTTATTATATTGATGACATCCCATCACATAGTATCTAAATTTGTGGACATGTTCTCCATTATGTTTGACACTCAGGACTCTCAGAGAAAAGGAAAACAGGTGTCACACTCTGCTTCTTACTCCATGATCCAATTTTTTGCAGTGCTGGGATCTGAACTCAGGGCCTAGCAGACCCAATTCATGAATGGGTGTGTCAAAACGGCAATCTCTAGGCAAGGAAGCTGCCAGTCAGTTCCCAGACCCTGAGATTGAGCAGCAGGGATGGCCAAAATAGCCATACATGGATAGACAGGTGGTATATATCAATAAATATATATTTGTATAGAATTCCAGAGACATGGGCTGGGAAGATGGCTCAGTGGTAGAGTGCTTGCCTTGCATGCCTGAGGCCCTGGGTTCGATTCCTCAGCACCACATAAGCAAAAAAGAAAAAAAGCCGGAGGTGGCGCTGTGGCTCAAGTGGTAGAGCGCTAGCCTTGAGCTGAAGAGCTGAGGGACAGCGCCCAGGCCCAGAGTTCAGGCCCCACTACCGGACCCAAAAAAAAAAAAAAAAAAAAGAAGAATTCCAGAGACATATACCTAGGATTCAATGACATCAACTACGTTCCTACTAACTCTTAGGTATTTATTATGCCTCCATTGAAGGAATAGTATTGATTTCACGCTTAATAAACCATTCATTAAGATCAATCAACATCCTAGGATCATTGCATCTAATTTTAGACTAGAACAATGCCCGCAAAAACTTCTCAATCACTCATGACTTTGCCCACATTCCATCGTTATTCCCATGCATAGCAATGAGTCTCGTGGGAAGTCCCCCTATTGGTAGTTATCAGGACCAGGATTCAAAATCAGCGCCTATGATGACATATGGGCCCGTGGCTTCCCTGATAATTTGCTAGCTGCGGCCAATGTAAAGTGAAGTACCCTTTGTAGCCATGTAATTTGGACCCATGTTGGTCACCATGCAAAGGAAGAAAATGTAAAAAATCCATCCTCTGGCTATTTTTCTGTGTGGGTGTTTTTTTACTCCTGCAAGGCTTCAGGGCCTAGGATCACAGGGTCAACTATGGGCCTATGGCAGCCCACCATCCTAAACCCATCGAAGCTGAGGCAGGGTTGCCATGAAGTGAGTTCAAATCCTTTGGTTAGCAAAAAAACAAAAAACAAAAACAAAAACAAAACCCACCTAAAAACTAATAAAGCACCCTAGTTCAGAATCTTGTTTATTGAGCATGATGACAGATATAACTGTGCTAGCATGGATGACAATCTATTCCCATGTCTATAGAGTTGCTTAAGCCATCTCCATCCTAGCTGAGACCCAGAACTTCCAGAGGACAGGAAACAGGTGGACGGATTGGATTCTCACACCTGCATTCCACATTTGGCTGTGTTGGGATTTGAACTCAGAGTCTAACAGGCCCAATTGGAGAAAGGGTCAAGTGAGGACACCATGATGTGAGCATCTAAGGAACTAGGCTGTTCCCAGGACCTGAGATTGAGCCCTGGGGGTAGGGCAGGTGGAGAGCACAATAGTCACATATTCATAAGCTGAAGATAGTATGCGTATTTGTTTAGAGTAGGAGAGATGGCGACCTGTGATGGAATCAAATCTACCGTGTGACTACTGATTCTTGGATCTTTCCCAATGCCTCCATTTTATGACTGTGATGATTATGGTCACGCTTCATCAATTCTTCATTAAAAATATTCGATACCCCAGGAATCTTGCCTATCATTAACTACTCACATCTTGCAGGAACTACTCATTCAAGGATGAGATTGATCACATTCCACTAGTCTTTCTAGGTCCGGAAACAAGTATCTGAGGATCTCACACCAATCCCTCAATGTAGGGGAGCTGATTGGGATTCGACCTCTGGGCCTTTTGTCCTGGATGTCCTGGGGCTTCCCCAAGAGATGCAGGCCTTCAGCCACTCCAGGTAACCTTCACTCTGTAGGTCGTCGGTTTCAGACCCAACATGGTCACCGTACAAAGGAAAATGAACATAAAAGCACCAGGTGGAACTTCCCACCGCTTTTTGTCCCCTCGCAGCTTTCTTTTCTCCTGCAAGCCCTGGGGTCCTAGGATTCGAAGATGGGCTGTAGTTCCAGAGGCCACAGCATAGAATGATCGGAGCTGAGGCAGAGTTGCCACTACTTGAGTTCGAGCACCCAGTCTGGTTAAAATATATATACATATATATGAAGGAAGGAAGGAAGCACACTAGCACAGAATTTGCGCTATTTTACTGCCAGAACTGAGATTTGAACTCAGGTCTGGGTAACTCTGTTTGCACTGTTGGAGAAGGGGAAGCTAACCATCTTGGAAGACTACAAGGTCAGGACTGGTCCCAGGGCCTGAATTGAAGCCCCAGAACTGCCAAAAATCATATGCCCAAATCTTTTACACATAGGGTCTCTATTTACATACATATGTGAATGCATCATGTTTCAGTGTAGTTTTTTTTTTATTGTGTGTCTTAGCCAGGGATGCATTTTGTGTTTTATTGAGTATGATGACAGATATAACTGTGCTGACATGGATAACAACGTATTCCCATGTCCATGGAGTTGCCTATGTCTTCTCCATTCTAGCTGAGACCAAAGACATTCACAGGACAGGAAAACAGGTCAACCTATGGGTTCTCACATCAGGATTCATGTTTTGGCAGTGTTGGGATTGGAACTGAGAGCCTAGCAGGCCCAATTGGTGAAAGAGTCAAGGTGAGGACACCAGCATGTGAGCAACTGAGGAGCTAGGCCATTCCCAGGACCTGACAATGAGCCCAAGGGAGGGCCAGGATAGGCATAAATTCATACTTGAAACATAGGATCTGTATTGAAATATATGTGTGGGCAGCATCTTGCATTTGGTGCATTTCTTCTCCTTAATTTGTGTCTAATTCATGATGGTATTGTGAATTTTACTGAGTACGGTGACAGATATAATTGTGATGACACGGATGATGACCTGTTCCCATGGTTATAGGGTTGCCTAAGGATTCATTCTCCATCCTACCTGAGACCCAGGACTTCCACATTAGAGGACATCAGACACAATGACTGACTTCTGACATCAGGGTGAATCTTTTGTCAGGCCTGGGATTTGAACTTAGGTCTGGGTAACCCTGTTGCACTGTGGTGGAAGGGAAACTCATCATCCCTGAAGACTAGAATGTCAAGCCTGGTCCAGGGCCTGATTTGAAGTCCCAGCAGTGGACAAAATAACAAGCTTACCTTTTTTAAACATAGGATCTCTATTTACATACAGGTATGGTATGCATCTTGCTTTCAATGTAGTTATTTTTTAAATTTTGAGTCATATTCATGGATGTATTGTGTATTTTATTGAGTATTGTAGCAGGTATATCTGTGTTGCCATGGATGGCAACCTATTCTAATGGCTACAGAGTTGCCTATATAGCATTCTCCATCCTTGATGAGGCCCAGGACTTTCACAGGACTAGAAAACAGCTGTAAGGATTGGTTTCTTACATCAGGATGAACCTTTTGACATTGCTGGGAGTTGAACTCTGGGCCTGACAGACCCAACTTTCTAATGGGTCCATATGAACACACCAGATTTTGAGCTACTAAGGATCTAGGTCCTACCCAGGATCTGAGATTATGCTCGGGGTGGGGTTTGTGCACCATATTCATCCATTCATAAGCTGAAGCTATTATGCTAATAAATACCTATTTGTATAGAGAAGATGTGGCAAGCTGTGTTGGAATCCTATCTACCATGTGACTACCAATTCTGGGATCTTTCCCAATGCTTCAATTTCCTGAATGTAATTATTATTGTCACATTTCGTGAAGACTTAATTAAACATAATTGTTGTGCCAGAAGTCTTGCCTAGCATTTCCTATGTGAATCATGCATGAACTTCTCAACTCTTCCCTAGGCCTGAATTCAAGCACCAGCCCGAATACTGTAACATTTATAGACATTTTAAATATGTGATTCATATTTACATCCATATATTCAGTCTGTATGGTGTTTCTTGAAGTGATTCATTATATATTATTATTGATTGATTGAATTAACATTTATTTTATGGACTGTGAGTGCACCTATATCATTTATTACATTTATTCCAATCTATTCCGTAGCATGGAGCTTTGCACACATATTATGTACATGATATCTCACACCCAGCACTTGCACACAAATGGAAAACAGGTGTCTCACTTGGAATCTTACTCCAAGATGAAATTTTTGGCAGTGCTGGTACCTGAACTGAGGGCCTAGAAGTCCCAATTCATGAATGGGTGAGTGTAAGCATGGCATCCCCTAGTCCATTCAGGTGCCAAGTGGATCCCAGGACCTAGGATGGAGTCACAGGTTTGGCCAAAATAGCAGTACCTTTCTATTCAGACAATGGTATAAAGATAAATATATATTTAGATATTTTGATACTGCCAATGATGACTATGTGGAATGAAATGACATATACTACATTCGTACAGATTCTCAGGTCTTTAGTGAGCACTCCATTTAATAAATAGTATTCTTTTAATACATAATAAACTATGAATTAAAATCAATCAGTGTTCTGTAATTATTGGGTCTAAATTTATACTAGACTGATTGATGAACTACTCAGCCAAACATGACATTGATCACATTTCTCTGGCGTTCCTATGGACAAGCAATAGTTTCTTAGGCTCTTCAGCCCTTTGTAAGTAGCATGACTGGGATTGAAACTCAGGGTCTAGGTGTTCAGGTTGGCCAATGGCTTCGCTGACAGCCCGTCAGCCTTCAGCAATGCCAGGTGACCTACAGGTTGCAGCAGTGTCATTTGTACCAAGGATGGTCACCATGAAATGAAGGAAAACCAAGAAACTGCCATCCGTAGGTGGTTCCTGGATTTTTTTTTTGGTGCCGTTTTCATTTTGTTTTCCTGTCAGCCCCTGAAACCTCGTATCCCAGGATGGGCTGTGGGTCCAGAGGCTGCACCATCCAAATTTAGATTGATGTTACCTGAGGCAGAGTTGCCACAATATGAGTTCAAGCCCAGTGCTGGGCAAAAATAAATAAATAAATAAATAAATAAATAAATAAATAAATAAATAAATAAATAAATAAATAATTTTAAAAATATTAAAAATAGCCTGGCACCAGCTACGGTTCACGCCTGTAATCTTAGCTAATCAAGACGCTGAAATCTGAACATCACGGTTCAAAGCCAGCCAGGGCAGGAAAGTCTGTGAGACATTTATCTCTAATAAACCACTAGAAAAACAGAATTATAGCACTCACCTTGAGCTGAAGAGCACAAGGTCAGCTCCCAAGGCCAGAGTTCAAGTCCCATGATATATATATACATACATACATACATATATACATGCATACAATACTAATGAAACTCCCTGGCTTGCAATTCATGCCCTTTTTTTCTGCCAGGCCTGGGAATTGAACTCATAGTCTGGGTAACTTTAATTCACAGGGGGGATGGGGAAACTCACCCTCTTGGTAAACAAGCAATTCAGGCCTGTTCCCTGGGCCTGAATTGATTCCCCAGCCCTGTTAATTTAATATTCATCCACATTTGAAGTAATGATTTATATCTACATAATTATGTTTATTGCAATTTGCTTTGAGTATATTTATTTTATTTTTTGTATTATTCATTCATTATTTTATTGACTATTATTACACTTATAACATGTATTAAATTGATTACATCTTAAGAGAACTATACAGATTTGCATATGTATTATATATCTTACTTCAGACCAAGGACATTCATTAAAATTCTATAGTAGATCATCCCATGCTTAGAAAAACAGAAAGAATACATCAATCAAATTAATTTATCCCCAGGCACCCCAGTGGCTCACATCTGTAATCCCAGCTACTCAGGAAGTGAGAACTGGAAGATGAAGTTTCAAAGCCAATCCAGGCAGCAAAGCCTGAGAGATGTAATCTCCAATTAACTGGCCAAAAGCCAGTCTACAGGTATTGCTGAAGTGGTAGAAAATCAGCTCTTTCTTGGTTAAGCCAAGAAAGAGCAAGCTGAGTTCAAGTGCGAGGAGAGGGGGGTAGGGGGATAAAGGGAAGAGAAATCCTCTAAAAACAGAGAACAAAACAACAGTACACAAATCCCACCTAATTTATGGTACCAACAAACTGAAAAAAAATCAAACTTGTGCATTTGTATAATTTTACATGAGCACATATGTTCTTAGGTATAATTCAAAGCTATGTTTTTAATAATATGTGTATATATATATTTATAATGTATATATATATATATATTTAAATAAACTAAGAAACCAGCCAATGAACAAATACTTCTGAATTAGTGCCTTAACTATGGCATTATAAATTATTTGTACAAAATGTATGTTCGAAGTTTCTTTCTTTAGAATCAATCTTAAAATGTTTGTTCATGGACCAGGCATCAGTGGCTCACACCTATAATCCTAGTTACTCAGGAGGCTGAGAGCTGAGGATGGCGGTTCAAGGCGAGACCCCGGGAGACTCTTACCTTCAAGAAACCACTAGAAAACCGGAAGTGGAGGTGTGGCTCAAGCTGTAGAGTGCTCGCAAAGAGCTGAAGAGCGCAGGGATAATGCCCAATCTCAGAGTTCAAGCCCCACCACCGACAAAAAAAACAAAAAAAAAAAAAAGGAAAGAAGTTTGTTCATACAAAATGCTAACATTCTGAGCTTTAGGAAACTTTTCTTCCAAGGTCTTATGCTCTTTAGGCAAATATTCCACTACTGAGCTACATCTTAGTACCAATGTTTTTGTTTTTCATTTTAGAATCCAGTTTATTCCCAAAATGCTTACAAGTACCTACTGCCCTCACAGAAGTGAGTGTTTATTCAGAAACTCAAACTTTGGTGATATGAGGACTCCCTTAGTTTATTTTGTGGTAGGCACTGAGGAAAACTCACAGTACACAATTGCAAACATTTTATAATTATAAAAATAACTCTAAATAGAAATATTATCAACTGCTGGGCACGGGTGGTTCACACCTATAATCCTAGCTACTCAGGAGGCTGAGATTTGAGGAAGGAGACTCAAGGCCAGCCAGGGAGGAAAGTCTGTGAGATTCTTATCTACAATAAACCTCTAGAAAACTGGAAGTGGTGATGTGGCTCAAGTGCTTGAGCATTTGCCTTGAGCTGAAGAGCACAGCGACAACACCCAAGTGAAGAGTTCAAGCCCCACGACCGACAAAAAATTAAAAAAAATAGAAAAAATAAGAAATAACATCAACTGTCCCAACCTCCTAGGGAGAAATGATATCCTCATTTTCATTCTCACTCTTCATGGCAGATGGTCAAAAACACCAATTTGCTATGCTGAAATGTAAAAGTTTACACCCCCTTTAAAAAAAAACTCTCATGTTATAAAATAAAAATGTTTCAAATAAAGGCAAAGTGAACTTTAAAAAAATATTAAAAATGCTAATGAAACTACTTGGCTTGGAATGTGCGATTTTTTATCTGCGAGGCCTGGGATTTGAACTTAGGGACTGGGTAACTATGTTGCACTGTGGGGGAAGGGGAAGCTCACTATGCTTAAAGACCAGATATTCAGGCCTGTTCCCTAGGCCTGAATTCATGCCCCAGTCATACTCCTTATATATATTTTAAAGATAGGATTGAACTTCCATATACATGTTCAGTCTATATCATGTTTGGTGTGGTTATTCATTGTATTTGTTGTTTTATTCATTTACTTACCAATTATTTTACTGACTGTGAGGACACCTATACATGTATGACACTGTGTACATACTATCACATTGCATCTAGATTTGTAGACTTGTTATAGAGAAAGGACATACAACCATCCAAGAAAAGTCCAAAAAATATGATCGATCTATTCAACATTTGGAAGACACCATCAGAAGGCCTAATCTGAGGATAATGGGTGTAGAGGAGCACCTAGAAACAGAAGTTAATGGTCTAGGAAATTTGTTTAAAAGGATCTTAGCAGAGAACTTCCCAAACATGCAAAAAGATAGGCCTATTCAGATCCAAGAAACTTTTAGAACTCCAGATAGACCAGACCAGAACATGACAACCCAGCATCACATTATAATCCTCACAGGATCAATTCAGACCAAGGAAAAGAACCTTAAAGCTGTCAAGGAGAAAAGATCAATCATCTATAAACGGAAACCAGTTAGAATCACCTCAGATTTCTCATCAGTGACAATCAAAGCAAGAGGAGTCTGGAATGATGTATGCCATGCCGTAAAGACAAACAACAATCACCCAAGAAAACTGTACTCAGCTAAACTCTCCTTCATAAAGGAAGGTTAAATAAAAACCTTCCATAGCAAAGAAAAAATGAAACAATAAATCTCCACCAAACCAACCCTACAAAAGATTCTTAAAGATGTCCTACTCATAGAAAACCAACAAGACCACAAAAAAGGCCAAGAAACCACCACCAAACTGAGAATCCAAGAAACATAGAAAGAACCCAGTTGCCACAGCCCCCAAGAAGGTGGATAAAATGGCAGAAACTCCCAAATATTTCTCAGTTCTCTCTCTCAACATTAACGGAATTAACTCTCCAATTAAGAGACATAGACTGTCTAGTTGGATTAAAAAGCACGAACCTTCTATCTGCTGCCTTCAGGAGTCACATCTTGCCCATAAAAACAAACGCATTTTCAATGTGAAAGGTTGAAACAAAATCTACAAAGCAAATGGCCCCCAAAACAGGCACGATTTGCAATCCTAATATCAGATAAAATAGAATTCAATTTAAAATTAGTGAGAACAGATAAAGAAGGTTGCTACATACTAATTAATGTGTCTCTCCTTCAGAGGATATTACAATTCTAAATATGTATTCAACAAACAACAGAGCACCCAAATTAATCCAAGAAACGAAAATTTCCCTCAAATACCACATAGATCCAAAGACATTAATTGTTGGGGACGTTAACACATCACTGTCCCCACTAGATAGATCAACTTGGCAAAAACACAACGAAGATCCTACATATCTAAACAACTACATAGATCAACTAGATTTAACAGACATCTACTGAAGATTTCACCCAGAAGCATCAGAATACATGTTTTTCTCAGCAGCATATGGAACATTTTCCAAAATAGACCACATTTTAGGCCACAAAGCAAACTTGTCCAAATTCAGATACATTGAAGTTATTCCTTCCATTCTCTCAGACCACAAGGGATTAAAAGTAGGACTCCACACCAAAAGCCACTAAAGAAAGTTCTGTAATACATGGTGGCTGAACAAGACACTGCTGAATCACGATTGCATCATGGAAGAGATTAGAAATGAAATTCAAATGTTCATGATATTCAACAAAAATGAGCACACAAATTACCAACTCCTCTGGGACACAGCAAAGGCAGTACTCAGAGGCAAGTTAATAGCTCTGAGTTCCTACATCAACATATTGGAGAGATCTGAAACCAACAATTTAATGAGACATCTGAGCCTCCTTGAAAAAGAGAAGCAGGATAAACCCCAACCCAATGGACAGAAAGAAATAATTAAAATTAAATCAGAATTAAATCAATTAGAATCAAAAAAGCCATAGAAAGAATCAACAAACCAAAGAGTTGGTTCTTCGAAAAAACTAACAAAATTGACAGACCCTTAGCAAATCTTATTAGAAAAAGAAAAGAACATACCAAAATAAAGAAACTCAGAAATGAGAATGGAAACATCACCAGAGAAACAACCAAGATTCAGAACATTATAAGGAAATACTTCTCAAAACTTTATGCTAATAAGATTGAAAACTTGACAGAAATGGACCTTTTCATAGCAAATACTGACATGGCAAAACTAAACCAAGATGAGTTAAATCACCTTAAGAGGCCCATATCAAGCATTGAAATATAAACAGTAATAAGGGATCTCTCTTCTAACAAAAGCCCAGGTCCAGATGGCTTCACAGCAGAATTCTACCAGGTCTTCAAAGCAGGACTCACACTAATACCCCTCCAACTCTTCAATGAAATTGAAAGAGAAAGTTCAATATGGAACTCATTCTATGAAGTCATCATAACCCTCATCCCAAAACCAGGCAGGATCTTATCAAAGAAAAAGGACCATAGACCCATTTCTTGGATGAACATTCATGGAAAGCTTCTCAACAAAATTTTGGCCAATCGACATCAACAATTCATTGAAAAAATCATACACCAAGATAAAACAGGATTATTTCAGGGATGCAAAACTGGTTCAATATACGGAAATCAATTGGTATAATTCATCACATCAACAGGAGCAGGGATAAGAACCACATGGTTACCTCAATAGATGCAGAAAAAGCATTCGACAAGATCCAACACCCCTTTATGATGAAGGTTCTTGAAAAATTAGGAATCCATGGACCATTCCTCAATACAATAAAGGCTATATATGACAAACCAACAACCAGCATTCTATTTAATGGTGAAAAACTAAAGCTATTTCCTCTTAACGCAGGAATGAGACAAGGACGTCCACTCTCTCCACTTCTCTTCAATCTAGTATTTGAATGCCTAGCTACAAATAAGACTAGATGCAAACATAAAGGGGATCCAAATAGGGAAAGAAGAAGTAAAACTCTCCCTCTTTGCCGATGACATGATATTGTGTTTAAAGAATCCCGCAGACACCACTCCTAAATTAATCAAGCTGATTCAAAAATTTGGCAAATAGCAGGGTATAAAATTAACCCTCAAAAATCAATGGCTTTTCGGTATGCCAACAATGAAAAAAGTGAGGCTGAAATTAGGAAAGCAACTCCATTCGTAATAGCCCCACAAAAAATAAAATACCTAGGAATTAACTTAACCAAGGAAGTGAAGGATATCTATGCTGAAAGCTTTGAAAACCTGAAAAAGGAAGTCAAAACAGAACTTAGAAAGTGGCAAAAAATCCCATGCTCCTGGATTTGAAAGATCAACATAGTGAAAATGACCATAGTTCCGATTTGAAAGATCAACATCGTGAAAATGGCCATACTTCCGAAGGCTATCTCCAAATTCAATGTAATATCTATCAATATTCCAAACTCATTCTTCAAGAAATTAGAAGAGGCAATCCAAAAATACATATAGTACAGTAAAAGACCCCAAATAGCAAAAACATTCCTCAACAGAAAGAACAGGGCTGGAGGAATAGCAATACCAAATTTCAAACTCTACTACAAAGCCATAGTAAGCAAAACAGCATTCTACTGGCACAAGAACAGACCTCAGGACCAATGGAACTGAATTGAAAACCCAGAAATGAACACACAGACCTATAGCCAACTAATCTTCTATAACGGAGCTTAAAATATAGAATGGAAGAAAGACAGCCTCTTCAGTATATGGTGCTGGCAAAATTGGTTAAGTACTTGTAGAGAATGAAAGCTAGATTCTTATATATCATTCTGAACCAGAATCAACTCCAAATTGATCAAAGACCTCAGAGTCAAAGCAGACACTCTGAAAACATTACAGGATGGAATAGGAGAAACCCTAGGTCTTCTTGGCACAGGGCGAAATTTTCTTAATTGAGACCTAGAAACACAACAAATCAAAGAAAGATTGAACAAATGGGATTGGACAGAATTGCAGAGCTTCTGCATGACCAAGTACATAGCTAGCAAGATCAATAGAAAGCCCACAGATTGGGAGAAGATCTTCACTAGCCATACAACCGACAAGGGTCTCATATCTAAAATATACATGGAACTTAAGGAATTAAATCGCCAATAACAAATCTCCAAAGAAACAACTGCCCAATAAATAAGTGGGCTAAAGACTTACAGAGAAACTTCTCTGAAGAGTTAAGAAGGATTGCCAATAGACACATAAGAAATGCTCAACCTCTCTAGCCATAAAAGTAATGCAAATCAAAACAGCATAGTGATACAACCTCACCCCAGTTAGAATGGCAATAATCAAGATCTGTAATAACAACAGATGCTTGAGGGGATGCGGAGAGAAGTGAACATTGGTGGCAGTATAAACTTGTTCAACCACTTTGGAAAGCAATATGGAGTTTCCTCAAAAGACTCCATATAGAGCTCCGCTATTTGCCAGCAATCCCGCTTTTGGGCATTTACCCAATTGATCACAAACAAGACCACACTAAAGCTACCAGCACAACTATGTTTATTATTGCAGCATTATTTACCATAAGTAAGATATGGAACCAACCCAAATGCCTCTCAGTAGATGAATGGATCAAGAAAATGTGGTATATATACACAATGGAATTATATGCCTCCATCAGAAATAATTACATCGCTCCATTTGTTAGGAAATGGAAAGGCTTGGAAAAAATTATATTAAGTGTACTTGTTAGATTGGTAGTTAAATAAATAATACTATTGTTAATATTAATTTTAATGCAATTTCAGGGAACTCTCCTGTCTCTGACCTCCTAACACTTGTATTTTGGGATTTGTCTGTGGATATCTAGGATTTAGCAGGACTCAAAATAAACCAAGATCTTGCCCATGTAGTTGTAACTCCTTTATGTGGTATTCTCACAATTAAAAAAAATAAAATAAGCCAAGAATATTTGAATTCTACTACTAAGGTTTAATTTTATATCTCTACTGATCTTTCTCTTAAGTGTGTTGGAGAAATCAAAGCTGAAATTAACTTGGACTTTTGTGGTGGATGTAAATGTCTTAACTACCATCTCTGGTAGTAGGTACCATTAAATTTCAATTAGCCATCACAGGCTCAAGCCTGTAATCCTAGGTACTCAGGAGGCTGAGATCTGAGGATCGTTATTTAAAACCAGCTCAGATAGGAAAATCCATGGGACTCTTATTCCAATTGACTGCCAAAAAAAGCTAGAGGTGGAGATGTGTCTCAAGTGGTAGAGTGCTAGCCTTGAGGGACAAAGCCCAGGTTCTGAGTTCAAGCCTAGATACTGACCATCAATTAACAAATTCAGAGGTTCCACTGTGAATGCTATATTTTTTTAGAGACTGAAGTATTTTATTTCGCATAGTCTTTCAAACATCAGCATCTCTAATGGAGAATCATTCCAGATCCTTCTTTTCCACTTGAATAATTGTTATTCTCCAGGAGTACAGTGGCCAAGAAGCTTGGAGATCAAGAGCTCAGACATTAAATTGGCTAAAAAGAGATCAAATTAAAATTTATTCTTTGGTTGCAAATACCGCATTTTTGGTATGTGTTTGCTAGCCCTGGCACTTGAACTGAGGGCCTGGGTGCTGTTCCTGAGCTTTTGTGTCCAAGACTATTGCTCTACCACTTGAACCACAACTCTACTTCGGGATTATTGGTGGTTAATTGGAGGAAAGAGTCTCACAGACATTCTGGACCTGGGTGGCTTCAAACTAGAATGCTGAGTAGCCAGGATTACAGGTATATGCCATCAGCATCTGGCCCAAATACCACTTATAACGTTAAAAGTCAAGGGTTAACATCTATCTCTGACAGATGTACAATGTTTTACTCCTCACTGAATGAATGTTCCTTGGAACAGTATTGTATCAAATGGAGTGGATTCAAGTTAGGTCTTGAACACCAACAATCTGTTTTAGTGGAAGTGGCCTTGTTTTTGTACACCCTATTTGGCCATAGGTGTGGATTGTAGAAAAAAAGACAATTCAATAAAAACAAATTCAAATAGTCTGAGACACTTGCACAAGTTCTGGACATCACTTCCTCATGGGCTGCTTTTCTGCAGGCCCAATATTTGATCTGAAAAGAAACTTGGAATTACAAAAGTTAAAACCCAAAGTCTAGTAACCTCTAAAAGGCCTGTGTAACTCCTTGGTCCTCATGTCGGATACTGTTACTTAGTGGGAAAGGCAAAGGGCAGATTTCTAGCTATTGCAGACTTCTCCCTTAGTGAATAATAAGTTACCACCTCTGGTCCTGGTTCCAGCACAGACTTGGCTCAGGTCTGTGAACCCGAGTCTAGACGTTTGAATATCCATAGTGTGAATGGAAATTTGGCCTCCTACTAAGATAGCATTTTGAGGGACTTGGATAACTGTGGGCAAGTCTCTTTTTCAATAGCCTGTTCTTTGTGCACATTTGGTTTAGATGCAGGGATACATAACTAACTGGTCACAGTGGTCACCCCAGGGTAGAGCAAGAGAAACAGAGTAGAGGGACAGTGATCAAGCTCACGCCATCTGCCATTTTATGCTGCTTTAATTGACATGTTCTTCATGTATTTTAGTAATTCAAGAATAAAAATTAACATTACATATAGATTTTCAATTGCCTCTTTTTTTCTGACAAAAAGTAAAAGTAAAAATGAATTCAAATAGAAAGGCAGTATGATAAGAGCAGGGAAAAGGAATGGAGCAATGATCATGGGCAGCTCCTGAAGTCTAATCTGGAGGTTTTATTTACCAACATCGGGGAATAAAATGAAACTATGTAACAAGACAGGCCTGCCTGCTTTTGCTCAGCAACAAAGCAGCCCTGTCTGCTTTACTTAGCAACACAGGAGCCCTGCCTGTCTTCCCTCATTTATGCCAGAGTCAAAGGGGTCAATAGACCATGACTAAGGGAGGAAATTAGAGCTGTCATTGAAAGATCAAAAAGAACAAGCCCTGGATATGTCTGGAAACCTATAAAGCATCTGAAGCCTTAAAACTTATGCCTTTCAGAGACCAGTCTTTCACCGAAAGTAAATATTCAGAGAGAAAGCCAAGATGTGCTATGAGGTCTGTAGATTCCCTTACTCAGAGAACACACAGACATCCCAATGACAGAATCATCCCTGCCAACAATAGAACTTCCTAGTGAGGCTCAGGAAATAAAAGACACATTAAACTTTTCTCACTGCCAGAAACCAGCACACACTCTGAGAGCACCAAGACAATACGGGACGGAGGGCTCGGCCCTATTGCAAACAATGGATGAAGCTCAGAGGCCCACACCTAATCTCATGATGTACTCAGACTTCCTAAAGGTCCAACAGCTTCCAGATGGTGTCTACAGCCCGTCAAAAAGATCTGTGATGCCTGGCTCTAAAGCCCTCGCTGTGTTTAGGGGACCCATGAGCTCAGCTTCTGCTCCTGAACCTGCCCATGTATTCTGTAAAGAGCCCAGAGAAACCCTTGGCATTTGTTGTGCCCCAGAATTCAGGACACAGTGAGGCTTCTGCAGCTCCCAGCCTTGCTTCAAGCATAGTCACCAACAAGGGAACACCCCCAGGATCCTCCACAGACATCTGATGTATAATAAAAAGAGGCTGTGCTTGGGCTGCCACAGTCACCAGTCAGCAGTCCAGGCAAAAGGGCATCTGCTAAGGACACCCCAAGTAGCTGTGGGGCTCTGACATCAAGCCAGAAGCAGGAAGGTGCACCCATGCAGGCTGCCTTTGAGAAGCTCCTCTTCCAAGTGCAGGCCTGCCTGGTGGCCTTTGAAGCAGAATATGACACTGTAAAATTTCACAGCACATTAGAAGAACCCAACAAACAATGTCCCTGTGCTCAGAGACCTAACCACGGCAGGAAATAAGAGAGAGAGAGAGAGAGAGAGAGAGAGAGAGAGAGAGAGAGAGAGAGAGAGAGAGAGAGAGAGAGAGAGAGAGAGAGAGAGAGAGAGAGAGAGAGAGGGAGAGAGAGAGAGAAAGAGAGAGAGAGGCTATCTGTGCTTAATGCCTATTTCAATATCCTTGGCGAGTAATGCATATTTTTATCAAGAAATAAAGAGGAAAACTTCAAACACTAACTCTGATGGAGTAGCTAGGATCAATCTAAACTTTCTACCATAAACAATCACAAAAGTGGAAACTATGTGAAATATATGTATATAAATGTATATATAATATATACATGTAGGCATATATATGTATATTCACATATACAGTGTGAATATATAATGTATAATATATATATATATATATATATATATACAGAGAGAAAAATATAAATACATTGTATTTGAAGGAAAAAAACCAATACCTTCCCAATTTTTATTGAAAGCATGAACCCTTCCATGCAGAAATCTATCAGCTCAAAAAAGTCAATTAACATAATTACACAGGTACACATTAAGACACATTCTAATTAAACAAAAACAGAAAACCTCCCATAGCCAAAAGACACAACTCATCACACAAGTAATCTTCAATTATATTAAGACAAATTTCTCATCAGAAACTAGATTCACTATTAGATAGCAAGGGCAACAAATTTAAAGTGTTAAAAGGACATATCTAAAACCCAACTTTCTAACAAACATACTTCCTCCAAATGTAAGAGATGAGCTAAGTACCTACCGATGGCTCTGGCCTATAATCCTGACTACTCAGGAAGGTGAATTGTGAGGGTGATGGCTCAAAGCCACCCTGGAACTTGTCCCCTCAGGAGGAAGTTGTAGGACACAGCTGTCCTTGAGAAGGACGGAGGCCTTTGTGCAGTGCTATTGCTGGAAAAAGACATTGGATAAGGTGGCCATCAATAATGGAGGCTATCAGGCTGGGAAGATGGCTCAGTGGTAGAATGCTTGCCTTCCATGCATGAGGCCCTGGGTTCGATTCCTCAGCACCACGTAAGAAAAAAGAAAAAAGCCGGAAATGGCGCTGTGGCTCCAGTAGTAGAGTGCTAGCCTTGAGCTAAAGAGCTGAGGGACAGCGCCCAGGCCCAGAGTTCAGGCCCCATGACCGGACCCAAAAAAAAAAAAGAATAATGGAAGCTATCAGCTAGTGTCACCAGAGAAGTAATTTATAAGATTCAGTAGTCCTCTAGAAAGTCAGAGGATTTTGACCACTGTTCTAGTGGTTTCAGAAATGCCACGAGAATGACCAGAGCAACCTCAAGCCACATGGATTCCTTAGCAACAGTCTTTGAGGTCTAAGAGCTAGAATGTCAATGCTAGCAGGCTGTGATTGGTCCACTATTTCTCTGACCTCACGACCAGACGCTTATTGGTCCATTTCTTCTATGACATCACTATGCCTGGTTGTTATTGCTCCCTTGTGTGAGGTCATGAAGGATATATAGGAAGCCACTGTGCTCCAACCTATGTCAGTTAACAGAGCTTGGAGCTCTTGCTTGATGACCCGCTGGACTTAATCAAAGTTAAGTGATTTTTTTGGTAGTGGGAATGGGCTGTTATTTGGATTTTGGTATTTCTTTTTACTCTTTCTGGGTTTTCCTTTATTTTATTTATTTTACTTAGACTTGCTACCTGCCATTGTAGCAGAAGGATGGAAGTACAGAAAGAAGCAAACTCAAGCCCCTTAAAAGAGGAGATCCTCAAACAATACCAGAAGAAAGAACTCTTCGACACAGGTACCTATGGAAAAGTGAAGCTGGCCCATTCCCTCCTCACAGACAAGGATGTGGCATTTAAAACACTCTGGAAGTGAGAGTCCTCATCATTGGATAAAGAATGAGGTGGACATTTTTAAGAAGGTATGGCACAAACACATCATCAGTTTGTACCAGGTAATGGAGAAGGAAGAATATGTGTATCTCATCATGGAACTGGCCACTAGGGGATACCTTCTGGGGTGGATCTGAAAATTCTGCCGCCTATATGAGCATGAAGCCAGGGGGCTTGTCACACATGTAAGTGCTGTTCACTACTTACACCAAACAAAATCATACATGAAGACCGTAAGTCCAACAATATCCTTTTGGACAAAAAAGACAATATCAAGGCCAGTGGATTTGTTCTGAGCATCTGGTTCACCCTGGGCAGTTGCTAATGAATGTATGTGGTGCAGTGCTATTCTATCCCCCTGAAATGTTCTTGGAAGAAATAATGGCCTGGTGCAGGTGTCTCATGCCTGTAATCCTAGCTATTCAGGAGACCTATATCTGAGGATCATGGTTCAAAGCCAGCCCGAATGGCTCTACCCTCTGAGCAGACTCAAACTGATACCAAAGACTAATTTGAGTAGGAAATGGAATAGGATAGAGTTGGCTAGCAAAATAGCTATCATTCTTCTCAGAACAAGCTGCTGAATGTGGGCCCAGATGAATAGGTTTATAAAATGTGAGGTGTGCATAAATTATGACTCATCCACAAAAAGCTGCAATTAATATATTTCTGTCATGGATGGACACAAAATTATCTATTTATGTGAAATATATTGACTAAACAATTTCATAAGGGAAAAGGGGAAGATTAAAAGTTTCTGGGCCTGGGGTCCGGTGGCTCACACCTGTAATCCTAACTATTCAGGAGGCTGAGATCTGAGGATCACAGTTGAAAGCCAGCCCGGGCAGGAAAGTATGTGAGAATATTATCTCCAATAAAACACTAGAAAACCGGAAGTGGCGCTGTAGCTCAAGCGGTAGAGAACTCACCTTGAGATGAAGAGCAGAGAGACAGTGCCCAACCCAGAGTTCAAGCCCCATGATGGACCAAAAACAAATAAAACCAAACAAAAGTTTCTGGTGCAGGTCATTGTGTGGATTCCATCAGTATTGAAAAGAAAGTTCACAAGCAGAGATAATGGTTTAAAAGTAGTGTGGATATCATTGATGTCACTGAATTTTATACATACCAAGCATGAGGCCCTGTGTTCAAACCCCTGCACTTCCAAAAAAAAATGTTAAATCTTCCTTCTTTTACCTACCTTAATTGATAGGTGCTCTTCTACTGTTATGATTGTATTGCTCAGAGGTTCTCTGGTGGATGTTTATTCATGCTTTTACACATAATCCGTTATTTGGATATTGGATATTGATGTTGAGTTTTAAAGTGTAATTTGTGTGTTAAAGTAAAGGCAAAGCCTGTATTTCTAACTCCAGAGGCTAAAGCAGGAAGATCCCTATTCAGTCAAGGTTGCATAGAGAGGTCCTTCCTAAATCCCCATGCTATTGCTGAAACTGGAGGGACAATTATTTGTAAGCAATTACAACTGAGAGATAAGTTTCTGATCATATTAGATCTTGGTCATGTCAGTTTGGATTTAATATTTACATGAATTAAAAAAAAATCCTTTCTCCTTACTCTCAGTATGTCATTTTGAAACTTTGTAGTATGTTCTCATTTGCTGCACTTAAAAAATAACTGTTTTCCTTGTTCATATTATACATGATTTTTTCTGTATTACAATTTATTATTTATTTTTGAAATTTTTGTGTTTTTTTCTCCATCTAGGGACTGGCCACTGTCTCAGAGATTTTGCTCAGTTCTGCCAATTGAGCCATACCTCAACTTCCAGCTTCTTTCTTTTTGAAGAGTCTCATATGAACCCCAGCACTACTAAGGAGGCTGAAATCTGAGGATCTTGGTTTGAAGCCAGTATGAGCAGCAAAGTCTGAGGGTTTTGTTTATTATTTTGCCATTGGTTGTGGGACTGAAAACCAGTCTTTGGCGCTGTCCATCAGCATTCCAGCTTAAGGTTAGTGCTCTATCAATTCAGCTGCAGCAACATTTTTGCCTTTTCCTGCTTATGTGGTTCTGAGGAATCAAACCCAGGTCCTCATGCATGCAAAGCTAGCACCCTACCACTGAGCCAAATTCACAGATGAAGTATGAGATTCTTATCTCCAATTAATTACCAAAAAGCTGGGGGTTGTAGTACTCTAGACTTGAGTAAAACAAGGCAAGTTCAACCCTTAGTACTGGTAATTACATACACAAATCTCATGGACTTTCTTGCTCGTGCTGGCTTTGAACTGCAGCCTGGGTAGCTGGAATCTACATGCATGAGCAACCAGCCTCTGATATTTTAATATATTTTACTTAGCTCTTTCTTGCCTTCAACCTTAATGCTTTTTAATTGCAGTCAGTGGACCTGATCTCTGGGCCTCATTGCTGTTTCTTACCTATTTTTAAGGAACGTGGAGTTGAACCCTCGGCCTGAGTGCTATCTTTGAGCTCTTCAGCTTAAGGCGAATGCTCTACCATTTCAGCCACAGCACCACTTCAGGTTTTCAGGTGGTGAACTGGAGATGTTCTCATTACATTTCCTTCCCAGGTTGGTTTTGAACCATGATTTTCATATCTCAAACCCCTGAATATCTAGGATTACAGGCTAGAGTCTCAGCGCCCTTATGTTTATTAGGTTTTTGACTCAAGGATTATGTTTTACAACTCAACCATAGCTCCACTCCTAGCTTTTTGCTGGCTTATTGAACATAAGATTTTAATGTACATTTCTGGGGAGTCTGGCTTCAAACCATGATCCTCAGATTTCAGCTTCCTGAAGTGCTCCGATTATACACATGAACCACAAACTGATTGTTTATTTTAAAACGTTAATATGTTATTTTTTCCAATTTTTCTTTTTAAATTTTTCCTTGTTTGTTATTTTTGTTTATATGCTAGTCCTGGGGCTACAAATCAGGGCCTGGATACAAAACCATAGCTTTTACTTCAAGACTAGTGGTTTACCACATGAGCCAACATATAACTTGTTGCTATAAGTGTTTTGTCTTGGTGCTTGAAATAAGGCCATGAGTGCTGTCCTAGAAAGTGATTGCCCAGGGGCTAGGAAGGTGGCTTAGTGGTAGAGTGCTTGCCATGCATGCATGACGCCCTGGGTTCAATTCTTCAGCACCACATAAGCAAAAAGAAAAAAGCTGGAAGGGGCGCTGAGGCTCAAGTGGTAGAGCGCTAGCCTTAAGCTGAAGAGCTGAGGGATAGTGCCCAGGCCCAGAGTTCAGGCCCCATAACCCGATCCAAAAAAAGAAAGAAAGAAAGAAAGAAAGAAAGGAAGGAAGGAAGGAAGGAAGGAAGGAAGGAAGGAAGGAAGGAAGGAAGGAAGAAAGAAAGAAAGAAAGAAAGAAAGAAAGAAAGAAAGAAAGAAAGAAAGGAAGGAAGGAAGGAAGGAAGGAAGAAAGAAAGAAAGAAAGAAAGAAAGAAAGAAAGAAAGAAAGAAAGAAAGAAAGAAAGAAAGGAAGGAAGGAAGGAAGGAAGGAAGAAAGAAAGAAAGAAAGAAAGAAAGAAAGAAAGAAAGAAAAAAGGAAGAAAGAAAGAAAGAAAGGAAAGAAAGAAAGAAAGAAAGAAAGGAAAGAAAGAAAGAGAGAGAGAGAAAGAAAGACAGAGAAAGAAAGACAGAGAGAAAAAGAAAGAAAGAAAGAAAGTGATTGCCCAGTTTGCCACTTGAGTCACAGCTCAACTCCAGTTTTTTTTTAAATCTTGGTAGCTAATAGGAGATAAGAGTCTTATGCAAAGCCCAGCATGAATCAGTTTTCTGAAATCTGAGGATAATGGTTCAACGCCAACCAAGGCAGGAAAGTCCATGAGAATCTTAGCTCCCATTAATCAATGAAAAGCTGGGAGTGGTGGAGCTCTATCCTTGAACAAAACAGCAGAAGTTCAAGCTATAGGACAGCACACTGATGCACACACAGAGAAAGGCTCATGGACTTTCTTGCATGGGCTAGCTTTGAACCATGATCCTCAGATTTCAGCCTGTCTTCATCTTCTCTTCTTTGAAAATTTTATTGGTCCTGTGGCTTGACCTCTAACTCTGGGGCCTATATCTAACCTTTTATACTCAAGGCTGATGCTTTTACAACCTCATCCACAGCTCAAGGTTTTGTGCTGTGTAGCTGAAGATGAGTTTCAAGCACATTCCTGCCAAGGCTGATTTGACATTGCAAACCTCAGAAGTCAGCCTCTTGTATAGTAAGGATTACACACATGACCAGCAACATTTGGGTCATTTAAAACATTTAATATGTGCTTGCTTCCATCTTCTTTTCTTATTTTCTTCATTTTTTCTTGTCCTAGGAGTAGAAATTGAAACTCAGATGCTGTCTCAGTGCATATATGGGACTAACCATAACAGTTGGCTTTTGAGGGGAAGTTAATTGGAGACAAGAGACTCATGTAGAGGTAGGCCAGATTCAGGAAGCTGAAAATTGAGGAAAGTCCTTAATACTCTTTTCTCCAATTAACCACTAAAAATCTGAAAGTAAGTAGGTCATTGAAGAAAAGGGTGCAAGTTCAAACACCAGGATTGGCACAGAGGTAAAGAGAGACAGAGAGAGATAGAGAGAGAGACAAAGCGAGAGAGAGAGAGAGAGAGAGAGAGAGAGAGAGAGAGAGAGAGAGAGAGAGAGAGAGAGAGAGAGAGAGAGAGAGAGAGAGAGAGAGAGAGATCTTATGAACTCGTATAACTGAGCTGAGCTTTAAAAATTATCCTCAAATTTCAGCCTGAGTAGCAAGAATCACAGATATGAACCACCAATGATTGGTTCATTGAAACCTCTGATATTGCCTCTTTCTTCTCTTCTTCTACCCTTCTTTTCATTTGTTTCATTATTTTTGTTTGTTGGTCCTGGAGCTTGAACTCATGCAAGGCCTGGTCTGATACATGAGGCTGAAATCTGCCCATCATAGTTTGAAAGCAGCCTGAGCAAGAAAGTCCATGAAACTCTTACATCCATTCAATCAAAAAAATCTTATCTCCAGTGTGGCTACCACACACAAAACAGTCTCCTGGAATGTCTTTTTTATTTTCCTTTTTTTATTGTGAAAATACTGTACAGAGGGGTTACAATTACATGAGAAAGATTATGAGTATATTTCTTATCAAGAATTGTAGCCTCCTCCTTTGTTTCCTCTTCCCATCCCTTCCCATCCTCCCCCTGCCCCCCACCCAATCCTCCCCGCTCCCCCTCCCCCCCACGCACCAAAGTTGTAAAGTTCGTTTTTGACATAACTACTTGTACATCTCATGGTTGTAATGCGTCCACCTGTATCCCTGTTTAAACGATTTGTTTTCCCCTTCCCCTCCACAAATTATGCCAACATCAAATACACAGTGAAAGCAGGGGTTATACTGTGGGGTAGGGACATATAAAGCAACAAAGAAATAATCTTATAAATGTGTTAGAACCAATCGCATGAAAGAAAAAAAAAACTTTTGAATACATATCTTAGGGTTCATTTCACTAACATCACCTTATCTGACCTTTTCTGCTTGACTCAGTACACAATTGAATTCTATGCCTCCATCAAAAAGAATGACATTGCCTCATTTGTTAGGAAATGGAAAGACTTGGAAAAAATATATTCAGTGGTAAGCCAGGCGCAAAGAAACATAGGTCCCATGGTTTCCTGGAATTTCTTGACTGGGTTTGCCTTTATACTGGATCTTATATTTCAGCCTCCTGCATTTGTAGAATTACAGACATAAGCCAACAGTCCAAGGTTCTGTACTTCCAATCATTTAATTCTCTTACTGTGAACCTGAGGCTGGATCTCTGAGCCAAGGCACTTTCATAGGTTTTTCCTCAGGGCTGGTGCTTTCCAACTACAAAGACATCCTCATTTCTGGCTTTTCTTGCTGATTAGTTGGAGACTTAGGCAATTCCCTGCCTAGGTTAGCTACGAACAACAACCTTTAGATTTTAGCCTTCTGAACCACTAGGATTAAATACATTAACCAAAAATTCATGGATAATTTTGAAACTTTAATTGGATTTTCTCACATCTTTTTTTCCCTAGCCTTGAGGCTTGAAATCAGGGCTTGGGCACTGTTCCTGAGCTTCTTTTACTGAAGGTGAGGACTCTATTACTTGAGCCACAGTGTCACTTCCAGCCTTTCCTATTTGTGTGGTACTGAGGAAACAGACCCAGGAAATCAAACATGCTAGGCAAGCACTCTATCACTAAACCATATTTCCTGCCATTCTTACACCTTTTTATTTGTATTTTTATTTCCTTGTGTATGCTAGTCCTGGGTCTACAAATCAGCCCCGGTGCTATCCCCGAGGTGTTTACTCAAGATTAGCAAATTAAGTCATGAGCCACAGCACAACTTTGGCTATTTTTTGATGTTGCTTGGTTTTAAGTAGCTACTTAGAGTTGAGTATATGAATTCTCCTATCTGGGCTGGCTTGCAACTGTAAGCTTCAGATTTGAGACTCCTGAGTAGCTACCATCACAGGTGTGTGCCACCTATGCTTGGTTAATTTTAAACTCTGGAATTGGCTCTTTCTTCTCCCACCCTCCTCCACATTTATTTCATTCTTTGTATGTGTGTTGGCCCTGAAGTTAATATCAAGGTCTGGGTGCTGTTTCAGAAATTATTTTCTCATTTCTGCCATTGGAGCCACACCTCAATAGCCAGGTTTCATTTTTCTTCCATTTGGAGATGAGTCTCATGTAATGCCCAGCAAGAGTCAGGAGGCTGAAATCTGAGTATCATAGTTTGAAGCCAGCCTGAGAAGGAAAGTTCATGAGATTCTTTTCATCAACTACCAAGATGCTGGTAGTGGTAGACCTACACAAATTCAAGTCCTAGGTTGGCACACACAGAAAAAAAGACCCATGGCCTTTCCTGTTTGGACTGGAATTTAAATACTATCCTCAAACTTCAGCCTCCTGAAAGCTAAAATTATAAGCATGAATCACCAGCGCCAGGCTTATTTTTAAATATCAAATGGTCATTTCTTCTCTTCTTTCAGTTTTGTTTTTGGTCGACTTTGAGCTGAATTATGCACCAGGAATCTGTTTCCCAGGTTTTCGCCAAATTTCAGTACTTTACAACTACTGTCACACCTTCATTTCCAGCTTTAGCTGGGTAGTTGAAGATAAGAATTTCAATCACTTTCCTACCCAGGCTGGCTTTGAGTTGTGATCCTCATATTTCAATTTCCTCAGTAGCTGGGAATACACAAATAAACCAACAACCCATGGCTCATTTTGACATGTTAATTTTCTCTTTCTCTCATCTTTAATAATTTGTGCTCTTTTTTCTTTATCTTTGTATGTTTTTGTGCTGGGACCTCAACACCAGGGCCTGTGTGCTGTACCAGAGTTTTCTGTTTAAGACTAGGAATATACTACATGAACCAGAGCACAGCTAGTGTCATATTTTCGGTGACAAATGAGACATAAGGGTCTCATGGATTCTCTACCTGGGCTGGCCTTCAAAAAATGGTGATACTCAGATTTCATCCTCCTGAGTAGCTGATAGAACATCGGTGAGCTACCAATGCTTGATTTATTTAAACCTCTGTCATTGGATCTTCCTTCTGCACTTCTAGCCTCTCTTTCTTTAATCCTTCTGTGATTGTCCTGGGGCTTGAACTCAGGGCCTGGTTGCTGTCCCAGAAACGGATTGCCCAATTTTGCCACTTGAGCCATAACTCAATTCCCTGGCTTTGTTTTTTTCTTTTTGACAATTGGAGATAAGAGTCTGAGGAAAGTCTACCATGAATCAAGCCAGGCTGAGAAGGAAAGTCCATGAGACCATGACCTCCAATTAACCACTGAAAATCTTGGAGTGGTAGAGCTCTGTCCTTGAACAAACCAGCACACGTTCAAGAAGGCACACACAAGCTGTAACATGGCACACAGATGCACACATACATAGGATGTCTCATGGATTTTCTTGCCTGCATTAACTTTGAAATGTGGATCCTCAGATTTCAGTCTCTCATTTTCCGCTCTCCTTTGTATTGATTGTTTGTTATTTGTAATTTTTAGTGGCCCTGCAGATTGAACTCTGGTTCTGGGGACTGTTTCTTAGCTTTTTAACTGAAGGCTGTTGCTTTACCACCTCAGCTCCAGCTTAGGGCTTTGTGCTATGTAGCTGGGATAAGCATCTCAAGCACGTTCCTACTCAGGCTGACTTGATACCACAATCCTCAGATGTCAGGCTCTTGTGTAGTTAGGATTATACTCAGGACCAACAACCCTTGTCTCATTTTAAAACTTTAATATATGCTTGCCACTTCCTTCTTTTGTTTACTTTTTATTTTTTGCATGTTTGTGCTGTTCCTGGGTCTACGAATTGGGGGTCTACGAATTTTGTCTAGAAATTTGTATCCAAGGATATCCTCTATTACATGAGAAACATCATAACTTTTTGGCACTTTTTTGGGGGGGTTGATTAATTAGAGACAAGAGTCATGGACTCTCCTGCCTAGGTTGGCCATGAACCATCATCCTCAAATTTCAGGCTCTTGAATAGCTAGTAAAACATGTATGAGCCACTGATGCTTTATTGATTTAAGCCTTTGTCACTTGCTCTTCATTGGTTACTTCTACTCTTCTTTATTTCTTCTGTGCATGTCCTGTGGCTTGAACTCAGGGTCTGCATGCAGTTTCAGAAAATATTTGCCCTGTTTGCCACTAAAGTTACAGCTCAACTTCCAGCTAAATAAGGTACCTGAAATCTGAGGACCATGTTTCAAAGCCAGCCTGGGCAGGAAAGTCCATGACCCTCTTATCTCCAATTCACCACCCAAAAGCTGAGAGTGCTAGGGCATTAGGCAAAGGATACTACAGAAACACACACATCACACATAGTAACACACACACACACACACACACACACACACACACACACACACACACACAAACATTCCCACATACACACACATAAGTCTCCTGGACTTTGCTTAAGATTGTTGTAGCCAGGGATCAACTAAAGCCATGATCAACAAATACCAGGCTTATATTTAAATTTAAAATTGGCCTTTCTTCATTTCTCCTAAAATTTTTTAGCACTAAGAATTGAACTCTGGGTCAGCAGTTTTTTTAATTAGCTTTAGCACCAAATACTGTGCTTTACATCTACAGTCATATCTGCACTTCCAGCTTTTGGCTGGGTAGTTGGGGTAAACAGTTTCATGTACTTTCCTTCCTAGCTTTGAACCTAGAATGGATAGGAATACACACATGAACCAAAAACCATGGCTCATTTTAAACCTTAGTTTTCTTTTACCCATCATTTTTTAATTTGTGAGGGTATTTTTTTTGTTTGTTTTGCAGTGTATGTCTAGGACTTTAACTCAGGGCCTAGGTTTTGTCCCAAAGTTTATATTTGAGACTAGCACTCAACCGAATGTGCCAAAGTACAAATTGTATCTTATTTTTTGTGGGAAATTAGTTATATGAGTCTCATGGACCCTCCTGCCCTCCTGAGTACCTTGTACAACATGTGAGAGAAACCAATGTTTGATTCATTTCAACCTCTGTCACTGACTCTTCCTTTGGTACTTCTATTCTCTTTTTATTTCTTCTGTGTTTGTCCTCCAGCTTGAACTCAGAGTCTGGGTGCTGTCCCAGAAATTTTCCCAGCTCTGCCAGTTGAACCACAGCTAAACTCCAGGATTTTTTTTTCTGCTTTGGTGTTTAATTAGAAATGAATATAATGTAGAGCCAGACCAGATTTACGAGGCTGAAATCTGAGAATCAAAGCTGGTGCCAGCCTGGGCAAGAAAGCACATGATATCTCCAATTATAACCACTAAAAAGCTGAGATTAGTAGAGCTTTGTGCAAAACAGTACAAGTTCAAGCAACAGGACTCACACACAGACATACTTACAAAAAGACAAGTCTTATTTACATTCCTACTTGTTCTGGCCTTAAAATATTATCCACACATTTTAGCCTCTTGAGTAAACAGAATTACAATTATGAGCCACCAGTGTTGGGCTGATTGGCTCATTGCAGCCTCAGTTATTGGTTCTTCTTTCTCATCTAGTCTTCTTTGCATCTATTCATTTCATTTTTTTGTGAGTATGCTAGTGCTGGAGCCAGAACTCATGCAAGGCCTGGCCTGTTTCAGGAGGCTGAAATCTGACCATCATGGTTCAAAGCCAGGCTGAGCAGGAAAGTCTAAGATCCTTACCTCCAATTAACTGCCAAAAATCTGGGAGTACTACAGTTCTAGCCCCAGGATGGCCCACAAGTAACTGTCTTCTGGACTTTCCTGCTAGAATTGGCCTTTACAATGGATACCCATATTTCTGCCTCCTGGAGAATTACAGGCATGAGTCAATAGCCCCAGGTTCTCTTCTTATTTACATTTTTGTGATCCTGAGGCTGGATCTCTGAGCCAGGGCACTGTTTCATAGCTTTCTCACTCAGCCTGGTGCTTTACAACTCTATCACGGATTCACTACTGTTTTCTTGTTTATTTGTTTTGCTGGTGATTTGAAGATGAGAGACCATAGCCCTCAGATTTAATCTTAGTATTTAGGATTACACACAAAATGAAGTGGCACTGTAGCTCAAGTGGTAGAGCACTAGCCTTGAACTGAAGTTCTGAGGGACAGAGCTCAGGCCCAGTGTTCAAGCCCTACAACTGATCAAAAAAAGAGGATTACACACAAAACCCAAAAACTCATGACTCATTTTGAAAATTTAATTGCATTTTCTTATACACTTTTAAATTTCTTTTTATTTCCATATGTATGCTGGGCTTTGAGCTATAAATCAGAGCCTAGGAATTGTCCCAGTTCTTTTTTTTTTTTTTTTTGTCTGTCATGGGCGCTGTCCCTCAGCTCTTCAGCTTGAGGCTAGAGCCGTACCACTTGTGCTACTGTGCCACTTCTGACTTTTCCTACTCATGTGTTGTTTAGGAATTAATCCCAGAGCCTCATGCATGCAAGGCAAACACTCCCCCACTGTGTCACCTTCCCAGACCCGTCCCAGAACATTTTTAATACTAGCCCTCTAAGATGCGAGCCACAGCACAATGTGAAGCTTTTAAAAAAAACTGTAGTTAGCTAATTACAGTAGTTCATGGACTCCCCTGCCTTGGCTGGCCTTGAACACTGACCCTCAGATGGGAGACCCTTGAGTAAGTAAAGTAACAAGTGTAAGCTAACTCAATTTTGCTCATTTTAACCTCTGAAATAGGCTCTCCCTTTTCTTGTTCCACATTTCTTTTCATTTATTTATTTTATTCTTGTGTGTGCTGGTCCTGGAGCTTGATCTCAAGGTGTGGGTGCTGTCCCAGAAATCATTGTCTCATTTCTGCCATTGGAGCCACAGCACAACCCCAGGTGTATTTTTTTCTTCTTTTTGGTGGTTCATTGGAGATAAGTGTCTCATGCAAAGCACAGAATGTCTCAGGAATCTGAGATCTGATTATCAGTTTGAAGTCAGCCTGCACAGAGAATTCCATGAGACTCTTTAACTCCAATTAGCTGGTAGTGATCCCACCAATTAGCTGAGAGTAATAGAACACCAGCCTTGAGTAAAGTAGAACAAATTCAACCCCCATGACTGGAACACAGAGAAAAAATATCCCATGTACTTTCCTGCATGGGCTTGCCTTTAAATGTTATTTTCTGATGAGTTCTGGGAAGATGGCAGAGGAGAAGCTGTAGGACAAACAAGCTCTCGCATAGAAAGCAATTTTTGTGTTCCAATGGACAGTCCTAAGCCAGAGAATAACACCAAGTGTGTCAACACAGTACAGAGAGTTAGGCCAGAGAGGGAAAATCCAGGCATGGAGACAGATATGAGCACTTGCCAGTAGCCACGGATGTGGCGGCAGTGGCGGCAGCTGCCATACCTGCAACACAGAGAGTCCGGGACTTAGGTTCCAGATGCAGCAAGTGAACGGTTTCTACTTAACACCAGCAAGAACTGACAAGGAGCAGACATCTTCATCCTGAAGTTCGCAGACCAGAGATGACCCAGGACCCAAGGCTCTGGCATGAGTAGAAGCCTGACATCCTCACTCCTTCGCAGGGAGCAATGAGGGAAGGCCAACCCTCCCCCCCCATTACTGGAGAATTCCATCTTTGATACTGACAAAGGCACAGCTGAGCTGATAGCTGCAACTCAGGCCTTGGAAGAAAACAAGAGTCATTTAGCAGGTCACAGGAATCTAACCTGGCCTACCAGGCTCAGCTCCTCCCTGGGAAAAGTCACCCAGCTTGGGCAGGCAGCCCCAGGAGTGGCTTTCTTCACTGGGTAAACAGAGCCAGAGGCTGCCCCTCTCTAAAGCAGCTTTGACAATCAATTGAAATTCAGTAAACATAAACACTGAGAATAGCTCCAGGCTGAGCTCTGTGAGTTTCTCAGAAGCTAACTCCTCAGGGAAAAGCTGCTGTTTGCTGAAAGGCCTCAACTCTACCCAGAACCTAGCCTCATCACAGCATTTCCAAACTAGAGGAAACAGCCATCTCCTCTTTTTGTGAAACTCAAAGTAGATCTCTGTCCCATTGAACTAGCCTGGGAGGAGGATCACAAAATCCTTGGTAAAGCAGAGCATTTTTCTGTGTGCTCAAACAAATTGACTTAAGATACCATCCAAGCCATAGGAAAATCAAACACCATAAGCAGACCAGATACTCCAACAAGAGACTGGTTATGGACACAAGGGAGATAAAGGATCGTCTCATCCCCCTAAAAAAAATTAAAGATCTCTTTTTTTGTACTTTTTATAAATTTTTTTCTAAACATTTTTTTTAATTTTTAACTTTAAAAATATTTGTTTTCTATTAACTTTTTTTTCTTCCTCTTATAATTTTTATTTGGGGGTTATATGTGTGTGTATTTTTTACTTTTTTTTCTTTTAAAATACATTTTTTGTTTATCTCTAGTGACCAATTGATCCTTTTTTTTCTTTCCTGCCCTTCTTTTCACATTTTCTTCTTTTTCCTTCTTTGCATGACTTAATTGCTGTTCGCAACCTCATATATACCCATAGTTGATATTTTGACTTTAGCAACATTGTATATACACTTAATCCAGAAATTTATTACTCAATTTAAAACTGCTTAGACTTTACTTCCTTAATAGCAGTACTACCTCTTAAGACTTGTATATTTTAAGCATTTTTATTTTTAAATTTTCCACATATCCTTTCTATCCCTCCTGTTCTCTTTTTTTTTTTTTTAATATTATTTTATTTTATTTGAGAACATACTTTACAGAGGGGCTACAATTACACGGGCAGGATAATGCATACATTTCTTACCAAGCATTGCAGCCTCCTTCTTTGTTTACCCTTCACCTCCCTTCCCAGCCTCCCCCCTCCCCCCACCCAATTATACCCCCCTCCCCCCCCCCACACCGACATTGTAAAGCTGGTTTTGACATGACATTTTGTACTTCTCATTGTTGCAACAGGTCCACCTGAATACTTAAACGACTTGTTTGTCCCCATCTCCTCCACATGTTATATTGACATCAAATATAGTGAAAGCAGGGGTTACAATGTGGGGGAGGGACATACAAAGCAACAAATAAATAATCTTATAAATGCGTTAGAAACACATGCATGAAAGAAACGAAAACATTCAAATACATATTTAAGGGTTCATATTCCTAACATCACATTATCTGACCTTTTCCGCTTGACTCATACCTATACTAGATATTGCAAATAAGGGAAACCATGGGACCTATGCTTCTTTGGGCCTGGCTTACTTCACTTAATATAATTTTTTCCAAACCTTTCCATTTCCTAACAAATGGGGAAATGTCATTCTTTCTGATGGAGGCATAGAATTCCATTGTGTATATATACCACATTTTCTTGATCCATTCATCTACTGAGGGGCATCAGGGTTGGTTCGATATCTTAGCTATGGTAAATAATGCTACAATAAACATAGTTGTACTGGTAGCTTTAGTGTGGTCTTGTTTGTAAACATTTGGGTAAATGCCCAAAAGTGGGATTGCTGGATCATAAGGGAGATGTATGTGAAGTCTTTAGAGGAACCTCCATACTGCTTTCCAAAGTGGTTGAACAAGTTTACATTCCCACCAACAATGAAGTAAGGTTCCTTTCTGTCCACATCCCCTCCAGCATCTGTTGTTGTTAGAATTCTTGATTTTTGCTGTTCTAACTGGAGTGAGGTGATATCTCAATGTTGTTTTGATTTGCATTTCTTTTATGGCTAGGGATGTTGAACATTTCTTCATGTGTCTATTGGCCATTCTTCTTTCTCTTCAGAGAAGCTTCTCTTTAAGTCTTTCTCCCACTTATTTATTGGGCAGTTGTTTCTTTGAGGATTTGTTGTTGGGTGGTTTAATTTTTTGAGTTCCAAGTATATTTTAGATATGAGACGCTTGTCCATTGTATGGCTAGTAAAGATCTTCTCCCAATCGGTGGGCTTTCTATTGATCTTGCTAGCTATGTCATTTGCCCTGCAGAAGCTCTGCAACCGTATGCAATCCCATTTGTCCAACCTTTCTTTGATTTGTTGTGCTTCCGGATCTCTATTCAGAAAATTTCGGCCTGAGCCAAGGAGACCTAAGGTTTCTCCTATTCCATCCTGTAATGTTTTCAGAGTGTCTGCTTTGAGTTCAAGGTCTTTGATCCATTTGGAGTTGATTCTGGTGCAGGGTGATATATAAGGATCTAGCTTTAGTTTTCTACATGTAGTTAACCAATTTTGCCAGCACCATTTACTGAAGAGGCTGTCTTTCTTCCATTCTATTGTTTTAGCTTCCTTATCGAAGATTAGATGGCTATAGGTCTGTAGGTTCATTTCTGGGTTTTCAAGTCTATTCCATTGGTACTGAGGTCTGTTCTTATGCCAATACCAAGCTGTTTTGATTACTATGGCTTTATAGTAGAGTTTGAAATTTGGTATTGATATTCCTCAAGCAGTGTTCTTTCCGTTGAGGAGCGTTTTTGCTATTCGGGGTCTTTTATTGTTCCATATGAATTTTTGGATTGCCTTTTCTATTTCCTTGAAGAATGAGGTTGGAATTTTAATAGGTATCGCGTTGAATTTGTAGATAGCCTTGGGAAGTATTGCCATTTTCACGATGTTAATCTTTCCAATCCAGGAGCATGGGAGGTTTTGCCATTTTTTAAGTTCTGTGTTGATTTCCTTTTTCGAGATTTTAAAGTTGTCCTCATAGAGGTACTTCACTTCTTTGGTTAAGTTAATTTCTAGGTATTTTATTTTTTGTGGGGCTATTACAAATGGAGTTGCTTTCCTAATTTCAGCCACACTTTTCTCATTGTTGGCATATAGAAAATCCATTGATTTTTGGGGGTTAATTTTATAACCTGCTACTTTGCCAAAGTTTTGAATCAGCTTGAGTAATTTGGGAGTGGAGTCTATGGGATTCTTTAAATACAAGATCATGTCATCTGCAAAGAGGGAGAGTTTTATTTCTTCTTTCCCTACTTGGATCCCCTTTATGTCTGCATCTTGTCTTATTGCTGTAGCTAGGCATTCTAATACTAGATTGAAGAGAAGTGGAGAGAGTGGGCATGCTTGTCTTGTTCCTGAGTTAAGAGGAAATGGCTTTAGTTTTTCACCATTGAGTATAATGCTGGCTGTAGGTTTGTCATATACAGCCTTTATTGTATTGAGGAATGTTCCAAGGATTTCTAATTTTTCCAAAACCTTCATCATGAAGGGGTGTTGGATCTTGTCGAATGCTTTTTCTGCATCTATTGAGATAACCATGTGGTTCTTATTCTTGCTCCTGTTGATGTGATGAATAATATTAATTGATTTGCGTATATTGAACCAGCTTTGCATCCATGAAATAAATCCTGTTTGATCATGGTGTATGATTTTTTGGATGAATTGTTGAAGTCGATTGGCCAAAATTTTGTTGAGAAGTTTTGCATCAATGTTCATCAAAGAAATGGGTCTATAGTTCTCTTTCTTTGATGAGTCCCTGGCTGGTTTTGGGATGAGGGTTATGATGGCTTCATAGAATGCGTTCGGTAGTGAGCTTTCTCTTTCAATTTCATTGAAGCGTTGGAGGAGTATTGGTGTGAGCTCTGCTTTGAAGGCTTTGTAAAATTCCGTTTTAAAACCATCTGGTCCTGGACTTTTCTTAGCTGGGAGGTCTGCTGTTTCTATTTCAATGCTTGATATGGGCCTGTTAAGCTGGTTTAACTCATCTTGGTTTAGTTTTGGCATGTCAATATTTGCTAGGAAAAGGTCCATTTCTGTCAAGTTGTCAAACTTATTAGCATAAAGTTTTGAGAAGTATTCCCTTATAATGTTCTGAATCTTGGTTGTTTCCGTGGTGATGTTTCCATTCTCATCTCTGAGTTTATTAATTTGGGTGTGTTCTCTACTTTTTCTGATATGGTTTGCTAAGGGTCTGTCAATTTTGTTAAGTTTTTCGAAGAACCAACTCTTTTTTTTTGTTGATTCTTTCTATAGTTTTTTTGGATTCTAATTCATTTAATTCTGATTTAATTTTGATTATTTCTTTCCATCTACTGGATTGGGGTTTATCTTGCTGCTCTTTTTCAAGGAGGTTTAGATGTGTCATTAAATTGTTAGTTTCAGATCTCTCCAATTTGTTGATGTAGGAGCTCAGAGCTATAAACTTGCCTCTGAGTACTGCCTTTGCTGTGTCCCAGAGGAGCTGGTAATTTGTGTGATCATTTTTGTTGAATAGCATGAACATTTGAATTTCCTTTCTAATCTCTTCCATGACCCACTCATGATTCAGCAGTGTGTTGTTCAGCCTCCATGTGATACCACACTTTCTTTGGTGGCTTTTGGTGTTGAGTTCTAATTTTATTCCCTTGTGGTCAGAGAGAATGCAAGGTATAACTTCAGTGTTTCTGAATTTAGACAAGTTTGCTTTGTGGCCTAAAATGTGGTCTATTTTAGAAAACGTTCCATGTGCTGCAGAGAAGAATGTGTATTCTGATGCTGCTGGGTGAAATGTTCGGTAAATGTCTGTTAAGTCTAGTTGATCTGTGCAGCTGTTTAAATCTGCGGTTTCTCTGCTGAGTTTTTGCCGAGTTGATCTATGTAGTGGGGAGAGTGGTGTGTTAAAATCCCCAACAATTAATGTCTTTGGATCTATATGGGATTTGAGGGAAAGTAGTGTTTCTTTGATAAATTTGGGTGCTCAATTGTTTGGCGAATAGATATTTAGAATTGTAATAATCTCCTGAAGGAGAGATCCTTTAATTAGTATGTAGCGACCTTCTTTATCTCTTCTCACGAATTTTAATTTGAAGTCTATTTTATGTGATATTAGGATTGCAACTCCCGCCTGTTTATGAGGGCCGTTTGCTTGGTAGATTTTGTTCCAGACTTTAACATTGAAAATGTGTTTGTTTTTATGGGCAAGATGTGACTCCTGCAGGCAGCAGATAGAAGGGTCTTGTTTTTTAATCCAACTAGACACTCTATGTCGCTTAATTGTAGAGTTCAGTCCGTTAACGTTAAGAGATAGGACTGAGAGGTATTTGGGAGTTCCTGCCATGTTATCCACCTTCTTGGGGCTGCGAAAACTGGGTTCTTCCTAAGGTTCTTGGATTCTCAGTTTGAGTGCAGTTTCTTGGCCTTTGTTGCGGTCTGCTTGGTTTTCTATGTGTAGGACATCTTTAGGAATCTTTTGTAGGGCTGGTTTGGTGGAGATGTATTGTTTCAATTTTTCTTTGCTATGGAAGGTTTTTATTTGGCCTTCAGTTATGAAGGAGAGTTTAGCTGGGTACAGTATTCTTGGTTGATAGTTGTTTGTTTTTAGGCCATGGCATACATCATTCCAGGCTCTTCTTGCTTTGATTGTCTCTGCTGAGAAATCTGAGGTAATTCTAATTGGTTTCCCTTTATAGGTGATTACCCTTTTCTCCTTGACAGCTTTAAGGATCTTTTCCTTGGTCTGGGTTGATCCTGTGTGGATTATAATGTGACAGTGGGATGTCCTATTCTGGTCTGGTCTATTTGGGGTTCTAAAAGTTTCTTGTATCTGAATAGGCCTATCTTTTTGTATGTTTGGGAAGTTCTCTGCTAGGATCCTGTTAAACAAATTTCCTAGACCATTAACTTCTGTTTCTAGGTGCTCCTCTACACCCATTATCCTTAGATTGTTCCTTCTGATGGTGTCTTCCAGGTGTTGGATAGACCTATCATATTTTTTGGACTTGTCTTGGATGGTTGTATGTTCTTTCTCTATAATATCTAGGCTGTCTTCAATCCCTGATATTCGATCTTCTGCATGGTCTAACCTGCTGTCAAGACTCTCTACTTTGTTTTTTATCTCTTTTCCTTCTAATTGGTCAGCTTTGATGGCTTCAAGTTCTTTGTTGAAGCTCTGTTTTAGGTCTTGTATGAATTTCTTTACTTCCTTAATTTGGTGTTCACTGTTTGTTCTCAAATCACTTAGTTGATTGGTTACGGTTTCTTTGGACTCCCATTCCTTCTGTTGGGTTCCATTCAGTATTCCCTTTGTGGTCTCCCTGACTTCCTTCAGCTCTTTGTTAATGGATTCCATGAATGCCTTTAGTGATCTTTGTGTATTCTCTACCTGGTCTCTCAATTCCTGAATTGCTCTTTGATTAGCTTCCTCCCATCTGTGGGATTCCTGCAGTTCTCTTTGAGTGTTCTCTGCCTGCTCACGCCATTCCTCCCTTTTTCTTTCAGTATTCTCAAGTTGTTCACACAAATCCTGTATCAGTTTTTGAGTAGCTTCCTCACGCTTGTGATATTTCTGTATAAACTTCTGAGATGCCTCCTCTCTCTCCCTATCACGCTCATTCAGAGTCCTTTGTACATTGTCAAACTTCTCATTTATCATGTTTGCTATTAGTGTTTGTAGAGCCAAATAACGCAAAGACATAGGTCTATTCAGATACAAGAAGCTTTTAGAACACCAAATAGACTAGACTAGGATAGGACATGCCACCGTCACATTTTAATCCATACAGGATCAAGTCAGACCAAGGAAAAGTTGCTTAAAGCTGTCAAGGAGAAAAGCTCAATCACCAATTAGAATCACCTCAAATTTCTCAGCAGAGACGATTAATTCCGGAGAGCCTGGAATGATGTATGCCATGCCCTAACGACAAACAACTATCCACCAAGAATACTGTACCCAGATAAACTCTTCTTCATAGCCAACTAGATCACAATAAATGCCAAGCAACCGCACCCAAAATGAGAATCTAAGAACCACAGGAAGAACCAAGTTGCCGCAGCCCCCAAGAAAGAGGAAAAAATGGCAGCAACTCCCACATACCTCAGTCCAATCTCTCAACATTAACGGACTTAACTCTCCAATTAAAAGACATAGACTGTCTACTTGGATTAAAAAGCAACATCCTTCTATCTGCTCCTTTCAGGAGTCACACTTTCCCGTAAAAACAAACACATTTTCAATCTGAAAGGTAGAAAAAAAATCTACCAAGCAAATGGCCCCCATAGCCAGGCAGGAGTTGCAATCATAATATCAGATAAAATAGAATTCAAATTAAAATTAGTGAGAAAAGATAAAGAAAGTCGCCACATAGTGTAATTAAGGGATCTCTCCTTCAGGAGGATATTACAATTCTAAATATCTATTAGCCAAACAACGGAGCACCTAAATTACCCAAGAAACACTAAATTCCCTCAAATCCCACATATATCCAAAGACACAGGCCGAAATTTTCTTAATAGAAACCCAGAAACACAACAAATCTAAGAAGGGTTGGACAAATGGGATTGCATGAAGTTGCAGAGATTCTGCATGGCAAAGGACATAGCTAGCAAGATCAATAGAAACCCCACGGATTGGGAGAAAGTCTTCACTAGCCATACAATGGACAAGGGTCTCATATCTAAAATATACCTGCAACTCAAAAAATTAAACCCCCCAACAACAAACCTTCAAAGAAAAAACTGCCCAGTAAAAATGAGATAAAGACTTAAAGAGAAACTTCTCTCAAGAGGAAAGAAGGATGGCCAATAGACACATGAAGAAATGCTCAACCTCTCTAGCCATAAAAGAAATGCAAATCAAAACAGCATTGAGATATCACCTCACCCCAGTTAGAATGGCTAGCATCAAGAACTCTAATAACAACAGATGCTGGAGGGCATGTGGACAGATGGGAACCTTACTGCATTGTTGGTGGGAGTATAAACTTGTACAAACACTTTGGAAAGTAGTATGGAGTTTCCTAAGAAGACTCCACATACAGCTGCCCTATGACCCAGCAATCCCACGTTGGGGCATTTAACCAAATGTTCACAAACAAAACTACAAGAAAGTTACCAGCACAACTATGTTTATTGCCGCCTTATTTACCATAGCTAAGATATGGAACCAACCCAGATGCCCCTCAGCAGATGAATGGATCAAGAAAATGTCGTATATATACACAATGTAATTCAATGCCTCCGTCAGAAAGAATGACATTGTCCCATTTGTTAGGAAATGGAAAGACTTGGGAAAAATTGTATTAAGTGAAGTAAGCCAGGCCCAAATAAACATAGGTCCCATGGTTTCCCCTATTTGTAATAACTAGTATACGTCTGAGTCAAGCAGAAAAGGTCAGATAAGTTGATGGTAGGGAAATGAACCCTAAGATATTTATTCAAATGTTTTTTTTTCTTTCATGCAATTGTTTATAACAAATTTATAAGATTATTTCTTTGTTGCTTTGTATGTGCCTCCCCCACTGTATACCCCCTGCTTTCACAGTATTTGATGTTGCTATCATTTGTGGAGGGGATGGGAAAAAAAACAGATGGTTTAAATAGGCATACAGGTGAACCCATTGCAAGGAGATGTACAAGTCATTATGTCAAAAATGAACTTTAAAACTTTGGTAGGGGGAGGAGGGTTGGGTGGTGGGACGGAGGGAGGATGGGATGGGAAGGGGAAACAAAGGAGGAGGCTACAATGCTTTATGGGAAATGTACTCATTGTCTTGCCCATGTAATTGTAACACCTATGTACAGTATTTTCACAATAAAAAGGGGTCTATTTTTGAAAATGTTCCATGTAGTGGTGAGAATAAAGTGTATTCTGATGCTGCTGGGTGAAATATTCAGTAATTGTCTGTTAGATATAGTTGATCTAGGCAGTTCTTTAGATCTGCTGTTTCTCTGTTGAGTTTTTGTCGAGTTGATCTACATAGTGTGGATAGTGGTCTGTTAAAGTCCCCAACAATTCTTGTCTTTGGATCAATTTGAGACTTTGGGGAAACTAGTGTTTGTTGGATAAATTTCGGTGATCCATTGTTTGGCGAATAGAATTTATTATTGCAATAACCTCCTGAAAGAAAGATCCCTTAATTCCTATGTAATGACCTTCTTTATCTATTCTCACGAATTTTAATTTGAAGTCTATTTTATCTGATATTATGACTGCAACTCCCGTCTGTTTATGGGGGCCATTTTCTTGGTACATTTTGTTCCAGAGTTTCACTTTCAAAGTGTGTTTGTTTTTATGGGCAAGGTGTGATTCCTGTAGGCAGCAGATAAAAGAATGTTTCTTTTTAATCCAACCAGACAGTCTATGTTGCTTAATTGGAGAGTTAAGACCGTTAATGTTGAGAGAAAGGACTGAGAAGTGTTTGGTAGTTTCTGCCATTTTATCCACCTTTTTGGGGGCTGTGGCAACTTGGTTCTTCCTTTGGTTTTTGGATTCTCAGTTTGGATGCCTTTCTTTGCCTTTATTGTGGTCTTGTTGGTTCTGTCTGTGTAGGACATCTTAAAGTATCTTTTGTAGAATCTGTTTGGTGGAGATATATTTTTTATGTTTTTCTTTGCTATCGAAGGTTTTTATTTCACCTTCGGTTATGAAGGAGAATTTAGCTGTTTACGGTATTTACAGTATCACACTTTGTCTTTAGGTCATGGCATGCATAATTCCAGGCTCTTCTTGCTTTAATTTTCTCTGCTGAAAAAATGAAGTTATTCTAATTGGTTTCCCTTCATAGATGATTGATCTTTTCTCCTTGACAGCTTTAAGGATCTTTTCCTTGGTCTGAATTGATCTTATGCATATTATAATGTGACAGTGGGATGTCCTGCCCTCGTCTGGTCTATTTGGGGTTCTAAAAGTTTCTTGTATCTGAATAGGCCTATCTTTTTGCATGTTTGGGAATTTCTCTGCTAGGATCCTGTTAAACAAATTTCCTAGACCATTACCTTTTGACTCTAGGTGTTCCTCTACACCCATTATTCTCTGATTAGGCCTTCTGATGGTGCCTTCCAGTTGCTGAATATATCTATCATATTTCTTTATTTGTCTTGGATAAGTGTACATTCTTTATAATATCTAGGCTGTCTTCATTAACTGAGATTCGATTTCTGCATGGTCTAACCTACTGTAAAGACTTTCTTCTTTGTTTTTTATTCACTTTCCTTCTAATTGTGTGGCTTTGATGACTTCGTATTCTTTGTTGGAGCTTTGTTTTAGATCTTGTATGAACTTCTTTACTTCCTTAATTTGGTGTTCAGTGCTTATTCTCAAATCACTTAGTTGTTTGGTTATGGTTTCCTTATACTCCCATTCCTTCTGTCGGGTTAGATTCAGCATTCCCTTTGTGGTCTCCCTGAATTCTTTCAGCTGTCTGTTCATGGATTCCATGAATGTCTCTATTAATCTTTGTTTATTCTCATCCCTCCCTTGCAATTCCTGTTTTACTCTTTGATTAGCTTCCTCATGTTCATGCAATTCCTGTAGTTCTCTTTGACTGTTCTCAGCCTGCTCAATCAATTCCTGACATTCTCTTTGTCTGTTTACAGCCTGCTCATGCAATTCCTGTATTTCTCTGATGGTTCTCAGCCTGCTCACACAATTCCTTTAATTCTCTTTGAGTGTTCTCATCCTGATCATGCAATTCTGTATCAATCTTTGAGTAGCTTCCTCATGCTCATGAGATTACTGTATTGATCTTTGGTTTACCTCCTCTCTCTCCCTACCATGTTCACACTGAGTCCTTTGCAGGTTTTCTATCTGTTCATTCACCATGTTTCCCAGTAATATTTATAGAGCTTTTGGGGAACTCTCCTCTGGAATACACATTATCTGTTCTGTCACCTGGTTATCATGAGTGGAAGTTGAGATACCAGGACTTGCATTTTTCTTGTGTTTTTCTGGCTGGTTCTGCCCATTTGATATAAAAGTAATACCAATTTTCTGCTAGAATAATGTTTCAAGTCATGCATCCACCAAAGTCCTGCAGTTGCACAGGCAAAAAGATGCAGATATAATCTAGTTCAACAGATACAATCTATTCAACATCAAACAACTATGGATTAATGGGCTAACAACAGCAAGGACTAATTTGGCAAACCAGAAATTATTATATTTAGGGACAAATGTGAGGAAAAATAGGATTAGAAGAAGGTGGAGAGGTAAAAGGAGAGTGAATTTAACCAAGTTCTAATCTCAAAGAACGAAATGGATTGGACAGAATAGTAGGAGAGAGAAAAAACAGACAAGGAAAAATGGGAAAAACAAATATTTAAGTTTAATAAATGAATCTTAAAAATTAAGTTTAAGGTGATATTGAGAGAAGAAAAGGATACGAGTGATAGAAAGGAGATATGAAATACTAAAAAATAAAAATTCTCAAAAATTATATAGGTTTAAAGAGATAATACTGCTATTACAGAATTTAAGGATAAGAAATTTTGAATTGAGTAATAAAATTCTTGATTAAGTGTGTATACAATGTGGGTAAGGTTTAATATTCGAGGATGAGCATATATCTGAGGATGAGCAGAACAGCAAATAAGTCACAGAAAAAGAAGGAAACAGAAGAAAAAATGAAAAGAATGAAAAAGAAAAAAAGGACCAAAAGGTCAGTAGAGATTTAAACAAAGCACACACACACACACACACACACACACACACACACACACACACACACACACACACACACACACACACACACACACACACACACCTAAATTAAAAATTAGGAGGGGAGAAAAAAAGATTAATAGAAAACAATATTTTTTAAAAACTAAAAATTAAAAAAAGTACAAAAAAGAGTTCTTTTTTTGGGGGAAAGTAGATGGGAAGATCCTGTATCTCCCTGTGTATATAACCAGTCTCTTGGTGGAGGCTCTAGTCTGCTTGTGGTGTTTGGTTTGCCTGTGGCTTGATTGGTTTCTTAAGTCAATTTGTTTGAGCAGGCAGAAAAATGCTCTGCTTTACCCAGGATTTTGTGATCCTCCTCCCAGGCTAGTTCAATTAGAGGGAGATCTGCTTTGAGTTTCACAAAATAGGGAGATGGCTGTTTCCTCTAGTTTGAAGATGCTCTGATGAGGCTAGGTTCTGGATAGAGTTGAGGCCTTTCAACAAATTGTAGCTTTTCCCTGAGGGGTAGCTCTGAGACACTCACAGAGCCCAGCCTGGAGCCATTCTCAGGGTTTCTGCTTACTGAATTTCACTTGATTGTCTAGGCTGCTGTAGAGAGGGGCAGCCTCTGGCTCTGTTTACCCAGTGAAGAAAGTCACTCCCCTCGGGGCAGAGCTTTTTCTGCCTGGGCTGGGTGACTTTTCCCAGAGAGGAGCTGAGCCTGGCAAGTCAGGTCAAGTGCCTGTGACCTCCTAAATGACTTTTGTTTTTTTTTTTCCAAGGCCTGAGTTGGAGCTAGCTTCTCAGCTGGGCCTTTTCAATATCAAATATAGAGATCTCCGGGGGTGAGGGCGGGAGGGGTGGCCTTCCCTCCTCTGCTCCCTGAGAAGGAGTGAGTATGTCAGGATTCTACTCACGCTGAAGTCTTGGTTCCTTGGTTGTCTCTGGTCTGTGATCTGCAGGATGAAGATATTTGCTACTTGTCAGTTCTTTCTGGTTTTAAGTAGAATCCGGTCACCTGCTGTGTCTGGCACCATTGTCCCAGACTCTGTGTTGTTCGCTTGGCGGCTAGGCTGCTGCTGTTACCACCGCCACCGCAGCTGCAGCTAATGGCAAGAGCTCAGATCTGTCTCCTTGCCTAGATTTTCTCTCTCTGGCCAAAATCTCTGTACTGTGATGGCACACTTGGTAATTCTCTGGCCTAGGACTCTTCACTGGAACACTACAACTATTTTCTATGTGACAGCTTTTTTAGCCTCTAGCTTCTTCTCCTCCATCCTCCCCTAAAGTAATTTGTTGTTGCTTTTTTAAAAAACTGGTGCCAGTGGCTCATGCCTGTAATCATAACAACTCAGGTGGCTGAGATCTGATAATCGAGGATTAATAACAGCCAGGGTAAGAAGGTCTGTGAGACTATTATCTCATTAACCAGTTACCAAGAACCTAAAAGGGGCATTGGGGGCCAAACTAGTAGAGTGATAGCCTTGAGCACAAGAGAACAGGGGTTTCAACCAGGCCCTCAGTTCAAGCTTCACATATTAAAAAAAGTTAAAAAGAATTTGCCATCATTTGTAATCTCAGCATCCTCAACTAGTGGTTTATTTATAGCCAATTTGTATCTCAGTTTGCACGTATTTGGGTAGGGGAACTAAACTTATATAACAGTTAAAAGGAAAAAAAATGAACACAAGGGTACAGGTGTCTCAGGCATGTAATCTTACCTTCTCAGGAGGCTGAGAAATGAGGATGGTGGTTTAAAGCCAGCCCTGGGCAGAAACGTTCCCATGAGACTGCTATTTCCAATTAACCACTAAAAAACAAGAAATGGAACTGTGGTTTAAACTTGTATGGTAGAGTGCTAACCTTGAGCAAAGAAGCTCTGGGACAGCACCCATGCCCTGTTTTAAAGCCCCATGTCTGAAGGAAAAAAAAAAAGATTTCAGGGCTGGGAAGGTGGCTAAGTGGTAGAGTGCTTGCCATGCAGGTATGAGCCTTTGGTTCAATTTCTTAGTACCACATAAGCAGAAAAGCCAGAAGTTGCATTGTGGTACAACTGGTAGGGTGATATCCTTGAGGTGAAGAGCTAAGGGACAGGGCCCAAGCCAAGAATTCAGGACCCATGATGGACAAAAAACAAACAAAAAAAGAGTTCAAACAATTAAATGATGTGCACAATAGACTATACACTAAAGATGAAAGATTAAATTAATAATTAAAATGATCAACATTGTTTCAATTTTGTAGGTGGTGAATGTAGCAGAAAAAGTGATAAGAAATAATGATTCATTTCTAACAACTCTTCCATTTGTTAAACTCATTTACTATTTTAAACTAAAGAAGCACTTAAGCGCCGGGTGCTGGTGGCTCACGCCTGTAATCCTAGCTACTCAGGAGGCTGAGATCTGAGGATCGCGGTTCAAAGCCAGCCCGGGCCGGAGAGACCGTGACACTCCTATCTCCAATAAACCACCAGAAAACCGGAAGTGGCGCTGTAGATCAAGTGGTAGAGCGCTTGCCTTGAGCTGAAGAGCTGAGGGACAGCGCCCAGGCCCAGAGTTCAAGCCCCACGACCGACAAAAAAAAAATAAAAATAAAACATAAAAAAAAATAAAGAAGCACTTAAGTATCACTTTATTGAAAAACAAAATTGAACATGTGCTTTAGCCTGAATTCCACATTTTATAATTTGCCTTTTAGTAAACAATCAGTATCTTTTCTTATAAAATACATGTGATACCTTTATTTAATACTTCACATCTTTCCAGTATTTGGTTATAACAAAACCCCTCCCATCTTTCTTTTCTTCCTTCCACTCCTTCATATCCTTTCCTCCTTTCAATCCTAGCAATTAAACTCAGGGCTTCATGCATTTTATGTAGATGCTCTACAAAGTGAGCCATACACCTGTTCTTTTCGCTTTAGTCACTTTTTTTTTTGTTGGTCATGTGGCTTGAACTCTGCGCCTGGACACTGTTCCTGCACTCTTCAGCTCAAGGCGAGTGCTCTACTGTTTGAGCCACAGTGCCACTTCTGGTTTTCTAGTGGTTTATTGAGATAGGAGTCTCACACACTTTCCTGCCTAAATTGGCTTTTAACTGGGATCTTCAGATCTCAGCCTCCTGAGCAGCTAAGATTACAGGCATGAGCCACCTGCGCTTAGCGCTGCTTTAGCCATTTTTATGACAGGGTTTTCTGTTTATGACCAGGCTAGCATGGATCACAATCCCTCGATGACAGGGAGGGTTGTGTGTAACAAGTCAGATACAGTGAGGAAACAACTTTCTCTGTCCATCACATGGAGAATTTTCGAGGACTGTATTAGAAATGTCGAGGAGTGGTTTGTGATGAGCATTCTGCTTCCAGGAGTCTCTTCCCACTTCCCAACATTCTAGTCCTGCCAGAAAGGTTCTATGGTAGAAGGCTCAGGATGGAGAAGGCAGACTCTCATTTTCCTTGTCACCAATCTGCCCACAGCAGTGATTGTTCCATCTTAACTATTTGGATGGACTTCTACCCTGATGATTTTTATGAGCACAAGAAACTTGACATCCTGAAAACACTTACATAGTATGACAAACTCAACACGCCCTCTTCAAACTTGCTGTTCTGCTTCCATATTCTTCTGGACCAGCTGGAGCAACGAATGACCCATGAGACCAAGAAAAAGAGTAAGTAGTACTTGTTTAGATGCCTTAGAGCTTGTGAGTAGGGATGGAACCTAGATCTCAAGGGATGGGCCTGCTTGGCCAATAGCCCTTTGTACTATCCAGCTTGACAAAATGTCATTTTATGGATGTTCTATGCCGGGTAATGTCTGTGCCCTTTTTAAAAGAACTTGGACATAACCACTCATTAGAAACACTCTACCTTCTCATCAGTGTTCAGTCCAAACTCAAGTTCTACAGCTTCCCCTATTACATCCTCATAGAAGTTTATTCACACTTTAACTTCTAGAGTCTACTCTAAGACTCTTGTACCTATTTCCATTCTTATGTTTGTGTCACTGTAGAGAACTTCCTGCTGAACTCCAGATAAAGAACCCATCAGAGATGTGTCCTATGGTGAGTGATGGAGATTGGAAGCTAACACTGGACTCCAGAAACCATGTGAACATAGAGGCTTTTTTCAATGTATAGAAAGGACCAAGTAGGTTTTGAGTCCTGTAGACATCCCACTAGTTCTGAACTCCACATGTGATGTATGTGAACCTGCACATACCACCAAGGAAGAAGATGATCCAGAATGTCTTCTATTGATGTTCACAATTCACATAGATCACATCCAAACCATTAAAAAAGTATTGGTCTTGGAGTGCAGGATAAATATGTGCTAATGGAAAATGACCCCAGTCTACGTTCAGAAAAACCAATAAGTTAGGTCCAAAGTCTAGATTCAGTTGAGGAAAGGGAATCTGTCCTCACAGAATATCCAGACCAATTTGTCCTGCTGCTGGGGATCCAATTTCCCATTGAGAAATAAGATCTGTCCCTCCCTAGATTCAGGAAGAAAATAGTGCCTTTAATAAGGAAGTAGATCCTTTTGAGGACTCTGAGGCAGAATTTGTGTCTGAAGGCAATTAGAAGACAATCCATATTTAGAGATTGCTTTTCCCCCCTTCTTTAGAAAATCTTTATATTTATTTTTGGTCCTGGTTGTTGTAAAATGATCAGTCTAGTTATTTTTCTAACGTTATTAAAATGTCAGTGTTTATGTTATGTTATACAATTCATGAATCTTAAATGTGTTTTTTTTTCAACCTACAATATAAAGCACCATGCACATGTGTTCTGTGTGTGGGAAAACACAGAGTGACAGGGGGGCTGAACAAGAGAGCCTACTGGACATAAAGGGAACGGTTAAATGCACAGGAAGTTGCGAGGAAGCCAGGCCATGCCTTCATGGGGTGATAAGGTGGCTACAAAAGCTCTAGGACATACCAGATCAGATGACTTAGAAAGCTGTTCTGTCAATTGGGACAAACGCTACAATACTTATAGTGGTATGTGGGACTTTCTTCCAACAGTGAGTTCAAATCTGTATATATATTCACTGTGCTTTGGGAAATATTGAAGAAAAATTTAGCTCCATTAACATAAAAATTCTACTTAGGGCTGAATACATTTGACAAAATACATAGGAAATATCGACACTGGAAATTATAAGCCATCATCAATAGAAGAAAGAAGGCTTATATAGATGGACAAACACAAAATCAGGAAGCAATTAAATCAGTTATATGGAAATACATGTTATATTCATTACATTTTATATAGTATAATATATGATATATAAGATCGAATATGATTTTTCATACTACAAGGGCTTTTAACATTTTTAATCTTAAGTATTTTTTTCACATAATATTAGTGTAAAACATTATTGGGGAACGTGGTAATAAAACTTTGATTATAATTATATGAATATATATTTTTGTGTTTCTAGATATAACATTGATTATAAATAGATGAATAAATGTAAACATATATTTGTATATCTGCCTATGAGGTGAATATAATGAAACAGGCTACACAATGTATAAAAAGGCAGTTATGAGTTAGTATATGAGACTCAGGCCTGTAATCCTAGTTATGTGAGAAGCTGGGTTCTGAGTTTTAGTTTCTCTTACCCCCATGCCATTAGATTTTCAGAGGAGACCTGGTCCCTCGAGTGTAGCCAAGCAACACATATGTAGTAGGATCACACTCAGTGACCCCAGAGGAAAGTCAGTAGAAATCAGGACAAGCTTATTATGTTAGGACAGTCTACTCAGTTCCTGTGCCAAGATGGGCATCTGTAGAACATCAGATGGAAAGTTGGCATTCCCTCCCAAAATGTTTTTCACTATCCTGAATTAAACTTTATTTCCCTTCCCAACCTGCAAACAAATAGAATTATGCCAAGGGCTAAAGAGAGATGGACAAAGACTTACAAATACATAAAATTATATACTTTTTTTTTTGGGGGGGGGTTCCGGTTGTCAGCTTGAACTATGGGCCTGGGCGCTATCTCTCAGCTCTTCAGCTCAAGGCTAGTGCTCTACCACTTGAGCCACAGCGCCACTTCTGGCTTATTTTCTTTTTGCTTATGTGGTGCTGAGGAATCGAACCCAGGGCCTCATGCATGCAAGGCAAGCACTCTACCACTGAGCCACCTTCCCAGCCCCCAAATTATATACTTTGTTTCAGTAATTCAATGACAAATCATCAAAGGCATATCTTGAATTTTTCTTTTTTTTTTAATGGAAATGGGAATATACACTGAGTGCATCAGGGAGTAGGTGATAGTTTGGATGCTGAGTTGTGGAATACACTCCTGGGCATGGGTGTCACTTGCCTCTGAGAACTTGTGTGAGGATGCGTCTCCACACACAGCTTCACAAAACAATGCCCATAACTTGTATGATGTCATAGCCATCTTTCCATAGCAGCAAATAGGTGTCAGGCACTGATCCTTCTCTGAGGTGGACTAAGCAACACAGAAAGGCACAAAGAACTAGAGGAAATGACTGCTAGACACCAGACACCAGCTTCAAGAGCTGTCCTGACCAGAAGCTAGGATAAATTGAGCTGGAGAAGGCTGATCCCCAGACAAGGCTCCTGAGCACTAAGGACCAGGCACTATTATAGGTGTTGGAGAAACAATTGAATGTGGTTCTCTCCTCATAAATTTCATGCTCAAAAGAAAACCAGAAATCATAATGATAATTTCTATAAATCAGAGACATGACATTGGTAGTTTGGTGGCAACAACTTCAAAGTGGGTATGTGAGGACATATCCCTGAGGAGGAGATAGTTAATCTGACAGCCATCATCCGTGCAACTAACTAGAAGCAGATACTCCAGGCAGTAGGAACAGCAAGTACATCCCTCAGTGATGGGAAAGGACATAACTTGCTTCAGAAAAGGAAAACATCACTGATGTGCTTGCTTGTGAAGTAAGAAAAAAAGGCACAACAAAGGAAAAAAGTCAGACATGAAGATCGGAATAAATTATATAGATACTGGATGCTGCTGGTTACAAGAAAAAAAAATCTGTTATTCTAAATCTGACATGACCCACTGGAACCAAAGTGCTCAAATAGTAGCTAGACACATCTGATTCACCTAGAGAATACTTTTAACATGTGATTCTAGCCAGGCTCTGGTGGCTCACAACTGGAATGCAAGCTACTCGGGAGGCTGATATCTGAGGATCAGGTTTGAAGCAAGCCCAAAGAGGAAATTTGGAAAGACTAATCTCCAATTAACCACCAAAATTATGGACATGAAGCTGTGGTTCAACTGCTAGAGCACTAGCCTTGAGAAAAAATTAAGGGACAAAACCCAGGCTTTAGGTCCAAATCCCTGGACTTCAGAAATCAAAGAAGTCAACAAATAAAATTTGGTGCTCAGTCGATCATCACTTAGCATTCTACTTCAATGTATTTGGTATGAGCCTAGGAAGTTACATCCTTAGCAAATGCTCTCCCCTCATATTCTGCTTCATTACCAGTATTCAAATCCCTGGTATTACCAAAGTCTCCTCCCAGTTAGCATAGCAGTCTACCACTGGGAATTAATAGATATATTTTTATTAATCATAATCTATCCAGACACATCAAATGAGTAATAGCCACATTCCATTATTCTGAATGTTTTTGCTCCCCCTTTGAGTTAATAAGCCTTACCATTAAAAACTATAGAATACTTATTAAATTAAATCAACAGTCATCATTCTCCCACCCAATCTTATAACCTAAGTTATGTGGGGTTTTTTTGTTTCTTTGATGTTGGTGCCCTGTATCTTGTCTATACATTTCTCTAGCTTTGGGAGGTGAAGGGAAAAAAACCAAATGCTTAACTAGGGATACAGTTTGACCCATTTTAACAATGAGATCAAGACACTATGTTCAAAAACGAACTGTACAATTTAGGCAGGGAGTGTGAGGGGGGATGGAGAGGAGTAGTTGTGGAGGTGGAAGGGTAGGGATGGTAGGGAAAAAACAAAGGAGAAGGTAACAATGCTTGAGAGGAAATGAACTCATTACCTACCTTATGTAAATGTAACCCCTTTGTACATTATTTTTACAATAAAAAACATATTAAAAAAGATGAAAAGAACCAGAAATAAAACTACATACTTACAATCATCTGATATTCGGCAAAAGAGCGAAAGATGTAATGTGAAAAAAAAAAAAAAAACATAGCCTTGCCGGATGCCCTTGGCTCATGCCTTTAATCCTAGCTACTCAGAGGCTGAGATCTGAGGATGGTTGTTGAAAGCCAGCAGGGCCAGGGAAGTCAGTGAGACTCTTAGCTCCAATAAACCACAAGAAAATGGGAAGTGGAACTGTGGTTTAAGAACTAGCCTGAAGATGAAATGCTGAGGCCCAGAGTTCAAGCCCCACGACCGACACACACACACACACACACTGACACACACATACACACACACACACACACACACACACACACACACACACACACACACACACACACACCACACTTACACACGCATCATAGCTTCTTCAACTATTGGTGTTGGGAAAACTGGACATTCATAGGCAGAAAACTAGAAGTGGATCTCTGCTTCCACTAACATCAAGTCAAAATGGATTAACTACATTAAAATCAGCCAAACTACTATAAGACAGAATAAGGGTGACATTAGAACTTATAGGTACTGAGGTGCGAGCTGGGCAGCTGCACGCCTAGCAGTTGCACTCCAGATCCCGCAATCTCGCACTGCGTGCCTCGACCTGATAACCGCTTACTCCAGTTGGCCCCTGCAACAGGCTCCATGCATTGGGCGCACCCCGCGCTCTGGGCAGCTCTGCTCACCGCACTGGCCCTGCTCCATGGGCCGCCTGTGAAATGGCCCCTTAGTGCGCTGAGAGCCCTGTGATGCGAACTCCCTGGCCCAGTGCATGCCTCCGCCTGCCACACCCACGTGTGCAGAGCTGGTGCGCGAGCCAGGCTGTGGCTGCTGCTTGAACTGAGCGCTGCGCGAGGGCCAGCTATGTCATGTCTACTCCGAATGCTGCAACTTGGGGCTCAGCTGCCAGCTGCCACGGGCCGAGCCACGCCTCCTGCAGGCGCTGCTGGACGGCCGGGGGTTCTGCGCCAATGCCAGCGTCCCCTGGCCGCCTGAGCACCAACCTGCTGCCTGTGCCCTCTGCCTCAGGAAATGCTAGTGAGTCGGAGGAGGACCGAGGCACGGGGAGCATGGAGAGCCATGCCCCGCCCAGCACACATAGGGTGTCTGACTCCAAGTATCATTCCATTCATTCATATCTAGACACCATCAAGAAAGGTCACGTGAAGGACAGCCAGCGCTACAAAGTCGACTATGAGTCCCAGAACACGGACACCCAGAACTTCTCCTCAGAGTCCAAACGGGAGACAGAATATGGTCCCTGCCTTAGAGAGATGGAAGATACCCTGAATCACCTGAAGTTCCTCAATGTGCTGAGTCCTAGGGGTGTGCACATCCCCAACTGCGACAAGAAAGGACTTTATAAGAAGAAGCATTGTTGCCCCTCCAAAGGCAGAAAGCGGGGCTTCTGCTGGTGCGTGGACAAGTATGGTCAGCCCCTCCCAGGCTGGGACAGCAAGGGCATGCACGACATGCACTGCTTCGGCATGCAGAGCCAGTAAACCCCACTGCATCAGTTAAATTGGAGCTCCAATACGCTTTACTTTGCACAAAACACTGCCACGGACAGAAAAACACCTGGCTACAGCTTCAACTTATATTTCTTTTTGTGATGAACTGGTTTTTTGTGTGTGTTTTTTTTTTAAAGAAAACCAAAGTTTAGACAGATTTTTGAAATGTCTATTGTTCCTTTAAATGGTAAACTTGAGCATCTTTTCAGTTTTCAATAGTCAGAAAAGAAAATTAATTTCTCTGTTTCTTTCTGTAAAAATAACTGATACTCCTGCCCAAAGCAGCGGACTTGATCCCCTTCTAGAATCCTCTCCACATCTGCCCACTGGAACACCTGACCTTCTGCCCCCCTCACTTCAGTGGCTATTGTAGAAGACACCTCCTCGTTGCCCTCCACCCTGCTCAGGCCTCATGGAGAACAGGAAAGTCAGAAACTCCAGTCACCTGGCCATCTCTACCATACACGAGACCCCTGGCCATCCTGGTCCTAACTTTGATTCCAAGGCTTGGAACCCTGGACGACAAAGCTTCTTCATTTTCTGCAAGTGACCTGATCTGCTTGGAAAATACTAGAGAGATTGAGGTGGAATCTTAACTGACCAAGAAAGTTCTATAAAACTGACCAAAAAGTTCTAGCACATTCTGGGAAACTTGTAAATGCAGATCTTTCTGACCTCCCTCCATCAGGCAGCTTTTCAAGGATGGAGCCCAGTGGAAGGCCGAGGGTTGCCTTGGCTGTGGTCCAGCAAGGCATGGGGAAGGCTGGGAATGTACCCACACCTCACAGGCCTCACCAGTGATGGAGTAATCACTCTGGAGACAACAATAACAACAAAATGTTTTCTAAATTAACTCATAGTTTGGGGTTGAGGATACTAAGCTATTTAAAGGCAAAAGTTTATTTTCACCCCTCATCTTTATTCTTGACCTAACAAAACAATGGTGTTTAATGTTATCTAAACAGGAAAGATGAACAGCTTGTTGAGAGAGCCTCATAGGGACACTGGGAACACATAGAGAATAACTTGTGTTCGTTGAACTTGGAGTCCAACTTATACTTTATAATTCACACATATATGCAGAGAGAGAGATATGTTCTCAATGGTTAACATTGTATACAGCATAGCCCCATTATAACAAGATCCATACTAGATAATCCTAGATAGTGTTATAGATACTAGAAGGTGTAACTATGGCCGTGACACGGAGAGGACACTCAGTCCAGGCTGGGCTTTTCTATCCCCAAGGCCAAACCCATGGCAGTGTTTGGGGTGTGGCGATTGTCCTGCCCTACACTGCTCTCCTTAAGAACAAAAACAGGTCTCAAGACAGTCTGCCTACCTATTACAAGCTTTCCTTTATTTTTTAAATTTTTTTTGGTGGGGAAAGTATTTTTGAAAAGTTTTGTCTTGCGATGTATTTATAAAAGCAAATAATGTTTTTACCATTAATACAATAATTTAAAAAAAAGAACTTATAGGTACTGGCAGGAACTTCCTGAATAGAATCCCAGGGGCACAACAGATAGGAAAGAGATACAACAAATGGGACTACATCAAAGGAAAAAACCTACACAGGCTAGGGAAATAGGCAGTAAACTAAAAAGACAGCCAACAAATTGGGAAAGATTTTTACCTGCAATACATCAGACAAAGGGCTAATTTTCAATGTATACATGGATCTCAGGAAACTACCCCTCCCAAAACTAATAAACCAACCACCAAATGGGCAGAGGATCTAAGGAGAGACTTCTCAGAAGAAGAGGGAAAAATGGCAAAGAAACATATCAGAAAAGGTTCATCATCCCTGGCCATGAAGAAAATATAAATCAAAGTAATCCTGAGATACCATCTTACCCAAATATCTTGAATTCAGGCAACAAATGTTGGTGGGGAAGTGGAGAAACTGGAAAATGGCAAGGACATTTGCACAACCATGTTCCTTGCTGCTCAATTCACAGTGACAAGAAATGTACACAACGCAGATGCCCCACAATAAATGAATGGAACCAATAATTATGCTATCTATATACAATGAAATTTTACAGAGCCATTAGAAAGGATTAAATAATGTCATTTGCAGGGAAATGGATGACACTAGAATAAATCATGTTAAGAAAGTTAAGCCAACATCAAATTGACAAATGGTACATGTTCCCCTGATATGTGGAAGAAAGGTTTAAAACACAATGGGATTTGACATACTGTGCAGGACTCTAGGCATCATATACAGTAAGAACAGAAGAGGAAGCCTTTGGAGAAAATAACCAAGTTGTAATACCCAAGCACCATTTCTATATAATACTATATATATATATATATATATATATATATATATATATATATATACTGAATTGAATTGCAATGATAAGGAAACAAAGGATCTTTTCTTAACTTGTCTTTTCATTTTCTGATGAGTCTGTATTCTTCACCTAATATACACGGAAGATGGGGGAAGGGCACAGAATTAGTGGGAACTGGGTGGAAAATTGCAGCAGCAGAGCCCTCTGGCTGTACTGGACATTGATGAAAGTGAACCATGCAAGTCGAGGGTCAAGATGGGAGGGAGGGTATGGAAGAGAATGGGGGAACAGATAAGATTATGTAAAAGGAAGGAAATGTACTAATTACCTGACATACAGAAAGGTAACCCTGCTCTATATCACAGCTAAAACAATTTTTTTTAAAGAAGAGAGTTCCCAAATGAGAACATATGAGAATAGGAAAATACAGAGCAGATAATTCATTTTTATGTCCTTGGTACCTGACAGTTTCAATCAGTAGCTATTGTCCTACCCACTGAGTCATACCTCTAAACCCAAATGTCCTTACAATATTCAAATTTTTCATTCATTTCTTCATATTTTCTATTTACTTTTTGTGGTGTGTTTGTGTTTGTGTTTGTGTGTGTGTGTGTGTGTGTGTGTGTGTGTGTGTGTGTGTGTGTGTGAGTGTGTGTGTATAAGAAATGGAGTTTGATCGCAGGATCTAGGTGCTATCCCTGAGTTTCTTTTTTGCTCAAGAGTACACTCTACCACTTGAGCCAAAGCTTCACATCTGGTTTTCTTGAACAGTTTATGGGAGATAATGGATTCATAGAGACATTTTTGCACCTCTAGATTCAAATCATCATCTTCAGATCTTAACCTCTGCAGTAGGTAGTATTATAGGCATGAGTCAAGGCTTATGGCTTATGAATTGTTGTCCCTTTTTAAAAAAGCTGGTGCCAGTGGCTCATGCCTGTAATCGTAGCACCACAGGAGGCTGAGATCTGATAACTGAGGTTTAAATACAACCTGGGTAAGAAAGTCTGTGAGAGTATTATCTCATAAACTGGTTAGCAAGAAACCAGAAGGGGCACTGGCTCAAAATGGTAGAGTGATAGCCTTGAGCACAAAAGAACAGGGACTGCCGCCAGGCCCTGAGTTCAAGCCACACATATAAAAAATGTAAAAAAAAAATTGCAATCACTTGTAATCTCAACATCCTCAATTGGTGGTTCATTTAAAATTAATTTGCATCTCACTTTGTACGTACTTGAGAGGGAACTAAACATTTTTCAAAAAATGAGCAGCTGGGTTCAGTTGGCTCATGCCTGTAATCCTACCTTTTCAAGAGGCTGAGAAATGAATATGGTGGCTTAAAGACAGCCTGGGCAGAGAAGTTCCCATGAGACTGCTATTTCCAATTATCCACTACAAAACAAGAAATGGCACTGTGGTTTAAACTGGTATGGTAGAGCAAAAGAATTCTGGGACAATACTCATGGCCTGTGTTCAAGTCCCATGTCTGAAGGAAAAATAGAAATCAAGGCTGGGAATTTGGCTCAGTGCTAGAGTGCTTGCCTTGCATGTTGAAACTTTGGGTTCAATTCCTCAATACCACATAAGCAGAAAAAGCCAGAAGTGACATTGTTGCTCAAGTGGTAGAGTGCTAGCCTTAAGGTAAAGAGCTAAGGGACAGTGCCCAGGCCAGGGTCCAAGATCCATGGTGGATAAAAAAAAAACAAACAAAGATAGTTCAAACATTTAAATGATGTGCGCGATAGACTATACACTAAAGATGAAAGATTAAATTAATGAATTAATAATTAAAATGATCAACATTATTTCGATTTTGTAAGTGGTGAATATAGCAGAAAAAGTGATAAGAAATAATGATTCATTTCTAACCACTCATATTGTTTTAAACTCATTTACTACTTTAAAACTAAAGGGGCACATTAGTATCATTTTACAGAAAAACAAAAGTTGTACATGTATTTCAGCCTGAATTCCACATTTTATAATTTTCCTTTTAGTAAACAATCAGTATCTTTTCATATAAAATACCTGTAATCCCTTTATTTAGTACTTATCATTCCAGTATTTGATTATATCATAATTCCTCCCTTACTTCTTTTCTTCATATCCTTTCTTCCTTTCTATACTAGCAGTTAAATTAAGGGCTTCATGCACTTAAAGGTAGGTCCTCTAAAAGGTGAGGCACATGCCGGCTGTTTTTGCTTTAGACACTTTTGTTTTTGTTGTCATGTGCCTTGAACTCTGGGCCTGGAGACTGTCCTTGCAATTTTCAGCTCAAGGCAAGTGCTCTACTGTTTGAGCCTCAGTGTCACTTCTGATTTTCTGGTGGTTTAATGGAAATAAGAGTCTCACAGACTTTCCTGCCAAGACTGGCTTTGAACTGTGATCTTCAGATCTCAGCCTCCTGAGTAGCTAAGATTACAGGCATGAGGCACCTGCACCCAGCTCTGATTTAGCCTTATTTTTTTGGGGGGGGGGGCTGAACTCTGGGCCTGGCCACTGTCCCTCAGCTCTTCAGCTCAAGGCTAGCACTCTACCACTTGAGCCACAGTTACACTTCCGGCTTTTTTTTTATTCTGCTTATGTAGTGCTGAGGAATCGAACACAGGGCCTCATGCATGCAAGGCAAGAGCTCTAACACTGAACCACCTTCCCAGCCCTACTTTATCCATTTTTATGGCAGGGTTTTCTCTTTATGACCAGGCCAGCATGGTCCACAATCCTTCTTTTTACCTTTTCTGAGTAGAGGAAATATAAAGCACAAAGCATTGGGTTCAGATATTGATTGAGATCCAAAATTTTGAATGTTTCCCTGGGCTAGGGTCAAATCATAATCCTCTCTGTATCAGTCAAGACCCAGCAGCTAGCATTTCAAGTATGAGCTCCCATGCATGGCTCAAATTTCTGACAACTAAAACATATGAACAAAGTTTTAATAATTTTAAATGTTGAATTTGAGGACAACGAGTGTTTTTAATTGCCTAGTTTCAAATTTCATCAAAAAACCCAAATATTAACTTTTGATTTCCTAGATTAAATAAGTAGATCAACTTTTAAAACCAACTATTTTAAGAAAAAAGGCTAGGGATGGAAAGTTTGCTCAGTGGTAGAGCGCTTGGCTTACATGCCTGAGGTCCTGGGTTTGATTCCTCAGCACCACATAAGCAAAAATAAAAAAGCCAGAAATGGCACTGTGGCTCAAGTGGTAGAGTGCTAGCCTTGAGCTGAAGAGCTGATGGACAACACCCAGGCCCAGAGTTCAGGCCCCAGACTAGACCGCCCACCCAAAAAAAGGCTAAACAGTAATCATTCCTACCCCCCAATGTCGATGGCAAAACAGTCTATATGCACAGGAGTGAAAGCCAGGCTGTAGGCAATCACACCATCCATGCTCTTATATCTGATTTGCTTTGGAAACAGGATTATTCTTCCATTCTACTTTCTACAAAGATGCATGATTAGCAAGCATGATTTAGAATGAGAGTGGCCTCATACTTCATGTTCCAAGTAGGAGTCTTGCATTCTGTATATCACTCCCATAAATCTACATACTGGACTTGGCTGTATTGTTTCAATGTTGTCTTTTTGTAGTCTTCTATATTGTATTGAACCCTTATACTTAAACTCAGAACTTCTCTTTCTCCTATTATTGCTATTGTTTCCCTTATTGTTAGCACATGTAAACTTGGGAAATAATGAACAGCACGTACACTCACAAAAAGAATGTTCTGAGAATCTTCTTCCCATTTAAAATTCGCCTTAATTTACAGAGAACTTAAAAAGTTTGAACTCAATGTACTCATGTATAATGTATTTTTAAGCAATATAAATTTCATATTTTCTCTTTACTAAGTTGTCTCTGAAACACGTGTTACCTCAGGTCCAAAGGTGTCCTAGTGTTATTTCAGTGAAGCCAGAAAACATTCATTATACCTCAAGCAGCACCATCGATTGTTACTGGAAGTAACCGTTACTGGATATGAAAACTGAAACCAGGAGGGGAATGGAACATAGAGGAATAACAAAGTTCAATTACCTTGTATTTCCTTTTTACTGTACAAGAAAAGTATCCCAAGGTTTGAAGGAAACTCTGTCCCTGGGTTTTCCGAGTGTGCTCTTTACTCATATAAATTTTTTCTCTAAACTTCTACTTCAGAATATTACAAAAGGAAATAATGTACCATTTGAAGGCCAGCATAGAACAAAAGGAAATAACATTGTTTTAAAAGTGTTCTCCTGCAAAGGAACAAAGACATGGAGGTTTTAAAGTGACTTATGGATGGATATTTCACCCCTGAGATGATTCTCTTGATGCAGGAGTCAGTTATCAATTCCTTGGGTCTGGTCCTGAGTTCTACAGAGCAAGGAGGATTCCAAAAAAGCAGGATGCATTGAGTATGATCAGCAAAAGGAGCCTCTTCTCTGACCAGTACTCCTTTAAGGAGGGTCCCAAAGAAATATCTGGGATTTTTGTTTGTTTGTTTAGTTTGTGATGGTTCTGGGGCTCGAACTCAGAGGCTGGATCCTGTCCCTGAACAGTTGTCTTTCCTGCCCACCTGCCCCCAAAGCTAGTACTCTACTGCTTGAGCCAAAACTCCACTTCTGGTTTTTTGGTGTTTAATTTGCGATAAGATTTTGACAGACTCTCCTGCCTGGTTTGGCTTTGAATTAAGATAGTAAGAAAGCTAAGTGGTATTAATTGTATAGTCTTCTCTTTTGAAACAAGAAATATTAGATGAAGTTTATTGTAAAGCTAATATTTGACAATTTTTAAAGGAAGAGAATATGTCTAGCAAAGAAGGCATAACTTAAATAACTCAGCAAAAGTAGGTGCACTGCATCATTTTGAAATTCTTTTTTCTGCTTGGGAAGATTATTGATCTTGTCCTTCCTTTTGGGGAAACTTAAGGTAATATTTGCACTTTTTGTTGGTTGTGGGGCTTGATCTCTGATCTTGGGCGCACTGCCTCAGGTCTTCAGCTCAAGTTGAGTGCTCTACCGCTTAAGCTACACCACCACTTCAGGCTTTCAGGTGGTTAATTGAAGATAAGTGTCTCATGAACATTCCTGACCAGGCTGGCTTAGAATCACAATATTTTGGTCTCAACCTCCTGACTAGCTAGGATTACAGGGGTGAACCACCAGAGCCTAGGTCATATCTGCGTTTATGTGCACTGAATGACACTATGTAGTCAAATATTGGAAATTTGAATCAAATGATGGCATTGCAGCTTTTCAGAAAACTTGAGGTAACAATAAATATGTCCTCTTTTTCCATGTTGTTTCATTAATGACTCATGAGCTATGGGACCCTTAAATTAGCATTCTCTCCCATCTGTGTAGGTGTATTTAGTATCAGGAAATGTTCATAGAGAAATATAGAAAGACTGAAATTTTTAGAAAGCAAAGAAGGTGAGAAAAAAACAACACAGAAGGAGACACATTTATTACACACAGATTAAAAGTAGCCTAAGAGATTTAGAATGCTAAAGGTAATGAGGAATAAGTCTAGTTGATAACTATTTGTTCAATAACCAAAAGTGGTTTTCTAAAACAGTTTCTGGTATACCGTAGTTACTAACATTTATTACTTAACTCTGGAGTTCCTTCTCTTTTGTCACAACTGTTAATTTGCCTCTGCCATTTTGGTGCCATAAATGACCAAAAATATTTCCAAATCTCACTTAGATTATCCTTCTCATTGTGATTAGCAGTGATCATTCAAAAACCTGGAATTTTTGAATATCCAGAATTAATCTTCACCGGACATCTAAGCACATTCAAGCCATTAATTTCTGTGACCTAATGAACAAAACTTTTTTTTTTCAACACAATATCCTAATAAAAGTAAAGTACATGAATTAGGGACTATTGTCAGGTGTCAGTATGGCAGGAGCAATTATATATTCCAAGTATAGGTTCCTTATTTTGTATTTACTAACTAAATGTTTTTTGTGTTTTTTTGTTTTTTGGTTTTTTTTTTCTTTTTTGCTAGTCAAGGGGCTTAGACTCAGTGCTTGGGAATAATTCCTGAATTTTTTTTTTTGCTCAAGTCTATCACTCTACCACTTGAGGCACAGCACGACTTCCAATGGTTTTCTGTTTATGTGGTACTGAGGAAATGAACTCAGGGTTTCATGCATGCTAGGCAATCACCATATCATGAAGCCACATTCCCAGAGCCATAATGACTTTCTTAAGTTCTCATTATATTTTCATTCCATAACCATAATATTGGCCAGGTGCTGGAAAATGTAGAAAAGAATACAATAAAATAAATCCAGTAAGGCTAGATGGACAATGAATAATCCTCACAGTCTAGCAAGGGCACAGAAGGCTTATTTCATGGAGATGTATCAACACTCTGAGTGAGACCGCTCCTGACCCACAGCCCACCTCCAGAACCAGAATGAGTAGGCCATCTTGGGTTCCAGCCACCAGGGGACGTTGGGCCACTTCATATAGCACCCATTCAACTAGTTCCTGAGAGAGAGAATGAGAGAGAAAGAGAGAAAGAGAGAGAGAGAGAGAAAGAGAGAGAGAGAACCAGAATTACAGTTAAATCTGGTGCCAGAGGCTTAGAAATCTAATCCTAACTAAACAGGAAGCTGAGATATGAGGATCATGGTTCATAGACAGCACAGGCAGGAACAGCTGTGATAATCTTATTCCAAAGAACCACCAGAAAAGTGGAAGGGGCACTGTGGGTTCAAGTGATAGAGTGCTAGCCTTGAGCTGAGGAGCTCAGGAACTGTGGCTAATCCTAGAGATCAAGACCCACGACAGAAAAGAAGTGGAGTTCCCACCATAAGAAGTGGACTGAATATCACCCATTGTCCTAAGGAGCATGGTAGAGAAGTCAGGCCGAGCTTCCTGTGAACTTGAGGTCATAAGTAGGTCACCTGGCTTCTCTGTGCTTCAGTTTCCCCAGCTTCAAAACTGAACAAAGTGAAGGATCCTCTTCCTCATGGGGATAGGGTAATAATGAAAGAGAGCCAAGTTTCAGTTCATAATCCCACACCTGATGCACGATGAATAACAGGCCCCATCTGAGCTCTTTTTGGTATCTTCCTGTCATAAGCTCACAGAATTGCCAAAACCTTATGTGAAGGCCCCTCCCTCTCTGCCTAGCCATTCTCTAGTGATCTCTCTGTATAAATCCCTTGTCTCCTCACAACTATCCTGTGAGGAGAATGAAGTCCAATGGTTGAGGCCCTACCAAGAGCTTCACATGTGGTCAAGAATCCACTGCTGTGGATTCTTGGGATAATCCATCTAAACCAACGACTGAGCATGGTGCCACATGTCTACCATCCCAACTAGAGAGGAGCAGGCCTGGTAGAGCATATCTTTCACAGGAAGAATGCAATCCATCCCAGCCTGAGCAAATATTTAGTTTCTATCTCAGAAATGCTCAAGGCAGAAAGGTGGCTCATCAGAGCCGGGAGAGGAAACAAGCAGGGGGGTCATGGTGCCCCCAGAGGAGTGTTTGACCCGGATTGAGTTGGTGTTGGGGTAGCCACTCACCTGTGCTGCTGAGAGAAACTGTTGGCAGCTGCTCCAAGTGGGGCAGCAGCGATGGCAGCATCATTGCGGACACATGGGCCCAGAGCAGATGACTAGGGGAAGGGACCAGGTTGGGATTTATACCTGTTGGCAGCACGCCATTGCCTGAGGTTTGAAACGTGGCACCACATGAAGGGAGGGAAGGGGCCGGGTGGGGGTGGGAGAATCAATTTCTTACTATACTCCAAAGTCACCTAGAGTCTCTTCCTCACCACTTAGCCACCTCTACCTTTTTCAACTACTGTTAGTGGTGTAAACAAACAGAGGGAATCCCAGTGCTACCTGGCAGCATGGAATGTGGGCGTGGCCAGCATTCTTGTATCCCATTGGTCAGAAAGATACAAGAAAGAATGGGGGTGTGGCCAGAATCCTGTGAAGCAAGCAGAATTGCTGAGTGTCAACAGTCCATACTGGGGCAATTTGAGCTGACAGGTTGTTCCAAAGACTTGAGAACAAGCCCCAGGTTTTAACAAACTAAAAACAGATTAACATGCAGATGGCAGTATGCTAATAAATATATATCTAAATAGAATTCCAGAGATGTCTATACATTATTCAGTTATATAGACTATATTCCTTCCAAATCCCAAGTATTCATTATACATCCATGTAATTAATGTTATTGTTAAAATCCTTAAACTATTAAAGAAAGCACTCACTATCCTGAAATTATTGTGTTCCTGTAAATAATAATATTCTTTTAATGCTTCATAAATACTAAATAAAATCAACCAGACTTCTGAAATGATGCTTTTTAATTTTATAGGATCATCATGCACGATGAACTCATTCAACTGTGACATTGACAAAATTCCAATGTTGTTCCTTTGGATGGGAGCCAGTTTCTTAGTATCACCTGCCATTGGTTGGTGTCAGGACGGAGATTCGAAATGAGGGCCTATGTTGCCACGTGGATAAAGGTTCCCTGATAGTCTGTCAGCCTTCAGCAGTGCAAGGTGAAGTACCCTTTGCAACAGTGTCATTCAGACCCAGAAGTGTCACTGCAAAGGAAGAAAACATAAAAGGCCACATTTTTTCTATGCATTGTTTTTCTTGTAAGACCTGGGGTTCTAGGATCACAGGAGCACCTGCGTGTCCAGTGGCTTCACCACATCCTAGTATGATCGAAGCTGAGGTGGACTTGCCATGACCTGAGTTTAAGCCTCATGCTGAGAAAAAAAATAGCTCCCTGGCTTGCAATTCACACAGTTTATTCTTACAGGCTTTGGATTTGAACTCAGGATCTGGGTAAATCTGCAGCAATGTGGATAAACGGGAAGGAAGGTCACCTTACATGAAGATAAAAATGTCAGGCCTGTTCACTAGTCCTGAATTCAAGACCCAGCCCTGGAAAAAATACTATTTATATGTATTGTAAAGATAGGATTTATACTTACCCATACATACATGTTTCGTGTGTTCCTTGCATCTTTTGTTTTATTCATTTATTTACCATTGATTTTACTATGATAAAACCCATTCTGTTTATTACATTGATGACAACCTATCACAGAACATCTAGATCTGTAGAAATGTTCTCCATCATGCCTGACTTCCAGGATTCTCAGAGAAAAGGAAATTAAGTTTCACACTCTCCTTCTTACTCCACGATCCACTTGTTGGTAGTGCTGGGATCTGAACTCTGGGGAGAGCAAAACCAATTGGCCAATCAGTCAAGGTGATCATACAAACCTGTGAGCAACTAAGGAGTGTGGCCAATCCCAGAATCTGACATTGATCCCCAGGGTGGTCTACTATAGTCGGAAATTCATAATTTAAACATAGGATCTATATTGACATACATGTGTGGACAGCATCTTGTGTTAAGTGCAATTATTTTCCTTAGTTTGTCTCTAATTCATGGAGGTATTGTGTATTTTAATAAGTATGGTGACAGGTATAACTGTCCTGACATGGATGACAACCTGTTCCCATGGTTACTGGGTTGTCTATGCATTCTCCATCGTATTTGAGACTCAGGACTCTCACAGGAGAGGATAAAAGGCACAACAACTGGCTTCTGATATCAGGATGAATCTTTTGTCAGTGCTGGGATTTGAGCTCAGGTCTGGGTAACTCTGTTGCACTGTCGGGGAAGAGGAAGCTCACCATCTTTGAAGACTAGAATGTCAGGCCTTGTGCAGGGCCTGATTTGAAGCTCCAGCACTGAACAAAATAACAAGCCATCCTTTTTTAAAAGTAGGATTTCTCTTTACCTACAGGTGTGGTATGCATCTTGCATTTAATGTAGTTATTCATTCTATTTTGTGTATTATTCATGGAGGTATTGTGTATTTTATTGCATATGGTGACAGATATAACAGTGCTGACATGGATGACAACTTATTCCCATGGTAAGAGTTGCCAATATAGCATTCTCGATCCTCGATGAGACCCAGGGTATTCACAGGACAGGAAAACATGTGCCACCATAGCCTTCTCACATCAGAATGAATCTTTTGGTAGTGCTGAAATTTCAACTCAAAGCCTAACAGGCCCAATTGGTGAATGGGTCATGGTGAGCATACCAGGCTGTGAGCCACTAAGGAACTAGGCCATTCCTGGGACCTGAGATGGAACCCAGGTGGAGGCCAATATAGTCATAAATTCATAATTAAAGAGTGAATATATATTTCCAAACATGAGTGGGAGGCCTCTTGCTTTTGGAGTAGTCATTCTCTTTGTTTTGTGTCTTATTCGTTGATGTATTGTGTATTTCCTTGAGTATAGTATGACAGATACAACTGTGGTGAACTGGATGACAATCTATTCCCATGAGTATAGAGTCCCATATACATTCTCCTTCCTAGCTGAGACCCAGAACTTGCACAGTACAGGAAAACAGGTGCAACGACTGGCTTCTCACATCAGGGTGAATTTTTGGCAGTGCTGGGATTCGAACTTTGAGCCTAGGAGGCCCAACCGCCCAATGGGTCCACGTGATCACACCAGAATGTGAGCCACTAAAGAGCTGGGCCGTTTCCAGGAACTATGATCAAGCCCCAGGGAGGCCAAAATAGTCCTCAATGATCATTGAAACATGGGATGTATATTCACATCCGTGTGTGGACTTCATTGTGCATTGAGTGTAGTTATTCTCTTTATTTTGTATGCTATTCATGGGAGTGTTGTGTATTTTCTGGAGTATATGATGACAGGTATAACTGGGCTGACATGAATAACAACTTATTCCCATGGCCACAGGGTAGCCCGTGCATTCTCCATCCTCGCTGAGATACAGGACTTTCAAAGGAAAGAAAATAAGTGCAACGAGTGACTTCTGACATCAAGATGAATCTCTTGGCAGGGCGGGGAATCTGAACTCGGGACCTAGCAGGACCAAGTGGCGAATGGGTCCACATGAGCACACCAGCCTTTGGGACCTGCGATTGAGCCCCTGCCCCTGAGGGGACAGTGGGGAGCACAACAGTCATCCATTCATAAGCTGAAGGTACTATGCAAATAAGTACACATTTGTATAGATTAGGAGAGTTGGTAACCTGTGGTAGAATCCAATCTGTGTGACTAACAATTCTTGGATATTTCCTGATGCCTCCATTTCATGACTGTGATGATTATTGTCATGCTTCATCAACTTCTTTACAAATAATCGATACCCCATGAGTCTTGCCTATAATTTCCTACTTGCATCATGCACGAAATACTCATTCAAGGATGAGATAGATCACATTCCATGACTCATCCCAGGTCCAGAAACGAGTATCTCAGGATCTCCAGGCATTCCCTCGGCATAGGGGGGCTGAATTCATGCCTCAGGCCTGGAAAAGATATTCGTTATATACTTTTCTTTTCTTTTGTTCTTTTTTTTTTTTTTGGGTCCACTCATAAGCTGGTGTTGTCCCTCAGATATTCATCTCAAGGCTAGTGCTGTACCTCTTGAGCCACAGCGCCACTGCCAGCTTTTTTTCTGCTTATGTGCTTCTGAGGAATCCAGCCCACGGCCTCATGCATGCAAGGCAAGGGCTCTACCACTGAGCCACCTTCCCAGCCATCCTTATATATATGTTAAAGATAGGATTTATACTTCCATACAGATGGTCAGGTCATATTGTTTTTGCTATGGTTATTTATTTTATTTATTGTGTCATTCATTTATTTAGAATTTATTTTATTGACTCTGATGACACCTATACCATTTATTACATTGTTTACATCCTATCACACAACATCTAGATGTTAGATGTGTTCTCCATCATGCCTGGCAGTGCCAGGATCTGAGCTTTGTGCCTAGCAGGCCCAATTTATGATTGGGTGAGTTTGAACATGGCAGCCTCTAGCCAATGAAGATGTCAGGTGGTTCCCAGGCTCAGAGATTGACCCAATTTATGATTGGGTGAGTTTGAACATGGCAGCCTCTAGCCAATGAAGATGTCAGGTGGTTCCCAGGCTCAGAGATTGACCCCCAGGTTTGGCCAAAACAGCGATACATGGATAGACAGATGAAGGAATACAAATATATATATATATATATATAGATAGATAGATAGATAGATAGATAAAGAGTTCTACAATCATCTCTCTATGATAGAATGACACCTACTATGTTCCTACCAACTCTTAAGTATTTATTATACTGCCATTGAAGGAATATTATTCTTTTCATGCTTAATAAACTAATAATTAAGCTCATTCAGCATTCCAGGATTATTGCATCCAATTTTAGCTTAGACCGATGTTTAAACTACTCTTTCAATCAGTATTCCTATGCATAGGAATGAGTCTCTTGTGATCTCCAGCGATTGATGTCAAGACTGCGATTTGAACCCAGGGCCTATGTTGACAGGTTGGTCTATGGCTTCACTGATAGCTCACCAGCCACCAGAAATGGAAGGTCAGGTCCACATTGCAGCTTTGTCATTTGGACCCAGGATGGTCACTGTCCAAAGGAAAATATCGTAAAACCCCAGCTCTCTGCAGCTCACCAATTTTTGTGCTTTCCAAATTGTGTTTCTTCCTGAAAGCACTCTGGGCCCAGGATCCAAGTATTGGCTATGGGTCCAGAGACTGCACCCCAGCCAAGGGAGATCCAAGCTGAAGTAGAATTTCCACGACCTGTGTTCAAACCCCATGCTTGTCCAAAAAAACAATATATGTATGTATGTATGTATGTATATATATATATATATATATATATATATATATATATATATATATATATATAATTTCACTACATTAAAAAGATAAAGCTCCCTGGTTTGGAATTTCTTCCAGTTTTTTTTTTCTAGCCAGGGATTTGAACTCAGGGTCTTGGTAAATCTGTAGCAAAATGAATGAAGAGTTGTCATTACTTGCGTTCAAACCCCATGCCAACCAAAAATGAAAAAGTACGCCACTGACCTCGGCAAGCGGAGATAGTTGTGGAGATGGGAGGGAAGGATGGTAGGGGAAAAACACAGGAGGAGTAAACAATGCTCAATAGGAATTATTCTCATTACCTTGCTCCTGGAAGTGTAACCCCACTGTAGAATATTTTTACAAAAAAAAACATACAAAAAAGAGAAACAATGTAGTTCTTAGAGAAGCACTTTGCAGGTAAGGGAAGGATGTTTGAATAGCTGTAAAAAACTCTACACTGCTTTTTTTAAATGTTCAGTATGGAACAGAATAAACATAACTGCTTCCATCAAAAAAATTAAGTCACTGTCTTGGAACTGGGGCCACTATTTCTGCCATTGCTAGTTTTTGAACTCACCATCTAAGAAACTCTTTTGCACCATGGGTGAAGGCGAAGCTCATTGTCCTTGAGGAAAAGAAAATCAGGAAAATGTTCCCAGGGCCTGAATGAAGGCCCTGCAATGGGAAAAATATTTCTATACAAATGTAATAAATGGAAGCATTTGTCCCAGTCTTCACATGTTTAGAGTCTCTCCTACATGTGAGGTTTGAGTTCAAACCCAAGATGGGCAAAAAAAAAAAATGAGCCTGGTGAGACATATTCTTCTGGGACTCAGAGGAGGGCCAAGGTTATAGATAAGAAGTAGGTTAGAGGGCAGGTGCTGGTGGCTCACCCCTGTAATCTACTCAAGAGGAAGAGATCTGAAGATCCCAACTGTAGAAGGGAAGGAAAGATTTGCTCCAGGAAGTGATATAGCCAGTGCCAAAATTCCACAGTAGTTCTAATATGTGGGTACAAGACAGAGAGCCTCAGACAGAAGGTATAGCATGGGCAAAGGTCCTGAGGTGTGCTGTAGAGCAGGTGGTCTGAGTGGTATGAAGGTTCTATGGCTTCAGAAAAGTCTAGTAGGAAATTCAAGGCTGGGTCAATGTTGACTTGAATCACAGGGCAGAGGGTGGGGTTCCAGAATAGCGCCCAGGGGGAAGATTAACTTGGCTTTTCGCCAGGGACCCAAAGACATTTCCTGTGGTTGGAAACCTGTTTTTACAGCTCCTGACCCTTAGGCCTCCTTTGCATGGAAGAGTCAGGGCAAATGCAGGGAAGAACTCTTGCTTTAGAAAAGCTTCTAGCCCAGGGAAGGTGGCTCAGTGGTAGAGTGCTTGCCTTGCATGCATGAGGCCCTGGGTTCGATTCCTCAGCACCACATAAGCAAAAAGAAAAAAGCCGGAAGTGGCACTGTGGCTCAAATGGTAGAGTGCTAGCCTTGAGCTGAAGAGCTGAGGGACAGCGCCCAGGCCCAGAGTTCAGGCCCACGACTGGACCCAAAAAAAAAAAAAAAAAAAAAAAAAAGAAAGAAAAGCTTCTAGCCCAATGCCACCAGTGGCTCAACCCCTGTAAATCCTAGCTATTCAGGAGACTAAGATAGAGATTGAGGGTCAAGCCTGCTCAGGAGAGGAAAGTTAATGATACTCTTCTTGCTGATTATCTACCAAAATCCAGAATAGGAGCTGTGGCTCAAATGCTAAAGTGGTAACCTTGAAGGAAAAAGTTTAGATACCAGAGCCCAGACCCTGAGTTCAAGCCCCAATACTAGCAGAGGAAAATTAAAGAAAAGATTTCAGGAGCTCCTAGTCCACTGTGGTGTAAGGCCAGATCATCCAGGCAGAGGTGGCTCACGCCTGTCCTCCTAGCTTCTCAGGAGGCTGAGATGTGAGGATCATGTTTGAAAGCGAGCCCAGGCAGGAATGTCTGGGAGACTCTGATGTCCAAGAAACCTACAGAAAATCGGAAGTTGCTCTGTGGCTCAAGTGGTAAGGTGAAGAGCTGGAGGACAGCGCCCAGTCCCAGAGTTCAAGCCCCATGACCAACACCTGGCCTGCTTAGACCTTACTATTTAGCTCTAGGCAGAGTTCTTTCTAGTGGGCCCCTGAGGGTCCCCTAATGTCTAGATGTCCTATAAGTCTTGGTAGCAGCCTCTTTCTAGGCCATTGCCTACAGAGCAGGCCACACTACCAGAGAAGTATTGAGCCTTGAGGCATGAAGATCATCAGAATGGCATCTGTCATGGGTGCAATGTGCATCAGAGCAGTAAATTACTTTCTCAGACCACAGTTCTGGCCCAGGAGGGGCAGGAGCTACAAGATGTCACACCAGATAATGCCCAGTCATACGAGTATCACAAGAGTGCAAATTTGTTAGTCAGACCTTGGGCAGGTGTTGAGTTAGGTTCATGAAAGTATTGTAGGCTCAGGAATGCACAGCCAACTGACTGCTACTTTTAGCAGTCACTATCCCAGGAGTCTCAGGGCTCGCTCCCCTACTTTCCTCACCAGTGCTTTGGGAAGGGGGGCAGATGAAGGTCTGCAATCATGGGCCGACTACCAAGGAGCAATCCTATTGTACTTCCCTTAATCCTGTAGCTCCATGTTGACATCGAGGGGCAGGTTCCATGGAACTTACTGCCATGGCCCAAACCCCTCAGCCCAAGAAGGACTTAGGGAGAAACCACTTGATCTGCTTTGAGAGTTTACTGTAACTATGACTAAGGACTGACCCCAATTGTAGCTCAGTTCATACAGGTCGAAATTAATGCCCCAAAACCTTGAGGTACTGGCCATACCAATCTCTCATCCCTCAGTTCCCTGGCCCTGGAATCTAAAGTATATGCATCTGTATTCTGGGAATCCAAAATTGTCTAGGAGGACCCGAGAGGCCCAGTTGGGGCCAGAAAATAGATTTGCCTACGATAAGGTATTTTGACCTTTCCTAGACATCGAACAATACATCCAAGCCACCTTAGCCTCACCTCTCATGTAGCCCCAGATTATCCTTGTTTGGGAAGCCTTCAGTCAGCTATCAAGGTCGAGTTGGCCAGAGCCACTGGCAACCACCCTTCCACCACACCTCTACCAGCCTGCTGGGAGTGGGACATGCAGCCAGTAGCCTAGCTGAGAAAAGGACAGCACACAGTATGACTGACCCTGGCTCCAAGAGTCTGGAGAGCACATATACCAGCCAGCCCTGAGGAACCAGAATCCCCTGGATGAGGACAAAGATATGGACAGCCAGACTTGGGTCCCAAGGAAAAGTTGGAATATGCAGGTCTCTGGCAATTTAGTACTCATTGAAGACCATGATAGGGGACTGAAAACAAGGTTACTATTGAGGAAGGGCACCATCCAAGGTCAGGAAGAGGCAGACAAGCACCCAGGAAGTGGGCAGAGAATGATGAGGGAAAAATACACACACACACACACACACACACACACACACACACACACACACAGACACACACACACACACACACACACACACACACACACATACACACACACACTGGTAGCCCAAGGTGTCAGCAGTCCCTGAGCAACTGAACATCCCAAACTCCAAGAAGATGGCACTACCACCCTCAGACAAAATGTTGACAAAACTCAGAGCCTCTCACACATCTGGAATGGCTCAAAAACAGCATGGCATTTCCTACTGTACACACCACTATGAAGAAAACTCAGCCACATATTTTGGTTGGCGGTCATGGGGTTTGAACTTTGGACCTGCATGTTATCCCTCAGGTCTTCAGCTGAAGGTGTGTGCTCTACCACTGGAGCCACAGCACCACTTCCAGTTTTCTGTTGCTTCCCTTGAGTTAAAGTCTATAAGACTTTCCTTCCCAAGCTGGCTTTGAACCGTGATCCTCAGATCTCAGCCTCATGAGTAGCTAGAATGAGAGTTGTGAGACACTGGCAGTGCCCGGTTTCAGCCACCTTCTTACAACCAGGGGAAACCCAACTTGTCAGGCCACAAAGCACATGCAACCCTTCACTTTCAGACTTTGACACCCATATGCAAAGCTATTTTTCCTTAGTTGGGGAGAATATAATCGACACTACCCTCCAACCCTGCTCCCATTCTCTCACTCCCTGCCTACGATAGGCCACAACCTCTGGACTTCATGGTAAGACAACGCCCAGCCTGTTGTAACTTCACACTTGGCCAAAATGGGGAGTTCTTAGAAATGGCTGTACACTGATGCCAGAACCTGGTGTCCCAACCACAGCAACCCCACTCCTTCACCATCTCTGGCAAGCAAGGGGTGTCTTTCGTTCTTGTTTTTTTGGATGAGGGTATTGAACTCAGGGCTTGGGTACTCTCCCTGATGTTGAATTTTGCTCAAGGTCAGTGCACTACCACTTGAGCCATGGCACCACTTCTGGTTGGAGATTGGAGATGAGACTCTCATCGGACTTTCCTCCTTGTGCTGGGAAACAAGACCCTCTGGATCTCAGCCTCCCGAGTAGCCAGGATGACAGGCGTGAGCCATCAGCGCATGGCCTATGGTATCTCATTCTTTACAATTTCCAACTAGTCTTAAACTAGACACTACACCCCTAGACCCTCCTCTACCTCCCTCAGGGACAGCAAAGGGAGGCTCAGAATCTGGGGAGGGCCATGGCCATTAAAAGGCCCCCTTCACATCACTACTCCTTTCTAAGCTCCCCTACACTTTCTATGGATGGCTTGGTTGTCTGGGGCATATCAGACCAACTAGGACTTCTTAGGCCTGCCCTGTATCGCCCCGCCACACCCAACTGGTAACTGAGAATTTCTGGGGCCAGCTGCTCCATGTCCCAGTGGAAGACGTTGGGAGGGTTGCTGATAACCGGGTCCAGGAGTGCCCAGGGCAGGAAGAGTGTCCAGATGCCCTCTGTCAAAGAAGGAGACACAAAGCATGGATGGATCTACTAAGTGCTACAGGGCACACCATCCACCTGTCACCCAGGTCCTTTGGAGTGAAGTTTTACCTTGACAGTGCTGGGCCTTGAACTCAGGGTACAGGCGCTGTGCCTGACCTTCTTTTGCTTGATTTGAGCACTCTTCCACCTGTGCCACAGTACCACTTCTGGATTTTTCTGCGTATGTGGGACCTAGGAATCGAACCCAGGATTTCCTGTGTGCTAGGTGAGCCCACTACTGCTAAGACACAATCCCAACATTGGATAGCAGTTCTTCTGTGCCCTCTTGGGCCTATCTTGGGACAGTCTTGCATATCTTTACCGAGTATCTAACCAGCAGCCTTGTCTGGAAAAGAACACGCTCTGCTATGTTGTCTTTTATCTATGGCATCTTATCTATCTGTGCTTCCTGTCACATCCTCCTTCTTAAGCAAGACCCCCTTTCAAGTGCTGCCTTTAAGAAGCTCACTCCAATCACCCTGGCAGAGGGGGATCTTCTTCGCTCTGCAGACTGTTGGCCTTGTCATGCTCTGCCTCCAACTTGTGTGTTTAAAAGCACACAAAGGAGAAGGCCTGGCTTTCACCACCCAATTTCTGAAGGCCCTGATACACTACCCAGGGACCAGTGCAGTATCACACCCTGTGAGAGGGCACTTGAGGCCCAGGCAGTCTGGGGGCAACAAATGGGGCCATTTCTTGTGTTATTTGAACGGAGGATCTGGGAGCTGTCTCTCTGAGTTTTCATGCTCAAGGCTACTACTCTACCACTTGAGCCATGGCTCCACGTCTGGATTTTTGGTGGTTCCATGCAGAGAAGAGTCTTATCGGCTTTCCAGCTTATGACTGGCTTTGATCTTTGATCCTCAGATTCCTGCCTACCAAGGAACCAGGATGTCAAGTGTGAGCCTGAGCCAGACAGGTTCCAAAACCTTTCCTTTGGGCTTCTCTTTTTCTCATGTCAACTAGCAAGCTCTAGTTAAAATAGTCATTTATAGGGGATCAAGTTCCTCTCCTAGGTCAGTTAACCCAAGGAGATAAAGGCTAGTCAGAGTTGGCCTAGGTAAGTGAGTGTCTTTTTTTTTTTTTTTTTTTTGTGTGTGTGTGTGTGTGTGTGTGTGTGTGTGTGTGTGTGTGTGTGTGTGTGTGTGTGTGTATTAGTTTCAGGGATACCTACCCCCATCTCTCTGTTGCTTCTTTCACCCAGAGGTGAGTACATCCAGGATCCCCACCCCAAGAAAGTCGGGTAGGGGAGGGTACTTAAGGTCACATCAAGTGGGATGATCTGAATTCTATCCTGCAACTGAAGGCAGGAGAGATAATAGAGAGAAGGAGAGGTTTAAAGGAACATAAACGGAAGTCCCTTACCTTTGGCTACAAGTACCAGAGAGAAGAATGTATCCATCCTTTTTTGTAGTAAGATAACAAGTGCCCACGATTCATTTATTTTATTTTGTTTGTGTCCCAGGTTATGGACTCAGGGATTCGGTGTCATCCCTGAGCTTCTTTTACTTAAGGCTGAGGCTCTATAACTTGAGCCACAGCACCACAACTGGCATTTTTCGTGGGGGGGTAGTTTATGGGAGATAAGAATCTCACAGACTCTCCTGCCTAGCTAGGCTGTCTCTGAGTCACGACCATCAGAACTCAGCCTCCCAAATAGCCAGGATGACAGGCGAGAACCACTGGCACCTGACCGCCACCATCCATTTATAGTCTCCTAGGGCCAGTTCTGGGCTACCTGCACTGCATCCTTATTTTTGTGAGTGGGAAGCAGACATGCATGGGTTTGATACTTCAATAGCCTACCTACCTTTGAGCATTGTTCTAGCTAAGTCTGATGCCGACTTCCTCCTTATCCATAGCAATGACTTTGCGCTGTCACAGAACAAATGTCCCCCAGGAGGTGTCGGATCTGGGGTCTTTCCTCTGCACACTGCCTCCACTCCCTGAAACAACACACTGCAGCAACATGAAGAAGACATAGAGTGAATTGAGTTTCTTATAATCAGGGTCTGGCCACATAGGTGGCAGTGAGGATCAGAGACTCGGGACAGGGCTGTGCAGTTGGACAATGCAATGCCTCCTTATCCACTTTCCTTTAATGGTCTTAGATGAGGGTAGTGGGAAAGGACTCACCAGACAGACTGACAATGAGTAACCATGACAGTCTTCTCTGGGCACAGAGGGGCTTACCTAAGAGATCTAGTTCCACTGTCCAAGTGAGAATGATCCTGACACACAGCCTACCTCCAGAGAGAGAGACAATGACAGAGACAGAAAAAGAGAGATAGAGAGAGAGAGAATTACACTTAAGTCGGCTGCCAATGACACAGGCCTACAATGGTAACTACACATTGAGATATGAGGATCATGGTTCATAGCCAGCCCAGGCAGGAACGTCTTTGAGATGCTTATCTCCAAAGAACCACCAGAAAACCAGAAGTGGTGATATGGCTCAAGTGGTAGAGCCCTAAATTTCATCTGAGTGGCTTGTGGACATTGCCCAGGCCCAGAGGTCAAGCCTCACGACTGACAATAAGTGGACTTCCCACCCCAAGAAATGGACTGAATAGCACCCATTGTCCTAGGGAGCATGGCAGAGAAGTCAGGCCAAGCTTCCTGTCACCTGGGGGTCATTAGTAGGTCACCCAGCTTTTCCATGCCTCGTTTTCCCCAGCTACAAAGCTGAACAGTGAAGTATCCCCTTCCTCATGGGGATAGGGTAAGGATTAAAGAGAGCCATGTTTTGTTTCATAATCCCATACCTGTGGCATGATAAATAACAGGCCCCTTCTTAGTCCTTTCCAGGTATCTTCTTATTATATGCTCATAGAATTGTCATGAAACTTATCTGATGACCGTTCCCTCTATACCTGGACCTGCCCCAGGGTTCCCCTTGTTTTGATCCCTTGTTTCTTCACAACTGTCCTGTGAGGATACTGAGGACCAATGGTTCCAGGCCGAACCCCGAGCTTCAAAAAACTGTGGTCAAAAATCGGCTGCTGTGGACTAAGAGTTTGGGGCAGTCATCTAAACCGATGACTGAGCATGGTGATACATATCTACCATCCAAACTACAGAAGACCAGACATGGTGGCACATGCCTGTCACAGGAGGACCATGATCCAGCCAAGCCTGAGCATATATGAAGTCTCTATCTCAGAAATGCACAAGACAGAAAGGCTTGGCTCCCTTGGAAGAAGACCGGACTGGAAAGCCTAAGCTCTTGAGTTCAAACACTAATATACCAAAAAGAATCTGAGACCCGGTGCCAGAGGCTCATGCCTATAATCCTACCTACTATGGATGCTGAGATCTGAAGATTACAGGTCAAGATTTAAAGTAGGGTTGGCCTTGCCCATCAGACGATATGATGAGATGACCCAGAGTCTGAACCATGCCAAAAAGGTCCATAATAACAGGGCTCACAACCTTAAGTGCTGATCATGCACTCTGTCCACATGGGGAGCCAACCCATAAGGACCCCACCCCAGGTCCTCCGGTGCTCCCTCTGCCACCAACCAGGCCCAAGGGAGTAGACAGTTCCAAGGTCACAAAGATCCCTTGCTCTTATAATTTAAAGGTACTGAGTCCCCTTCAAATGTCTCAGCCTTCCAGGCCCCCAGACTTCAGCCACAAAGTCCATGCACTCCCCCATAGACAGCGGTTAGAAGATACCAAAGGGTAACTCCTTGTAAAAACCAACTTCTACACACAAACACGCACACACAGAGCCATCACGGGTGGCTCCTGTCTGTCATCCTAGTTATTCAGGAGGCTGAGATCTAAGGATCACTGTACAAATCCAGCCACACAGGAAAGTTTGTGAGGCTCCTGTCTACACTGAAACACCAAATAGTCACAGGTGGAGCTGTGGTTCAAGTGTCAGAGCTGTTACTTTGAGTAAGATATCTCAGGGACAGCACCTAGGACTTGAGTTCAAGGCCCAGTTCTTGTACCTCCAAACACACACAGAAACAGACACAGACAGTCAGACTGACAGACAGACAGACAGACACACACACACACACACACACACACACACACACCACACACACACACACACACACACACACACACAAACACACAGAGGATATTCCAAGGATTCAGCAGTCCCTAAGAACAGAAACATGAACTCTCTCAATCAGGATCAGATCCCACCCCTTAAAAGATGGCAGGACTGACATCAGACCCACTGTAGACAAAACGTTGAGCCTCACACATATCTGGAATGTATCATAGACCAGCATTGCATGTCCTATCATACACACTGTTAAGTGGAATACTTAGTCACCTCTTTATTTGTTGTTGGTCAAGGGGTTTGAACTCTGGGCCAAGGTGTTGTCCCTCAGCAATTCAACTGAAGGTGAGCAATTTCCCACTGGACCCAAAGCAACACTTCCTGTTCTCTAGTGGTCTATCATCAATTCTCACAGACTCTTCTGCCCAAGCTGACTTGTAACCACGGTCCTCACATCTCAGCCTTCTGAGTAGCTAGGATGAGAGTTGTGAGCTACGGGTGGCTTCCGGCTTCAGCCACCTTCATATACAGAGAGGAAATCCATATCGTCAGGCCCCAAACTTTTTGCAACCATTCACTTCAGATTTTGATACCCAGCATCCAAATCTATCCTTCAATGGAGAAAATAAAGACACAACAATCTCACACCTGCACCCCTTCGCCCACTCCCTGCCTGTCACAGGACAGGTCCTCTTGAAGCTGTGGCTTTAAACTGGGGCAAACATGGGGAGTTCTTACAAATATCTGTACAGTGAGGCCAGCACTTAGTCTCCCAAACACAGCATCCTCCCCACAACCCCACACCTCCACCACCATTTGAAGGCAAAGATGTCTTACTTTCTTTTTTTTATGTTGTGGGAATTGAACTCTGGGCCTGGGTGCTGTCTCTGAGCTCTTCAGCTTAAGGCAAGCACTCAATTGCTTGAGCCACACCAAAGCTTCTAGTTTTCTAGCATTTCCTTTGGGTAAGAGTGTCAGGGTCTTTCCTGACCAGGCTGGCTTTGACCCGTGATCCTCAGATCTCACCTCCTGAGTAGCTGGGAGCTACTGGCACCCAGCCAAACAAACTTTTCGATTCCTGTCATCCTCTCCCTTCAGGAGACTGAAATCTGAGGATGCAATTGGATGCCACTTTGCAGCAAAGCCCATGAGAACACTTTATCTCCAATTAAACACCCCAAAAAGCTGGAAGTGGGGTTGATGGTTGCCTTTTTTTTTTTTTTTTGGTCGGTCGTGGGGCTTGAACTCTGGGCCTGGGCGCTGTCCCTCAGCTCTTCAGCTCAAGGCGAGCGCTCTACCACTTGAGCTACAGCGCCACTTCCGGTTTTCTGGTGGTTTATTGGAGATAGGAGTCTCACGGTCTCTCCTGCCCGGGCTGGCTTTGAACCGCGATCCTCAGATCTCAGCCTCCTGAGTAGCTAGGATTACAGGCGTGAGCCACCAGCGCCCGGCTTGATGGTTGCCTTAAGATAGTGTTCTAGCACAAAACTGGTGCTATCTTCATCTCAAATGCCAGAATAAGCCGGATAAACACAAGAAAAATGGCAAATTCGGGTATCTCAATTCCCAATCTTGATAATCAGGGGTCAGATCAGATAATGAACAATCCAGAGGAGAGTTCCCAAATAGCTCTACAAACACTGGTGGCAAACATGATAAATGAGAAGTTTGAAAACTTACAAATGACTCTGTATGAGCGTGATAGGGAGAGAGAGGAGGCATCCCAGAAGTTTATACAGGAATATCATAAGCGTGAGGAAGCTACTCAAAAACTGATACAGGATTTGCGTGAACAACTTGAGAATACTCAAAGAGAAAGGGAGGAATGGCGTGAGCAAGCTGAGAACACTCAAAGAGAACTGCAGGAATCCCACGAACGTGAGGAAGCTAAACAAAGAGTAATACAGGAATTGAGAGACCAGGTAGAGAACACACAAAGATCAGTAAAGGCATCCATAGAATCCATTAACAAGGAGCTGAAGGAAGTCAGGGAGACCACAAAGGGAAAGCTGAATGGAACTCAACAGAAGGAATGGGAGTCCAAAGAAACCATATCGAATCAACTAAGTGATTTGAGGACAAACACTGAACACCAAATTAAGGAAGTAAAGAGATTCATACAAGACCTAAACCAGAGCTTCAACAAAGAACTTGAAGCCATCAAAGCTGACCAATTAGAAGGAAAAGAGATAAAAAACAAAGTAGAAAGTCTTGACAGCAGGTTAGACCATGCAGAAGATCGAATCTCAGGGATTGAAGACAGCCTAGATATTATAGAGAAAGAACAAACAACCATCCAAGAAAAGTCCAAGAAATATGATAGATCTATTCAACACCTGGAAGACACCATCAGAAGTCCTAACTTAAGGATAATGTGTGTAGAGGAGCACCTAGAAACAGAAGTTAATGGTCTAGGAAATTTGTTTAACAGGATCCTAGCAGAGAACTTCCCAAACATGCAAAAAGATAGGCCTATTCAGATACAAGAAGCCTTTAGAACCCCAAATAGACCAGATCAGAATAGGACATCCCACCATCACATTATAATCCACACAGGATCAACTCAGAACAAGGAAAAGATCCTTAAAGCTGTCAGGGAGAAAAGGGGAATCACCTATAAACGGAAACCAATTAGAATCACCTCAGAGTTCTCAGCAGAGACAATCAAAGCAAGAAGAGCCTGGAATGATGTATGCCATGGCCTAAAAACAAACAACTATCAACCAAGAATACTGTACCCAGCTAAACTCTCCTTCATAACTGAAGGCCAAATAAAAACCTTCCATAGCAAAGAAAAATTGAAACAATACATCTCCACCAAACCAGCCCTACAAAAGATTCTTAAAGATGTCGTACACATAGAAAGCCAACAAAAACACAATAAAGGCCAACAAACTGCACCTAAACTGAGAATCCAAGAACCATAGGAAGAACCCAGTTTTCGCAGCCCCCAAGAAGGTGGATAACATGGCAGGAACTCCCAAATACCTCTAAGTCCTATCTCTTAACGTTAACGGACTTAACACTCCAATTAAGCGACATAGACTCTCTAGTTGGATTAAAAAACAAGACCCATCTATCTGCTGCCTGCAGGAGTCACATCTTGCCCGTAAAAACAAATACATTTTCAATGTTAAAGGCTGGAACAAAATCTACCAAGCAAACAGCCCTCATAAACAGGCGGGAGTTGCAATCCTAATATCACATAAAATAGACTTCAAATTAAAATTCGTGAGAAGAGATAAAGAAGGTCGCTACATATTAATTAAAGGATCTCTCCTTCAGGAGATTATTACAATTCTACATATCTATTCGCCAAAAAATGGAGCACCCAAATTTATCAAAGAAACACTACTTTGCCACAAATCCCATATAGATCCAAAGACATTAATTGTTGGGGATTTTAACACACCACTCTCCCCACTACATAGATCAACTCGGCAAAAACTCAACAGAGAAACTGCAGATCTAAACAGCTGCATAGATCAACTTGACTTAACAGACATTTACCGAACATTTCACCCAGCAGCATCAGAATACACATTCTTCTCAGCAGCACATGGAACATTTTCTAAAATAGACCACATTTTAGGCCACAAAGCAAACTTGTCTAAATTCAGAAACATTGAAGTTCTTCCTTGCATTCTCTCAGACCACAAGGGAATAAAATGAGAACTCAACACCAAAAGCCACCAAAGAAAGTCCGGTATCACATGGAGGCTGAACAACACACTGCTGAATCATGAGTGGGTCATGGAAGAGATTAGAAAGGAAATTCAAATGTTCATGCTATTCAACAAAAATGAACACACAAATTACCAGCTCCTCTGGGACACAGCAAAGGCAGTACTCAGAGGCAAGTTTATAGCTCTGAGCTCCTACATCAACAAATTGGAGAGATCTGAAACTAGCAATTTAATGACACATCTAAACCTCCTTGAAAAAGAGCAGCAAGATAAACCCCAATCCAGTAGACGGAAAGAAATAATCAAAATTAAATCAGAATTAAATGAATTAGAATCCAAAAATCTATAGAAAGAATCAACAAAACAAAGAGTTGGTTCTTTGAAAAACTTAACAAAATTGACAGACCCTTAGCAAATCTTATCAGAAAAAGAAGAGAACACACCCAAATTAATAAACTCAGAGATGAGAATGGAAACATCACCACGGAAACAACCAAGATTCAGAACATTATAAGGGAATACTTCTCAAAACGTTATGCTAATAAGTTCAACAACTTGACAGAAATGGACCTTTTCCTAGCAAATATTGACATGCCAAAACTAAACCAAGATGAGTTAAACTATCTTAACAGGCCCATATCAAGCATTGAAATAGAAACAGCAATAAGAGACCTCCCAGCTAAGAGAAGTCCAGGACCAGATGGTTTTACAGCGGAATTTTACAAGGCCTTCAAAGCAGAGCTCACACCAATTCTCCTCCAAATCTTCAATGAAATTGAAAGAGAAAGCTCACTATTGAACACATTCTATGAAGCCATCATAAGCCTCATCCAAAAACCGGGCCGGGACTCATCAAAGAAAGAGAACTATAGACCCATTTCTTTGATGAACATTGATGCAAATCTTCTCAACAAAATTTTGGCCAATCGACTTCAACAATTCATCCAAAAATCATACACCACTATCAAACAGGATTCATTTCAGGGATGCAAAGCTGGTTCAATATACGCAAATCAATTAATATTATTCATCACATCAACAGGAGCAAGAACAAGAACCACATGGTTATCTCAATAGACGCAGAAAAACATTCGACAAGATCCAACACCCCTTTATGATGAAGGTTCTGGAAAAATTAGGAATCCATGGAACCTTCCTCAATACAATAAAGGCTGTATATGACAAACCTACAGCCAGCATTATACTCAATGTTGAAAAATTAAAGCCATGTCCTCTTAACAAAGGAACAAGACAAAGATGCCCACTCTCTCCACTTCTCTTCAATCTAGTATTAGAATGCCTAGCTACAGCAATACGACAAGATGCAGACATAAAGGGGATCCAAATAGGGAAAGAAGAAATAAAACTCTCCCTCTTTGCAGATGACATGATCTTGTATTTAAAGAATCCCATAGACTCCACTCGAAATTACTCAAGCTGATTCAAAACTTTGGCAAAGTAGCAGGGTATAAAATTAACCCCCCAAAATCAATGGCTTTTCTGTATGCCAACAATGAGATAAGTGTGGCTGAAATTAGGAAAGCAACTCCATTTGTAATAGCCCCACAAAAAATAAAATACATAGGAATTAACTTAACCAAAGAAGTGAAGGACCTCTATGATGAAAACTTTAAAATCTTGAAAAAGGAAATCAACACAGAACATAAAAAATGGCAAAACCTCCCATGCTCCTGGATTGGCAAGATTAACATCGTGAAAATGGCAATACTTCCCAAGGCTATCTACAAATTCAACGCAATACCTATCAAAATTCCAACCTCATTCTTCAAGGAAATAGAAGAGGCAATACAAAAATTCATATGGAAAAATAAAAGACCCCAATAGCAAAAACGCTCCTCAACGGAAAGAACACTGCTTGAGGAATATCAATACCAAATTTCAAACTCTACTATAAAGCCATAGTAATCAAAACAGCTTGGTGTTGGCATAAGAACAGACCTCAGGACAAATGTAATAGAATTGAAAACCCAGAAATGAACCTACAGACCTATAGCCATCTAATCTTCGATAAGGGAGCTAAAACAATAGAATGGAAGAAAGACAGCCTCTTCAGTTAATGGTGCTGGCAAAATTGGTTAACTACATGTAGAAAACTAAAGCTAGATCCTTATATATCACCCTGCACCAGAATCAACTCCAAATGGATCAAAGACCTTGAACTCAAAGCAGACACTCTGAAAACATTACAGGATGGAATAGGAGAAACCTTAGGTCTCCTTGGCTCAGGCCGAAATTTTCTGAATAAAGACCCGGAAACACAACAAATCAAAGAAAGGTTGGACAAATGGGATTGCAAAAGGTTGCAGAAATTCTGCAGGGCAAGTGACATAGCTAGCAAGATCAATAGAAAGCCCACCGATTGGGAGAAGATCTTTACTAGCCATACAACGGACAAGGGTCTCATATCTAAAATATACTTGGAACTCAAAAAATTAAACCATCCAACAACAAATCCTCAAAGAAACAACTGCCCAATAAATAAGTGGGAGAAAGACTTAAAGAGAAGCTTCTCTGAAGAAGAAAGAAGGATGGCCAATAGACACATGAAGAAATGTTCAACATCCCTAGCCATAAAAGAAATGCAAATCAAAACAACATTGAGATATCACCTCACTCCAGTTAGAACAGCAAAAATCAAGAACTCTAACAACAACAGATGCTGGAGGGGATGTAGACAGAAAGGAACCTTACTTCATTGTTGGTGGGAATGTAAACTTGTTCAACCACTTTGGAAAGCAGTATGGAGGTTCCTCAAAAGACTTCACATACTTCTCCCCTATGATCCAGCAATCCCACTTTTGGTTATTTACCCAAATGTATACAAACAAGACCACACTAAAGCTACCAGCACAACTATGTTTATTGCAGCATTATTTACCATAGCAAAGATATGGAACCAACCCAGATGCCCCTCAGTAGATGAATGGATCAAGAAATTGTGGCATATATTCACAATGGAATTCTATGCCTCCATCAGAAAGAATGACATTTCCCCATTTGTTAGGAAATGGAAAGGCTTGGAAAAAATTATATTAAGTGAAGTAAGCCAGGCCCAAAGAAACATAGGTCCCATGGTTTCCCTTATTTGCAATATCTAGTATAGGTATGAGTCAAGCGGAAAAGGTCAGATAATGTGATGTTAGGAAAACGAACCCTTAAATATGTATTTGAATGTTTTCGTTTCTTTCATGCATGTGTTTCTAACGCATTCATAAGATTATTTCTTTGTTGCTTTGTATGTCCCTCCCCCACAGTGTAACCCCCGCTTTCACTTTATTTGATGTCAGTATAACATGTGGAGGAGATGGGGACAAACAAGTCGTTTAAGGATGCAGGTGGACCTGTTGCAACAATGAGAAGTACAAAATGTCATGTCAAAGCAAGCTTTACATTGTCGGTGTGGGGGGAAAGGGGGGTATAATTGGGTGGGGGGGGAGGGGTGAGGCTGGGAAGGGAGGTGAAAGGTAAACAAAGGAGGAGGCTGCAATGCTTGGTAAGAAATGTATGCATTATCCTGCCCACGTAATTGTAACCCATCTGTTCAGTATGTTCTCAAATAAAATAAAATAAAATAAAATAAAATAAAATATATTGTAGGCAAATTATGACAAAGGTTTTGTAACATATTAGGAAGAAAATATTGACTGTGAGGGTTAGGAAAGACAGCGGATTGGGTAGTTTGCCTTTGCTGTAATCAAAACACCTGACAAGATCTGCTAAAAATAGAAAAGATTACACTTCAAACGTATGTCTGTCATTTATGGATTTCCTCTGGCTAGGTATCTCTTGAAAACATCACCACTTTGAAAAGTCTCCACCACCTCTGAAATTCTCGATCACCTCCAAAATTCTCTAATACAGCTCTATGAACCCCAACTGTAATATCCCATTAACTTATGAAACTATCAATGAAAAAATATCCAGAGATGGAGTCAGAGTCATCACAATCATTCCACCGCCTAACGTTTTCATCTTCAAACACTACTTCATTGAAAGAAATACCTGCTGCATCTGAGAGTTGGGGAGATATTTCAGATCCCAGCCCTAATATTCAATGCGTCATAACCATAGTGGAAACCAAAATAACCCTAGAAAGAAATTAATAGACCAAGAAAAAAAACACCTAATTAGGGTGTCTAACAACAAATCTATCTTTGAAGAAAGATGTCAAATGTTGAGATTTAGATGGAAGCTCTGCATAAGACAAAGGACAAGGAAGGAAATAATACAACGGCAATACTCCACGACAATATGCTGGAAATGATTAGTACAAGGTCGGGGGAGTGAGTAGAGGGGCAGAAAAGTGGGAGAAAAATGAGGGAGGGGGTAAAAAGTTCAATAAGAAATGTACTCACTATCTTACTTATGTAAGTGTAACCCCTTTATACATCACCCTGACAATAGGTTTTTAAATAGAAATACTAAAGAAGACAGAGAAAAGTGAGTCTTACAAAGGTTGAAATATAAGAATGATTATTGAAGATAAAAATATATATGAGTTCATTCAAATATATTTATCATATTTAGTATTAAATAACCGATTGAGGTAAAATACAGAGTAATAATATATTTTTAAGTGGAGGAAACTTGAAATCAGTTTCAGGGATTTCACAGAGTCCTTTGTCTGGTTAATGAACTCTGGATGGAGGATATAGAAATTTTTGCTCTTTGATCAAAAGATTTCACAATAAACTTATAGCATAAAGCTATAATCCTAGCTACTCTGGAGATTGAGAACTGGAGATCACGGTTCTGAAGACAGAATGGGCACAATTAACCCACAAATGTCAGAAGTGGAGGTGAAGTTCAAATGGTAGTGAGCCACCCATGTGCATAAATGTCAAGTGAGAGTTTGAGGCCTTGAGTTCAAGCCCCAGGATTGGTGCGGTGTGTGTGTGCATGCATGCACACACACACACACACACACACACACACACACACACACAAACTCCAAAACAAAACACACAAAAAACATGTAGAAACATAGAGAGAATATATATTGTGATGTGTCAGTCAATCAAAAATATAATAGCGTTCTTGGGTTTTTGCTGAACATTATTTCTTTTCTCTATTGCAATGTAAAAATGTTGCTTATTGCCGGCGTTGGTGGCTCACGCCTGCATCCTAGCTACTCAGGAGGCTGAAATCTGAGGATTGCAGTTCAAAACCAGCCTGGGCAGTAAATTCTGTGAGACTCTTATCTCCCCTAAACCACTCAGAAAACTGGAAGTGGTGCTGTGGCTCAAGTGGTAGAGCACTCACCTTGAGCTGAAATACTGAGGGATAGCACCCAGGCCCAGAGTTCAAGCCTCTTGATGGACAAAAAACCAAAAACAAAAATAAACATTGCTTATTATACTTAATCAAATACAACCAAAAGCCTATAGAGTTAATGTTTACAGAAATAAAATGATAATTGTGTTCTAATAGACATTTCATTCCTCTCTTATATAGGCAAAGAATTTTATACTTACAAGTCTATGAGGAGGCAATATATTTCTTTACATTTCAATTCAGTGGCAATGATTTGCCATTTATGTATTTTTTCAGACTTAGGTGTTACTTGGAAAGGAAAAAATAAGCTCCCCTAAATGACTTCAAAGAAGTTAGATACCAAAATGGCATCTAAGGGTGTGTATGGAGGCATGTGTGGACAGGTGGGTGGAGGAGGTGGATGAGATTAGGTAGGAAGGGAGAGGAAATAGAAAACATTTTGCCTGAAAGACAAATTCTTTTCAAATATTGGCCTGCAGATGACTAGACTTTAAAACTGAACCTCAAAGAAATGTATGCTAGATGTTTACGAAGAAATCTTGTTCTGTTATCCAAGTGGAATCTTTGTATTTGGCCAGAAGTACAGGCAGTCTATTAATGATCTTATGCAAAGTTAAATAATATTTCCCACCTTTTTCTTTTTCTTAGCAGGTAATGTCATATGCCACATGAGTTGCAGGAGCATAGATGATTTCTTTTGCATATTGCAAACTGTTAAAAACATCCTGGGTGTGCCATATCTACAATAACTCTGATAGTGCTGCCACCACCTATTATTAATTTACCTTTCAAAAAAGACAAAAACACTACAGATACTAAATACGAAGCTGAAGTGACAGAGTTATTTTCACAACCTAAATAAATATATCTCTGTCATTTAGTAATCCTCTGCGTTCACATGGAATTTTTCCAGCACTGTTAAAGAAGGATGAAAATGGAGAGACAGCTCATTGACTTCCCATGCATATATCCATACCACTTTAATCTTGCACATAAAAGGTCAAGCATAAAATTATTTTCCTGGAGTAGCTGTCCTTGGAGATTTAAATTAACATAGAAGGAGAGTACCACGAGGGGGGAAAGTTAATTTTATCTTAATTGGATTAAGCCAGGTAACATCTTCAATGAGGGAATGAGGTTACAGAAGACTATAAACTGCTGGGTTGACAGAAAAGGATTAATTCATGAGCCAGCGTCAGGTTATTGACTAATAACATATTGATCAGATCTATAAAATATGCAGAATGTCTGTCAGGAGGAGACATTTTTGAATTGAAGATTGCTAGCCTCTGACATGATCAAAGTTAGATTAATATTATTAAGAAGTTTTGAGCGAGCTACATATTACCTTAGCAACCACCGAAATTCTCTGCAAATGGCTTGGATTGACTGTCCTAAGCAACTGCAGTACTTGTTGGTGAGAGGGAAAAGACTGATTAGTGTAGCTGCTGTTCCCTCCCTCCTACCCCCTTCCTTTTTTCATGTGTTCCAACAGACATATTGAATCAGTACAGTTTAATCCCAGTGGAGCCTGCAGGTGGTATTGTCCTTGCATGGAGGAAAGGTTCTATTAAATTGAGTTAATAAAAACATTGGACAAAGGTTTGCAAAGAGCAAGGTGTCAAAGTGTGGGGAGCTGGAATGTTTCTCATGATCATAGACGAGAAGAATAATTTATATCCATCAAAGTGTAAAGAAGATAAAAAAATTGTATTCTTCAATAAAATGCGCGCTTTTTCCCCCTAGCTAATACACATGTGTATGTACAAAGAGTCAGATAGGATATTCATTTCTTTGGATTTTTTCAGTTGAAATGGACTTAGATTGCGTAAAACACAAGGTCCCTGGTAAATACCATTCTGACAATAAAAACATAAAAGCTATGGAATATTAGGCAATTTTTGCATGTGTGAAAGCTGATTCTTTTCGTTTTTACTTTTTTCTGAATTATCTTCACGTAATTGTACAATGGGGTTTCAGCTCAACAAAAGAAATGTTGGTGCTTGATTTAGAATCACTGTGGAATTTTATTTGGAATTCTCTGCTCTCCCAGTAATCCCTCCACTCACACTGGAACTAGTTTTACTTTCCTGTCATTCTCTCTCTTTTCTTTCTCTTTTTTTCTCTAGTGCATATTAATTCCACTAAGGGATTTCACTATGGTAATTTAGATGTGCATATATTATATTTTGCCCAGAATATATCTCTCCATTTCACTTTCTTTCCCCACTCTCTCAATCCCCTTTTAATCAACAGGTTTCCCTGAGATTCCTTAGACTGCCTTCACACATGTACTGACATCTGTTTTTCTAAAGAAATAGTCTATTGAACATCGCTGTATATTTTAAAGAATTTTTGGACACATAAAAACAGTACTGAATTTGAAACCATTTCTCAGAGATGTACAACATCTAATCAAAATATTTATCTGCTTATAGTAGATATAATTCTTACATAAAAGTGAGAATAGGAAAATTGAAGTTTGTTTTTTAATAAACAAAAAGGGGAAACTGAAAACAGCAACAAACCTAGAAATGAATCATGAGCAATGTACATTAATTTATTTTGAGGAGTATAAGAGAGAGATTCACTTACAGTACTCCTTTCATAAAAGAAACCAAGATAAAAGTTTTCCAAGGCAAATTTTCAGATTCCCAAAGGCAGATGAGAAGTCCAGAGGATTGCAGATGCCCAGAAATCACCGGCCCAATGGTAATGCGAATTTATAGGCAAAAACTAGGGTACATTTAAGGTTTGAAATTTGAAGTAGGAAGAAGGAAGAAGTAATAATTTAATAATATGCTATCTCAGCAGAAGGAAAGAGCAAAGATGAGTTGGTAGAGCTCTATTCAGAGTGAAAGCATCAGCTACTTAGAGTCCCAGTCTTGGACTAGAGAGTAGGATAGAAAGAGGACAGAGAGAGAGAGATGGGGGCAGAGGGGGAGAGGAAAGTGGAAGAGAGTAAGAGAGCAAGAGAAGAGAGAGAATGGAAGAAAAGAAAGAAGGCAAGAAAAGGAGAGGAAGGAAGAGAAAAGGTGAGGAAGGAAAAGAAAAGGAAATGAAAGGAAGGAAAAGAAAAAGAAAGGAAAAGGAAAAGAACAGAAAAAAAAAGTAATTCCCTTCCTTCATTGTGGGATATTGAAGCCACTTTGTGAGGAAATCTGTTTTCCTTTATATCAGTGAAGATAATTCCAACCTAAATTTTTAATTTGGAATAAATGCATTTGGAGATGTATATTATATTTCTTCTTCTTCTTCCTATAAACAACCTAATCTTAAACTGTATGAAAAATATACAGAGAGAATGAACCAGAATAAGTTAAACAAACATTCTTTAAATGGAAACAGTGCAGCATCTTACCCTGAATAGCTGTAACAAAGTATCTTAGACTAGGGGATTCAGAAACAAAAGAAATGTATCCTCACGGAATTTCCTGCCCGGGCTGGCTTTGAACCACGATCCTCCCTTATCAGCCTCCTGAGTAGCTAGGATTACAGGTGTGAGCCATCAGCGCCCTGCCCATATAACTTCTTGAAACATAACTCATCTGGCTAAAGATGTGAAAAATTTAGAATAAATAATATTTTATCATTTTAAGATATTCTCTTTAAAGATTTGTTTTTAAGTGAAATGTGATGATTATTATAAAAGCTAAATAATTGATTTCTGAGTTACAAAAATGATAAATTATAATCAAGTGATGATCAAGAAATTGAAATAAAAGCTATCATACAACTGGCTTTCTCAAAGGTTACAAAGAATTTAAATTTTCTCAAATCTTTGAGTATTTTCAAAATATCATTGTGAGTTTAAGGTTATTGGATTATTGATTTTTTTGGTAAAACAAAACAGGGAGAAATCAATTTGTAGGTATTTCTTATTTGCAGGGCTTGAACTAGGAACCTGGTGCTCACTCTGAGCTTTGTTGATTAAGGCTAGTGTTCTAGCACTTTGAGCCCAACTCCATTTCCAGTTTTTTTTTTTTACTGATTGTTAATTGGAGATAATAGTCTTATGTACTTAACTGCCCAGGCTGGCTTTGAGCTGCAATCCACAGAGCTTAACATCCTGAGTAGCAAGGATTACAGGAACGAACCACCAGCACCTGACAGCTGCAGATTTAACATACAATGAAAACAAAAGAAAACCTAGAAATGAACCAAAAAGAATAAAGCATCATCTTATCAACTGAATGATAACTGTTTCATTAAACTACTTAAGAATAATAAAACATAATTTAAGATAATACATAAACAACAAAAAAATTCAAAAGCACTTTGAAGGCAACCTTGGGGTCACTGAATACATTTGCTTTCCTAGTATGTTCACATTAAAGTAAACTTCAATCTGCTATTGGGAAAAATCAATAAATTAATGCAATATTGAACAAGATTATGACTCCTAATTTATTTTAATTGTGTAGTAGTAATCAGTCATACATTGTGTAACTTTGCTTTAAAAAAACAGATGCATACTTTGGCTCCCTGAGCCTTGATTTTTGCCTTTAGGAGGAACAAATTCCCTATGTATGCTTGTGGCTGGTCTAGAAGCACCTTATTATAAGAAAGACCACAAAATAATTTACCTAGAGCAGCAAGAAAATAAAACATGAACTATCTATGGGCTTCCAGAAGTTTCTAGCCCATAATGACAAAAATAAGAGTGTAAAGTTTTCTTCGGTAATTAGGAATCATCTTCTCCATCTATAAGAGAGGGAGTATCCAAATAGTAGAAAGATATTTGGACTTTTTAAATGAGCTTTCATGAAGATGAATACTGTATTAGAAGACAGGATTTCTTCTCTTAAGGTTTATTACTGGAAAGGTTCTCATTGTATAACATTTTCAAGAGCAAATTCTGTTTTATGAATGCTTGGAGGTGGTAGAAGTGCAGAGGGTGCTGGCATTAGATAGGATTCCAATTATTTTAAATGTTATCATGCTTTACTGCTCTTTTTAATCTTCACTTCTTTCAGAGTGACAGCAGAGGGCACTTCTACATCCAGAGAATTCAGAGTATTATAGGAAACTAAACCTTGAGCAAAGGAAGTCCCCAGATACAAGGATCACTAATACGGAAAATTAAACATGATCCTAGTCTACCAAATGAATCCCTAACCATTTACTGTTATTGTGTATTAGCACCCAGAGACTAGGTAGTGAGAAAGCAAGTTGTTGGGAAAATAGTGTCCTCTCTCCATTTCACAGGAATAAAATTTTGAAGGAAAGTGAACAAGATTTCTTTTTTTCTTGTCTTTTAGGTGCTGGTATGGAACCTGAATTCAGGGGCTATGGCTCTTGCTCTACTATATTTTTACTCAAGGTTGGCACTCTGCCATTTGTACCACAATTCTGCTTCTGAACTTTTAATAATTAGTTGGGAGACTCTCTGACTCTTCTGCCTGACCTGGCTTTGAACTAATACCTTTCATACCTCTACTTCCTCGGTATCTAGAATTACAGTCATGAACCACCAGAAACGTTTCATTATGTTTTCATTTTATGCTTTTAAAATGTTACTAGAACTCTCCTACAATGCAGTTCCTGGGATTTCCTTTACCCAGGGGTAGTAGCCTGTAGTTAGCTAATTGATGTCTCTGTTAGCAGAACAGTCTTGAAAAAAAAATAAAAAAGAAATCCTTTAAGCTGCTGTATCAGTTCATATATTACAAGATATTTTAGAGAGATATTATTTAATCTTTGCTTTGATACTGCAGGATGTGCTTTCGTTACACATAAGGATAATTAACCTTTATGATGGGCTTGAGATATGGGAAGACACAGTATGAAATAGCTTGAATGTTATTTGTGCAATCACAAACTAAAGACGTAAAATCTTACTAAATGTTCTTGTCCCTTCAATACGATTCTGTTTATTCACTTATATTGCTTTCCATATGACTTTCTTTAACTGGAGTCTTTTTTTGTGTTGGTGGGTGGTTATTTTTAAGTGAAATGAGAAACATTCTAAGGCAGTTTTCAAGATGATGCAATCTAACCTTGGATATATTGTATAAACCCTGCAACTTAATAAGTACTTATGCTACAGAGAGAAAAAAAGCCTTGTAATTACTAAAGACAACATATGGCAGGTGCATTGAAACTCTGGGGTGACAAGAAAAACATATCACTTCGGCTCATTATAAGTATTTTCAAAGATACTACTAATTGCAACAGTAATTAAAATTAAAATATTTGTGAAATTGTCAGGTGACACCTATATATGGAATCACTGTATGCTTTGCATTATTAAGTTTGCACAAAATGCATATTCAATTATCCTCTCTGCATACATACGTATGTATGTGTCTATGTGTGCATACATATATACATATACAGATATGTGTGTATATGGAGTGTGTGTATAGAATCTTATGATTTGCACATCTCATTTTTATTCATAATATACAGTAGCTTTGTGTATCCATGTATTCTGATTACTAATATATGTACCATAGCATTTGTAATCTGCTGGAATCAGGTAACAATTAGCATTAAGAAAATGGATTGATTCCATTCAACAAGACCTCTCAGTTTCCAGATCACGTAGTACTGCTGGCAACACCACTGTGATTACAAGAAATGTTTGTTGATTGAAATACAAATGCAACTCTAATAATATGCATTAACATCTTAATTCTAAATACTCACACAACAAGAGAAAATCCTTACTAAGGAAATTAGATTTTTTCACCCTCCATAAACCTTATAGGTTACATATTAGAGGTTACTGACTACCCTTGAGAAAAGTTATTTTAAAAAAATATAATTTTAAATTCATGACAACATGACCACTAGAAATTGCCTTTCAAGTAAGGGTTTACTTTTATTTGTTAAATCAATCCAGGCTTTATGAAACTCTTAGAGGGCTATAAATAGCTAGAAACTTTCTTAGGAAAGGAAATAATATATAATAGGCTAACTACCAACGACTTTCATAAAGTCAGCAAACTCTCAAATATAGTTCTCTTATGAATTATGAATCAAAGTGCATATAGTTTAAAAATATAAAATGTTAGCTTCTGCAGGGCAAATGACATAGCTGGCAAGATCAATAGAAAGCCCACCGATTGGGAGAAGATTTTTACTAGCCATACAACGGACAAGGGTCTCATATCTAAAATATACTTGGAACTCAAAAAATTAAACCACCCAACAACAAATCCTCAAAGAAACAACTGCCCAATAAATAAGTGGGCGAAGGACTTAAAGAGAAGCTTCTCTGAAGAAGAAAGAAGGATGGCCAATAAACACATGAAGAAATGTTCAACATCCCTAGCCATAAAAGAAATGCAAATCAAAACAACATTGAGATATCACCTCACTCCAGTTAGAACAGCAAAAATCAAGAACTCTAACAACAACAGATGCTGGAGGGGATGTAGACAGAAAGGAACCTTACTTCATTGTTGGTGGGAATGTAAACTTGTTCAACCACTTTGGAAAGCAGTATGGAGGTTCCTCAAAAGACTTCACATACTTCTCCCCTATGATCCAGCAATCCCACTTTTGGGCATTTACCCAAATGTTTACAAACAAGACCACACTAAAGCTACCAGCACAACTATGTTTATTGCAGCATTATTTACCATAGCTAAGCTATGGAACCAACCCAGATGCCCCTCAGTAGATGAATGGATCAAGAAAATGTCGTATATATACACAATGGAATTCTATGCCTCCATCAGAAAGAATGACATTTCCCCATTTGTTAGGAAATGGAAAGGTTTGGAAAAAATTATATTAAGTGAAGTAAGCCAGGCCCAAAGAAACATAGGTCCCATGGTTTCCCTTATTTGCAATATCTAGTATAGGTATGAGTCAAGCGGAAAAGGTCAGATAATGTGATGTTAGGAAAACGAACCCTTAAATATGTATTTTAATGTTTTCGTTTCTTTCATGCATGTTAAGATTATTTCTTTGTTGCTTTGTATGTCCCTCCCCCACAGTGTAACCCCCGCTTTCACTATATTTGATGTCAGTATAACATGTGGAGGAGATGGGGACAAACAAGTCGTTTAAGGATGCAGGTGGACCTGTTGCAACAATGAGAAGTACAAAATGTCATGTCAAAACCAGCTTTACAATGTCGGTGTGGGGGGGGAGGGGGGTATAATTGGGTGGGGGAGGGGGGTAAAATTGGGTGGGGGAGGGGGGAGGTGGGGAAGGGAAGTGAAGGGTAAACAAAGGAGGAGGCTGCAATGCTTGGTAAGAAATGTATGCATTATCCTGCCCATGTAATTGTAGCCCCTCTGTACAGTATGTTCTCAAATAAAATAAAATACAATTAAAAAATATATATATATAAAATATTTAGGAATGTAATGTAACATGTAACATGTAACTTTTTTCCCAGTTAAAAAATATTGTTGTTGTTATTCTAAAGGTGAGGAACAGAAGGTTTACAATTTCATAAGCCAGGTAATGAGTACATTCCTTTTTGTATTGTCACCTCTTTCTTTGCTCTCCCCCACTCCTCCCGCCAGTCTCCACCCACAAATGGTATAGTTTTTTTTTCAACCTAGCATCTAGAAAGTATCACTTGAAATGTAGGATTTTCTGTGTTTTTGTTTTTATTTTTTTATTTATTTATATTTATTTATTTATTATTGTGAAAATACTGTACAGAGGAGTTACAATTACATGAGCAAGATAATGAGTACATTTCTTATCAAGCATTGTAGCCTCCTCCTTTGTTGCCCCTTTCTATCCCTTTCCAGCCTCCCTCCTGACCCCCTCACCAAAACCCTACCCCCCACCAAAGTTGTAAAGTTCATTTTCGACATAACAACTTGTATTTCTCTTTGTTGCAACGGGTCCACCTGTATCCTTATTTAAGTGACTTGTTTTTCCCCTACCCCTCCACAAATTATACCGACATCAAATACAGTGAAAGCAGGAGTTATACTGTGGGGGAGGGACATACAAAAGCAACAAAGAAATAATCTTATAAATGTGTTAGAAACAAATGAATGAAAGAAAAAAAATATTTAAATACATATATTAGGTGTCGCTACCTCCTCGACCAGCAAGGAAGACGCGACACCAAACTTCTCTCTGCAGTTTATTCAGGACCTTTTTTGTAATCTTCTGACCCCAACCCCGGGAAGAATTCCCCACAGCCTTAAGTACCCGCTGGGTAGCCAACCCTGATACGCCACGTGGGAACCACCAATAGGTTCAGGTGCGCGGAAGCAAGCCAGATTCTTTGCCTTAGCCATCTAAGGAGTTTTTTACCACAGAGAGCACTCGGCATCGGGAAGGCGGAGGGCAGAAGCTGGCGTCATCTTCCAGGTGCGGCCTCTCGCAGCTCTCTACAGTTCCCCCTTTTTTGTTTAAAGAACACAGATGAGAACAGAGGTCTGATCCCTGTTGTGCAATGCAAGGACTGCATACAAGCCTTCTCCCAGAGGGTACCTTCTCTAGGGATGACTCAGCCTGTCCATTGATTCCTTTTGTTTTTCACAAGGACGGGAAAAGGAGAATCGAACCCGTGTGCAATCAAACATGTTCTCCTCGAGGGCAAAACTCATGCCTCTCGACTGCAGTACTTTGGCTTTGCAATCTGTGTTCATTGTTTTAGGGTGGCAAGCCACGCTTGGGGGGACTGACCTGCTCCAATGACTGTAAAGGCTTGGATAATCATGGCTGCACTGCGACGCTGAGAACCTCTAATTTGGCAAATGCACCACAGACATACCAAGGAGGCTAACACCAGGAGGCCTATCAGGGCTCCCAAACCCGCCCATTCCTTAAGATGATTCATAGCAGCGGAGATCCATGAAGATAACCCCTCCGCCAATCCGGCATCCACTCGGGTCGAGTTCACCATGACGATGGCAACCCTGAACTGTTCCATCAGGCTGTCGAACTCCCCAGTTCAATTACCTAAAAGATAACTAGACAACTGTTTAGACAAATTTGCAGCGTTTTTTGAATAGGTTTTTTCCTGGGCCTGAACTCTGGGCCTGGGCACTGTCCCTCAGCTCTTCAGCTCAAGGCCAGCACTCTACCACTTGAGTCATTTTGCTTATATGGTGCTGAGGAATCGAACCCAGGGCCTCTAGCATGCAAGGCAAGTGCTCTACCACTGAGCCACCTTCCCAGCCCTTTTCTTCTGGGTTAATTGCACCACAGCAGCAGCTAATCCAGCATTAGTTAGTGGTCCGCCCAGCTCTCTGCAAACTTTCATCCATGCTTCTAGTCCCCTATTCCTATATGGGGTTATGGCGGCTCTGCATTCCTTAGTGCACTGCTTGTAAACAAGCTGTTTAATTAATGGCATGGCTGCGTCTGGGTCACCAAAAATTCTGCCAGCAGCCTTGACCATATGAGCAACAAAGTCCGAAAACGGCTCCATAGAGCCCTGCAGGATTTGGGTGAGATTGCCACTCACCTCGCCTTTATTTGGTAAGGCCTTCCATGCCTTTATGCCAATTTTATTGATTTGTTCATAAACTTGAACCGGGTAGCCTATCTGCTGATTGGCGAATCTCCCCTGTCCAAGCAGCATATCTCTGTCCCAAGCTGGGTTTCCCCCAGCCTGATTGGCCGCAGCCTCGTCACTAGCAAATTCAATCAAAAAGGCCTTCCAATCTAAATACTGACCTGGGCTCAAACAAGCTCGTGCGAGCCCACTCCAATCACCCAGTTTATCCCTACCGGAACTCTGTGCTGTTCTCACTCAGCAAGCTGAATCCAGATTCTGCTGGGTGAGCCTGCCACACTCACCCAGAACTTCCCTACCCCAGAAAACATAAAACAAACACATACTAAAGTTAACAAGACAAACAAGTGGCCATAAAGAGAAAATCAGGTCTCAGTGAATGGGGCGACCACTCACCACCATTCACTTACCAGGGGACTCAACACCCCTACTCACCTCTGGAGGATTTTTCTCTTAGATTCCTGCAGACGTTGACCCAGGGGCCTTCCAAGGCGGAGGAGAATTGCCAGTCATTTTGGGGCAAGGGAAAGAAGTCCCTAGAGGCCATCCCCTCAGACTCACATGTTCTCTCCCACATTTAGACCCCCCCGAGCCAAGGCCCAAGGCTGAGATCTAACTGGGGCCACTTGCAGATGGTCAGTGGCAGCTTTATAATTGACAAACAAGCAAGTTACAAAAGCAGAACCAGCGGTTTTTGTTTTTAAACGAACTAGGACAAGGTCTCAGGTGTCCTAGGAGTGGACTTGCTTGTTGACCCATTTCCTTGAAAGTCACAAAACAAACACCAAAGACAAATAATGTCAGACAGACACAGACAAGACTAGACAAACGCCGCGTGGTCCCCGAGTGAGCACAAGTGAGGAGAGAAACTTCAGAAGGGAGAGGCCGGCCGTGCCTTAACTCCCCCGAACACAGAGACACTCGGATCTCATCCCCCCTCCACGCCACCCTGGAGTAGGACTCCAGGGCGGGACTAGGGTAGTGGGCACTTCTGCTTTTCCCTCTAGTCCACCACAAATTCACGCACCCTGGGGTAGAACCCCAGGGCGGGACCAGGGTAGTGGGCACGTCTGCTTTTCCCTCTGGTCCACCACACACTTCCTGTACAGGCACTTTTGGATCCCCAAAACATAAAATGAACACAACAAACACGAAAGACAAGAGCTCTATCTTACCTCCTGCCGGTCCTGGAATCTGGGGTTTGGGGGTGCCTGGTTCCCGGCCAATGCACCAAATGAAAGACACTAGCCACCTAGGATACTTTCGTCAACAGGAGGGCGCCCCAGAAAACTCAGACTCCAGGCCGGGAGATGCAATAAGCAAGAGGAGTTTATTTGACGTTTGCGCAAATGGACTCTGTCCCGAGCAGACAGGGAGCCCCGAGCAGCGGTTACAAGCCCTTTTTAAAGGCAAAACCCACAAGATTAACGCATAACACAAAGCATCCCATGATTGGTCCATTTAAAGGTCACCATATACACCAACAATCACTTTGCCATGCGGGAAATTTTGTAACACTCTTTGTAAAATGACTGGCCCATGGTTGGTTTAAGGGGGGGGGTTACATGATTACAGGCCTATGATTGGTTGACATTTGGCTTAGCTTGTGGTCTTGCCAGGTGGTCGTTATCTCAAGGTCCTGTCTGGGGAATTTCTAAATGGGAACTGAGGAACACGTACTGTCTGTTCTTTATCTACGACCACTGACGTTGTCCTGGGGCCAGCATCTGGTCCCTAAAACTTCTTAACTCATTTTTGGAAAGGGAAGGGTCAGTGCCAGCGTAAGCAAGTTTACAGAAGCAGAATCAGCAGTTAGCAAATTAGCAAATTGTAAAATGGACGCAGCCCTAATTTTTCCAATTCTTCACAATGTGATGTCACAATGTTCATGATGTCACAATGTTCATGATGTCAAAGTCAATTTCTGATATCATATGTCATACCTGAATTATTATATTTCAAAACAGATTATAAGCTTACTAAAAGCCAAAATATCCTAATGGCAGCATTTCACACAAGTTATGACCAAGTTATGACCTCCTCATCAGTATGGCATCACGAATTGTGACATCAGAACATTATTATAACATGATGTTGAGACGTCACATTGTCATTGTGAAATCACTGTCCCGTTGGGTTTTCACATAGTATGACCTCACACTATGAAGCTTCTTCTATCAAATGGTATTCTCATATTGAATTATGAGTAATTGAAATTGGGTCATTCTGATATTACAAACAAACTGTGACATCACAAAGCCATTGTGACCTCATCACCACGGTGACATCAAAACCCAAAAGGACATCTCATTCCATTGTGACATTATGGATCACATTGTGCCATTCCAAAACTATTATGACTTATAACCACCTTTGAAAACACACATGGCCTCTGTAACATCACAGAACCTTTTTTGTATCCATAACTTCATGGGGAACAAATGACAACTGACATCAGACATACCAAGGAAACATAACAAATCCTTTCTGACATCATAATTGTGACATCATGTTGTCATTATGACACCATCAGCTCATTTTGACATGTAAAACTACAATGACATCATAGCACTGCCACATCACATTGTTATTCTGATGTCATAGACACGTTGTGTTTGCCTATTATGTTATTATTCTATTTTTAATGTGGCATGTCGGTTATCAGAAACCCATTGTGTGTTCATGACCATTTTGATATCATGATGTCTTAGTTCCATCACATTTCCATTGTGATGTCATGTTGTCAAATTAATGTCACAAAGGGATTTTGATTTGACAATGGTTGTGAAATCAGAATGAGTTTCTGATATCAACTCACATGCCACATTTCAAATAAAATGAAATCACAGATTAGGCATTCATAATGTGACTATGATATCACAATGACATAATGGCAAATGTTATAATGTCATTGCCATTTTGTGATGTCACCATAAGCTAAAGATGTCATAACAACAATGTGATGTTACACCAGTTATGAAGTCACACAGGGTTTATAATGTTACAATGGTTATGAGGTCACAATGTGTTACTGATATCAACTGACATGCCACATTTTAAATAGAATGAAATCACAGGATATACATTCACAATGTGTCTAACACAGCAAAATGGCAATGTGATGTCATAATGCTATGAGGTCACTGTAGCTTGTTGATATCACAATGTGCTGATGGTGCCATAATGATTGATATCACACTGGTGATGATGGCACAAATGGTTTGTGATGTCACAATGGTATGTCAGATCTTAATTGCTATTAGTTTACAGTGAGGACATGAGAATGAAGTCACCATGACATATACAAATGAACTGTGATGACACAAACGCCATGTTTTTTGTCAAAAGTGTTAAAGTTCCTAACAGGTTTTGGTTGTCAAAATATTAATGATATAAAAATGGGTTAATAATGTCAAAACTAGTTTGTAATATCACATATTGTTTCAAATTTCAATTGCTACAAGTTCCCAATGATACAAGTTCACAGAAGGAGCTTGATGTCCCAAAGGCCATGCATTTTCTAAGATCTGATTACATCATAATAGGTTTGTGAAAGCATGATGGTACAGTCATATCACAATTGCAATATGATGTCAAATTATAATTAATTGTTGATGCTATAGTATTGATGAGTTGAAAATTGTTTTGTGATGTCGCAGTGGATTGATGATGTGACAATGGCATTCCAGACCTCAATTGTCATTAACTCAAATGAGTATATAAATTTAGAATGGGCTTGTGAGGATTCCAAAGCATTTGTTGACACAAATTTAATGAAGTCAAAACAGATTTGTGATGTGACAATATGACACAATGGTCATTACCTCTAGCAGTGTGATGTCACTATGCTCATGATGTCAAAGTTTATTTCTAATATTTCATGATATTCCTGAAATAATTTGAGGTCAAAAATAGATTGAGCTCTCAATGGGCCTAACATAACACAGTGGCAACATGTCACAAAACTTTTGAGGACAGGACATGTTTGAGTTGTCACAGTTGTTTAGAGATATCACAATTTTAATGTTACATCACAAAGGGATTGTGATGTCACAATGGTTATGAAGTCAAAATGTGTTTTTGATATGAATCCACATGCCACATTTGAAATTTAATGAAATCACCTAATAGGCATTCATAATGTATATATGATGTCACAATGACAATGTGATGTCATAGTGGTATGTTGTCATTACAGATTTGTGATGTCACAATGAGCTGATTTTGTCACAATGACCATGTGATGTCACACTTATGATTATATTGTAAATACTTTGTGATATTTCTTTGGCATATCTGATCTCAATTGACATCTCACATTGAGGATATGGGTACACAAAGGGACTGTCATGTCACAAAGGCCATGTGTTTTTTCAAAGGTGCTAAAGATGTCATAATGGGTTTGGGAGGTCTCAAGGTGATTGTAATGTCACAACAGCAATGTGTTATCATAATGGCTTTGTGATGTCACCTTGGTGATGAGGTCACAATGGACAGGACCAGTTTGTGATGTCACAACAGGTTACTATCACAATGGCACTGTGATGTCACAAAGCGATTTTCACATCACAATGGCTTTGAGGTCACAATGGATTTCTGAAATCCACCAATATTGCTCACTTGAAATAGAATGAAATCACAGAATAGGCATTCACAATATGTCTATAATGTCACTATGTCATATGATGTCATAATACTATGATATGTAAGTTTAGTGATGTTAAAATGGCATGTCTTATCTTACTAGTCATTAGATTACCATGAGGATCCCAAAGGTTGCTATTGTGCTGAATCCATTACACAGGATTATTTGTGCTATTTTTTAAAATCGTTCTGAGTCCTTGCAAGGTTGGTATCCCCAAAAATCACACACACACACACACACACACACACACACACACACACACACACACACACAAACATACAGAGACACCGTGCAACAGCTTGGTGTGTGGGGTGGATGGAGAAGAGTCCTCGGTTGGGCTGAGTGGGGATTCGATCCTGGGGTTGGGGGGAAGCCCTGACCTGAGGTGAGGCTGCTTCTGCCATGGCCTGGAAGACTTAGGGCAGAGTCAGGACAGCACAAAGCCAGGGATGGAGGCGTGGCTGAGGGAGGGAGGAGACATGACTCAGGGGAGGATAGGGCATGGCTGAGGGGGCACATATCTGCTGCAGCCAGGGGCACACATGGACTGCAGCACTTGTGCAACAGGGGCGGGGCAGTCCTGGAGAAAAGTGGGGGCAGAAAGAGAGCAGAGAAGAGCAGGCACATGCACCAGGGATGGCGGCCTCAAAACCTCTGCTGCTTTGGGAGCATTGGTCTGGGCCAGGAGTACAGAGCACAAAAAGCCAGCACATCAGGCACATCCCTCACACCATTGCTGCACGCTGCACACAGAACCACAGCCTACAGATTCTCCCAGCAGCACAAGTAAGTGGCAGATCGCAGGTCAGTACCTTGTGACCTCCCCCTACCACTCCCACTCCCCCCCCTGCAAATCCCACCTTCCCTCTTGTGTCCCAACCACGCCTCCCCAGCACCAAGCAGGCCAGCCCTGACTCTGCCACAAATGCTCCCCAGGAGTGGGGGGGGTTGGGGAGTGGGTGTTGACTCTGGGAACTCACCCCCATCCCTATTGGCCAGTATCTCTGGAAATGGGGAGATGCAAGAATGGGTGAGAAGGGATCACCACTGAGCCCCTGGCTGGAGCAGTGGGAGCCACACAGTCCCACATCTGCACCCTTCCTCTCCCTGGTGGAAACCTGGTGGCTTTAGTCAGAGCTAGGGAACATCACCTCTGCACCTGCCTTATTGGGTCTTTTCCTTTTTTGCTGGGAGTGGGGGATGTTGGATGCAGAAGATAGGCCTCCCTTGCTATGTGAGCTATGAGTGCTCAGTCACCCTTTCATCTGAGGAGGGTCCCAGAAAAGCCCACTAGGGAGGTGAGGGCACTGGGGGTCAGATAATAGGTGAATATATGGGAGGAACACATGCCCTCAGACACACATATACCTGGCCTATCCCCCCATCCCAGCTGTCAACAGTACTCACAGGGTGATCACATTTCCCAGCTCTGCCAGCGTCTGCCGGTGTTCCCTGTCCATCTGCTCTCCTTGTCCTCCCCAAGAATCTGCCCAGTTGCCCAGAAGTATCTAGGCTGGAAGTACGAGTCTGTGCATGTATGTAGCCTTTAGGACCCCATCCATTTCCTCAACAACGCCCCCGCCCTGGGTAAGACACCCCCTTGGGACCCCATGACCCACTGCTTGTTTCAGTCCTGCTCTGAGGACCCACCTGTCTGGGGATTCCTTCACCCAGCATCCTGGCGTAGGGTTTTGGTGAATGAGGAGTTAAGGCTGGTTGTTCCCAAGGGGAAGGGTCTGGCCCTGGAGAAGGGGAGAGGCAGGGTCGTGCTGTGTCATTAGAGTGGTGCTCCCCTTGTGTGGGAGCCCTTGGTTCTGACAAGGGAACAGAGAATGGGAACCCGCGTGCTCTGATGAGGAATCAACAAACTTAGGAGAGGTACTACTCTGAGTCTGTGTGTGTGTGTGTGTGTGTGAGTGTGTGTGTGTGTGCGCACGCACGCGTGTGTGAGTGTGTGTGTGTGTGTGTGAGTGAGAGAGAGAGAGAGAGAGAGAGAGAAGAGAGAGAGAGAGAGAGAGAGAGAGAGAGAGAGAGAGAGAGAGAGAGAGAGAGAGAGAGAGAGAGAGAGAGAGAGAGAGAGAGAGAGAGAGAGAGAGAGAGAGAATCTTTCTCCTTGTACAGCCTGACTGTCCTCAGGTGAGTGATCACTTGGCAAATTGCAGGTGCTGCATGGAAGTGTCATCTGTCACCATTCTGGAGGTGTGTGTGTGTGTGTGTGTGTGTGTGTGTGTGTGTGTGTGTGTGTGTGTGTGTGTGTGTGTGTGTTGGGAGAGCAGGGAGATGAGAACAATGAAAATATATTTAAGTCACCATGTCTAAAAACAGCAAAAGCATTTTATGTCTCTGTGTGTGTGTATGTTTGTTGTTGTTCTTCATCAATACCAAGTACAAGCTCAACCACAATTTTTGTTTTCTCCTTCACAGTTTCATGGCTCCTTTATGGAAGATTTCAGTAGACATTACTTTCCTCCTCTTTCCACCTCTCTCTTCCCCCTTTCCTGTAGCCCACAGTAGCTGCTGGGCCAGAGTGGGCCTCCTCTAGAAGAACTGTGTGAACCCTGGACTGGAGTGGAAGCCTGTCCTTCTATCCCCAGCCAGAAGTTTCATAAGGTGAATGAGATCACAGCCACATTCTTCAAGCCAGACACTCTGCTCTTGTGTGTTTAGTTGGAGGTAATTCAAGGGTTTGGAATGTGTTTGCCCAACATAATTAGGGAACGAGATGAGGGAAATGATAAGGCAGGGGCTGTGAAACTATGAGGTTTTGGGGACTGGCGTATGGTGTGACATGGCAGATGGTTCACCATGACAGTGGATGAGAGGGGAACCATATCTATGGCTTTAACGGTCTCTGTGGGCATTCTGGCACAGGGTTGCGGGCCCCCACTGGTGGTGAGGACACCCTCCTGGGGCAGTGCTCAGTGTCAATCCTCCCTGGAGTCCTGCAGAATCCAGTCTGTGTCACGCCTGGGCTGTTTCCAGCTGGGCAGTGGTAGGTAAGTCCATTTCTCCTGCTGGAGCCCGCTCGGTATCAGGAGGTGGCAGTTAGCTAGGGCTGGCTGAATGCCAGTTTCTGTAACCTGTTATAGGCAGTCTGGAAGGAAAAGGGGACAACTGATTTTGGAACCCTTTAAGTTTGATCGGAACAAATTAAATACCACATTTTCCAGTTTTTTTTTTTTTAGTTAAGCTGGCAATTTCCACTAATATCTGGGATTATGGATCAAATTAGATGGATGATTTCAGCCATCAAACAATGATGTTCAAAGCTGCACACGCAGAGTTCCCAAGCCAGATTGTCTCCTGCTTTGAACGTTGTGCCTTGACTGCCTTTCTCTGGCAGCTGTGGCATCTCTCTAGGGTGATGACCCCAATCGAGGACATTGTGGGGAGCAGACCTTGTGACCTCACCATCCCCAGCCTGCCAGCAATGAGTAGAGATGTTTCCCAGCACCTGTACTGGAATCTGGGAGATTCAGAGAACCCAGGCTACCTCAAGAATCCTTCATCTACAACATGAAATTTAGGGCCACATGTGGTGGACAATCCTGGCTGGCCCCAGGGAGAGGACAGGAGTCACCTTGAGCCAGCCATTCAGCTCACAGCAAACTCATTCACACCTCCATGGTGAATTGAGTGCCACAGAGCTGGTCAGCTGCTGGACAGAGATGGTTGAGAAGACCGGCATCCCAGAGGCTCTGGAATGTAGCAAGTACATAGTGGCTCACACCCTCAGAGTCAAAACGGTTAAGTGTTGTGGCACCAGGAGTGGGTAAGAGGGAGGAGGGAGAACTGTGGGAGAGCTACACAGGCTTTCTCCCCACTCCCCCACAGAGGATTCTTACCTGAATCAGATGGGATTTTCTGTAGTATTGTCATAGACAGTTGCTCATTTATTTAACCAACAAGCCATTACAGTGTGCACGAGGCTCTGGGGGGTCATAGACAACGAAAAGTTCTAGGACTGGTTCCACAGCCCATGAAGAAACCTTGGATTGATCTGGATGCCAGTGCTTCAAGCCTGTCATCCTAGTTTCTGAGGAGGCTGAGATCAGAGGATTGAGGCTTTTGGCCCGGGGAGGAAAGCCTGTAATACTCTTGTCTTCAATTAACTACCAAAACCAAAACACCAGAAATGGATGTGTGGCTCAAGCCATAGACTGCTAGCCTTGAGTAAAAAGGCTTAGGGACAGCACCTAGGCTCTGAGTACAAGTCCCAGAACTGACACAAAGAAAGTAAAGAGAGAAAGGAGGGAAGGACAGAGGGAGAAAAAAAGGAAAGGAAGAAAGAAGGGAGAACATGCAAGCCATGGTTTGGAGTCTCTGGATCAAGGGAGCCAATTATTCACAATCTATGTGGGGACAGTTTCAGAGCCTAAAGCCAGTATGGAGGACCAAGCCACTGACCCCTCAGAAACTTCATACCATCCATGACCTGTGTGGTCACTGACAATATAGGGAACTAGCCGCGGGTAGAACCTAGGGTTCAGAGGGGGTCAACAGGTATCAATTATGCCCAGCCTCTTTGAGTTTATTTTCTGGTCAGATAAAAAGAAAGTTTCCAAGGGCTAGGGAAGAATTGGAGTGAGAGAGTTTCAAGGGGGGGATCAAAGTATAAGTAGGAATTTGAAGAGGGAGAATGATCCTGGGTCACGTGTGTCAGGCCTTTGGAGCCATGACCTCACCTGACAACATAGACTACCAGCCTTTGATCCAGCCACACTGCTATTAAAAGTCCTGGCACCTTGGGTTCATCATTGACAACCTGGCTGCCGTTCACTGCAGGATGCCTGTGCAGTACACCCTTAGGGACTAGGAATTTCCAGGGCTCAATCTGACGATACCACTCCTGGTGTTCATTCCTTCACCAAAGACTGAGGTAAGCATGCTGCTGACACAGGACAGCCTGGGAATAAGGGCAGGAAGTGCATCTCTTGGCTGGCTCACTCTTTAGTATAGATGGCAGATCTGGGATTCAGAGAGGGCAGGCTGAAGGTGGAGCAGAGCTGGGTAGAGGCTGGTGGAAAAATCAGAGGCACCATGGTCTGAGCAGGGTTGTTTCTTTGATAATACTCACAACATAGGAAAATTTCTGGGATAGAGCAGCCCTTTTCACCTCCCAAAGAGGGAACTAGATCCCCCCGGTCTCCCTTCCTTGACCAGGAATTCCTTTGGTTCCCATATCATGTGGTAGATAACTAGATCTTACCTCACTGCCTAGTTTTCAGGCAGGACAGCGAGAGATCCTGAGTGATAAGGTCAGGGGATCTTCAGTATGAGATTGTACTTGAATGTCCCAACTTGGTGCATGGTCAGTGCCATCTAAGACTGCCATGGTGTAGGACATAGAATCTAGAGAATCAGAGCTGGATGGGGTCTGTTCTGGGAGTCCTGAGTATTATGTGTTAGCTTTGAGCTCCCGTGTGCCCACTTGCTTCCCTTTCTTGGGTGGGTCTATGCTAGAAAAAGCTTGAAACTAGGACATGGATCTTATCTTCTTTGCTCCAAGATAGCACTCTACCATTTGAATCACAGCTCCACTTCCAGCTTTTTGGGGTGTTTAACTGGAGATAAAGAGTTCTCACGGGCCTTGCTGCTAAGTGGAATCCAACTGCAGTCCTCAGATTTCAGTCTCCTGGGGGGAGAAGATGACAGAAAGGAAGTTTGTTTGGCTGGGTGCCAGTAGCTCATGGCTGTTATCCTAGGTACTCAGGACGTGAGATCTGAGGACCACAGGTCAAAGCTAGCCTGATCAGGAAAGACCCTGAGACTCTTACCTAAAAGGATTTGCCAGAAAACCAGAAGTTGTGCTGTGGCTCAAGCAATTGAGTGCTTGCCTTAAGCTGAAATGCTCAGGGACAACACCCAGTCCCAGAGTTCAGCTCCACAACATAAAAAAGAAAGAAAGTAAGACATCTTTGCCTGCAAATGATGGTGGAGGTGTGGGGGTGTGGGGAGGGTGCTGTGTTTGGGAGACCAAGTGCTGGCCTCACTGTAAAGATATTTGTAAGAACTCCCCAAGTTTGCCCCAGTTGGAAGCCACAGCTTCAAGAGGACATGTCCTGTGACAGGCAGGGAGTAGGCGAAGGGGTGCAGGTGTGTTTGTTTTGTCTTTATTTTCTCCATTGAAGGATAGATTTGGATGCTGGGTATCAAAATCTGAAGTGAAGGGTTGCAAAAAGTTTGGGGCCTGACGATATGGATTTTCTCTCTGTATATGAAGGTGGCTGAAGCCGGAAGCCACCCGTAGCTCACAACTCTCATCCTAGCTACTCAGAAGGCTGACATGTGAGGACCATCGTTACAAGTCAGCTTGGGCAGAAGAGTCTGTGAGACTTGATGATAGACCACTAGAGAACAGGAAGTGTTGCTTTGGCTCAAGTGGGAGTGTGCTCACCTTCAGCTGAATTGCTGAGGGACAACACCTTGGCCCAGAGTTCAAACACCTTGAACAACAACAAAAAAGAGGTGACTAAGTTTTACACATAGCAGTGTGCATGATAGGAAATGCCATACTGGTCTATGAGACATTCCAGATATATGTGCGGCTCAATGTTTTGTCTACAGTGGGTCTGATGTTGGTACTGCCACCTTCTAGTGGGTGGAATCTGATCCTAATTGAGGGAGTTCATGTTTCTGTTCTCAGGGACTGCGGAATCCTTGGGCTATCCTGTGTGTGTGTGTGTGTGTGTGTGTGTGTTTGTGTGTGTGTGTGTGTGTGTGTCTGTCTGTCTGTCTGTCTGTTGTCTGATTGTCTGTGTCTGTGATTGTGTGTGTTGGGAGGTAGAAGAACTGGGCCTTGAACTCAAGGCCTAGGTGCTGTCCCTGAGATATCTTGCTCAAAGCTAGAGCTCTGACACTTGAGTCACAGCTCCATTTGTGGCTATTTGGTGGTTCAGTGTAGATAGGAGCTTCACAAACTTTCCTGAGTGTCTGGCTTTGAACAGTGATCCTCAGATCTCAGCCTCCTGAATAACTAGGATGACAGACAGGAGCCGCCCGTGATGGCTCTGTGTGTGTGTGTGTGTGTGTGTGTGTGTGTGTGTGTGTGTGTGTGTGTGTGTGTGTGTGTGTGTGTGTGTGTGTTTGTGTGTGTGTGTGTGTGTGTGTAGAAGTTGGTTGTTACAAGGAGTGCTGGACCCTTTGGTAACTTCTAACATCTGTCTTTGGGGGAGGGGTGCATGGACTTTGTGGCTGAGGTCTGGGGGCTTGGAAGGGTGAGACGTTTGAAGGGGACTCAGCACCTTTAATTATAAGAACAAGGGATCTTTGTGATCTGGAACTGTCTACTCTCTTGGGCCTGGTTGGTGGCAGAGGGAGCACGGGAGGACCTGGGGGTGGGGCCCTTAGGGGTTGGCTCCCCAGGGGGACAGAGAGCGTGGTTAGCACTTATTAAGGCTGTGAGCCCTGTTAGTATGGACCTTATTGGCATGGGTCAAACTCTGGGGCATCTCATCATGACGTCTGATGGACAAGGCCAACCCTACTTTAAATCTTGACCTGTGATCTTCAGATCTCAGCATCCTGAGTAGGTAGCAGTATAGGCATGAGCCTCTGGCACCAGGCCTCAGATTCTTTGTGGTATATTAGGGTTTGAACTCAAGAGCTTAGGCTTTCCAATCAGGTCTTGTTCCATGGGAGCCAAGCCTTTCTGTCTAGGGCATTTCTGAGATAGAGACTCCATATATGTTCAGGCTTATCTGGATCATGGTACTCCTATGACAGGCAGGTGTCACCATGCCTTGTCCTCTGTAGTTGGGATGGTAGATATGTAGCGCCATGCTCAGTCATCGGTTTAGATTACTGTCCCAAACTCTTAGTCCACAGCAGCCGATTTTTGACCACAGTTGAAGCTCTGGGTTCAGCCTGGCACCATTGGTCCTCAGTCTCCTCACAGGACAGTTGTGAGGAAACAAGGGATCAATACAAGGGGAAATCTGGGGCAGGGCCAGGCATAGAGGCAACGGTCATCAGATAAGTTTCTTGGCAATTCTGTGAGCATATAACAAGAAGATACCTGGAAAGGACTCAGAAGGTGCCTGTTATTTATCATGCTACAGGTATGGGATTATGAAACAAAAAATGGCTCTCTTTCATCCTTACCCTATCCTCATGAGGAAGGGGATCCTTCATTGTTCAGCTTTGCAGCTGGGGCAAATGAGGCACGGAAAAGCTGGGTGACCTACTCATGACCCCCAGGAGACAGGGAGCTTGGCCTGACTTCTCGGCCATGCTCCCTAGGACAATGGGTGCTATTCAGTCCATTTCTTATGGTGGGAAGTCCACTTATTGTCAGTCGTGGTGCTTGAACTCTGGGCCTGGGCACTGTCCACAAGCTGCTCAGATCAAGTTTAGGGCTCTACCACTTGAGCTATAATACCACTTCTGGTTTTCTGGTGGTTCATTGGAGATAAGCGTCTTACAGACATTCCTGCCTCGGCTGGCTATGAACCATGATCCTCATATCTCAATGTGTAGTTACCATTGTAGGCCTGTGCCACCAGCAGCCTGCTTAAGTGTAATTCTCTCCATCCCTCTCTCTCTCTCCCTCTCTCTCTCTCTCTTTCTCTCTCTTTCTCTGACTCTGTCTCTCTCTCTCAGTAACTTGTTGAATTTGTCCTGGAGGAGTTGGCTCAGCGTCCCCATGTGGCTGGGACCCAAGGTGACCTTCTCATTCTGGAGGTAGGCTGTGTCAGGATCATTCCCACTTGGACTGTGGAAGTAGCTCCCTTAGGTAAGCCCCTCTATGCCCTGGATAGACCGTGATGGTTACTCATTGTCAGTCTGTCTGGTGGGTCTTTCCCCACTACCCTCTGCTAAGACAGTTAAAGGAAAGTGGATAACGAGGCATCGCATTGTCCAAATGCACAGCACTATCCTGAGCTTCTGATCCTCACTGCCACCTATCTGGCCAGACCCTGATTATAACAAACTGAATTCACTCTATGTCTACTTCACGTTGCTGCAGTGTGTCATTTCGGGGAGTAGAGTCAGTGTGCAGAAGAAAGACCCCAGGTCCGACACCTCCTGGGGAACATTTGTTCTGTGACAGCGCGAAGTCATTGCTGTAGATAAGGAGGAAGCCGGCATCAGACTGAGCCAGAACAATGCTCAAAGGTAGGTAGGCAGTTGAAGAATCAAACCCACACAGGTCTGCTTCCAACTCACAAAAAGGAGGATGGAGTGCAGGTAGCCCAGCACTGGATCTAGGAGACTATGAATGGATGGTGGCAGTCAGGTACTGTGGAGCACATGGGCAGCAAAGATGGCGCTGAGAGGGGATTGAGTGGGCAGAGCCCAATTGACCTGCCGATCAGTGCCTAACCAGCCCATGAATGCTCAGGTGAATGATATGGTGTGACCTTGACAGTGATTGGTTCTTCTTCCTCCCTTACCATGACACCGGCCCTTTTTGTCTTTAAAAGGGGCTGCTCTCTGTTAATAAATGAGTTTTTACCTGCTGGATTTGGCTCCCCACTGTGTCTGATTGTCTCCCGGGCTGAGGGAAGCTGGGGAACGGGCGAGCGCCACACTCACCTTTCCTTTCCTCGGACCCCGTCCGTCTTTAGTGGGACGGACGAAGACCCAACATCTGGTGCCCAACGTGGGGCACGAAAGGAAAAGATACCGGCTGAGGCTAAGTGGTCTCTCGGGGTAAGTGAAACCCTAAATATGGGTAATGCTATATCACAGAAGGAAGAGGAAGCAACATTAGGCCTAGAAGGAGTACAGGAGGACTTGGGAAATGAGAAGGAAAAGGAAAGGGTCAAATCCGATCAAAAACGCACTGAAACGTGCACAGTAGAAGTCAAAACGAGGGTAAAAATTACCCCCTCTGACCCAGCTGATAATGACGATCCTAGGCCCCCTCCCTATTCCCCCAATTGAAGAGGAGGTACGGTGCCCTACAAGACCTGCAAGAGGGACTTGGAAGACCCAGACCCCTACCAACCTTCATTGGAGGGGCCGAGGACCGGGAAAGTACCCTACTCGGAGACCTACTCTGGAAAGGAAGGGCCACTCAAGAGCCCAGACTCTCGGCCACAGGATTCACTTCCCCAAGCATATCTGGTCAACCTGGCACCAGGAGCTAACAGGCCCTTGGAATGGTATCCATGGGAAGCTAAGGATCTTAAAGAGCTCCGCAAGGTGGTGGCGGAGGATGGCCCAAATTCTCCCTGGGCCCAGACCCTATTACAAGACATTGCATATCACCCGTGTGTCCCTAAGGACTGGATGGATGTGGCCAAAGCCGTTCTTACTAGTTCTCAGTTTATTAAATGGTGTGCTTTTTAAAGGAAGAATGCAGAGTGCGAGCAGAGAGTAACCGGCAGGCTCAACCCGCGATACCCATTACTTATGCCATGCAAGCAGTGACGGGGGAAGGGTACTCCACCGGTGTCCAACAGGCCACAATACTTGGCCTGTAGCTTGACCAGGTGTGGCAGGCAGGACTTGCCGCATAGTACAAGCTAGATAATGGACCTACTGAGTCCCCCATAGTAGGAGTGAGACAAAAACCGGGTGAATCTCTACCTGATTTCATAGACCGAGTCCAACAGACTGTTCATGCAAGCTACTGGCAGGGAACCTCTGAGATCAGTTTGTAAAGCTCCTGGTCTGGGAAGGGATGAATGCCGACCACCGCATGGCCTGCGCAGGATTGAGAGAGAGTTCCCTGAGCAGATGGTTGGTGGCCCCACAGGATGTGGGAACGCAACAGCACCAGTCCCAATCACTAGCTTTAGCTTTACAGGCTCAGACTTCTGCAATGACTGAGGCTATTACTCAGGTGCTGGCAGCCCAGGGCCAAGGAACCCCGAGACTATCGAGGAGAGGGACTTGTTTTAAATGGCAGGAGGGGCACTTTAAGAGGGACTGTTTACAACAATCCCCTGCCAACAGCCTGAGGGCAAACTGCCCCCTACACCCCACCCCAGGGACATGGAGGGATACAAGTTTGATTTAGATGGGAAGTCTTTAAACTTAGGGAGGGGTATTCTCTAGCCCCATTAATTCAAGGAGGAACTCCCTCTGCTGTGAAGCCCAGGCAGCCTCATGGCAGGGCAGCCCAGTTCCATTGGACCATCCCCCTGGTGGACTGATTCTGCCCTAAAATGAGTATTCTCATAGGCAGAAAGAGGTTTCACTGCTTAATTGACAGTGGGGCAGACCGAACCATACTCAGGGAGGAGGAAGTGCCCTTGAATTGGAAGCTTGCACCTGGGCCCCCGATATTGGGGGTAGGGGGCAATTCCCAGACCAAAGAGACGGTTGCCCTTATGACATGGACTAGCCCAGATAGAGAACAGGGAAAGATACGCCCTTTAATGGCAAAGAACCTCACTGCCAATTTACTAGGGCAAGCTATGCTAAGACAAATGGATGCCATGGTCACTACAGACCATCAAGCATCCTATGATGATATCCTGGATGGGTAAGAAGCACAAAGGTATAAACAGGATCTAGAGGGAGTTAAGGAAAGGGATTTTTTTTTAACTTTCATAATTACAGAGAAGAACATAGGCGACCCTTTCGGGTGCACCCCCAATCCTAAAGGCCACTGCCGCCCAAGTACCTTCCATTAGGTGGAAGCCGGGAAGCCCAATCTGGGTGGAGCAGTGGCCATTGACCAAACCTAAACTTGAAGCCCTCCACCTTCTGGTGGAGGAACAGATAAAGCCTTGGGCATATCCGCCCTTCTATAAGTCCTTGGAACACACCCGTATTTGTTATTCAAAAAGCCTCCAGGGCTTGGCATATGCTCCAAGACCTACATAAGGTAAATGAAAGGATGGAGCTAGTAGGAACGCCCCTAAGAAGCATGCCCTGGACTCCTGCTATACCTTCAGAATATACTTTGGTTTTGATTGATATTAAAGATTGTTTTTCTTTTTCTATACCTCTGCATCCAGATGACTGCGAGAAGTTTGCTTTCTCTATACCGTCTCTTAATTTTTCCCAGCCTGATCGGAGGTTTGAATGGACGGTGCTGCCACAGGGTATGACCAATAGCCCGGCCTTCTGCCAACCATACTTGGCCACACTTTTAGAGCCTGTGCTGGGTTCAGATACGTCCCTTGTCTATGCATACATGGATGATATGATTCTGGGGCACCGAGACCCAAGCTGCCTGGAGGGCCTTCTGACCCAGGTTCCCCCCATATTAAAAAATGGGGGATTTACCATAGCCCTTAATAAAATTCAAAAGGTAGCTCCTTTTAAGGTCCTCGGGCCCACCTTACCTTGACTCAGGCCAGCCCCCTTAAGCCTTTGCTGAATATTCCAGCCTCTCTAACCTTAACCCAACTTCAGAGTCTTTTAGGGGAAATGAATTGGTTGTTGTCATGGGTTTCTGTTCCTACAATTACAATATAAGGAAATGCTGGCCTTTAATTTGTATTCTGATAGCCTATAAAACAAAAAAGGGGGAGTTAGCCACCATATACAGTTACAGATAGCTTTGTTTTTAAATTTTTCAAAAGGGGCAACTAAATCCAGATTTCAGAAGCACTGGGGACAACTAAACCCTAAGGCCCAAGTGAAAGTCAGGTGGAGACACAACAATGGAGAGGACCTGACCCCCTAGTTACTATGAGCAGTGGATTTGGATGTGTTTTTCCCATAGGGGAGTACACCCATTTGGATCCCTGCCAGGAACCTTAAGTTTTTACCCATTTCCTCTATACAGGAGGATGCCCAAGAATAAGCTAACCAACAAGGAAAGAAAAACGGCCATGGCCTAGGCTTGCGTTTTAAAGACAAAAGCCAGAAAGACAATTACTAACCATCCCCAAGGGCAACCAGCCCTTGAGAAGCTCTTGTGTTCTCTAACAATTGCAGATGGCGATACTCCAGCTGTTGGCTGTCCTGACTCTGCCAACCCTGTGAATGGCTCTTCAGATTCTGCATCAACCTCAACGGGTGACCTGGGCAGTGATCAATGCTGGCAATGCAAAAATTGTCAGGAGCACAACAAGAGAAGCTGTCCCTTCGACCTGGTGGCCTGACCTTCATTTTGTTCACCACGCTATGGACTGTTTAATATTTTTGTAGGAGTTAATTATTTTAATGTTACCTGCTTTTATTGTTCTTTTACTAATTGCTTATATAGCAGCATTATCCATACTTATTGTTAAACAATCACCTTTTGTTATGCTTCCAGTTTAGATCTTGTTCAACCCCACAGGCAAATAGCTGGATTAGAACAATCCCCACCTCCAGACTCTGAAGTGGCAAAGACTGCTATCCCATCCTTCACTAAGGTTAAAGGACTAGTAGTGACATTTCCTGGCCTGGTAATGCTTTTGCTGATGGTTTTTTCTATGCCTTCCTTGCATTATACATGCACTGCAAAACTCTTAAGAGCTTAGCCAGCCAGTTATCAAGCTCCAAATGAATGAATTCCCCCCCCCCCGAGAGGAATCGCAGCCAGAGATGAGTAAGAGGGGTGTCAGTGTGACCAACCTAAGACAGAGCCTTCAGCTTTGCTCTGAAGAAGTTCCCAATGACAGGTAAAGCAGACAAGGCGATCCACCCAACCTAAGACAGGCGGGTTCACTTCTTTAAACAAAGATGGGGGG